>NC_090328.1:97216929-97540679 GCF_035084215.1 Heptranchias perlo | reverse complement strand
ATTCTTAGTAGTGTGCAAATGAAACTGTTTTGAACATGGCATCTGTAAAGAAAAAATAATGCGTATGAGGAGTGCCCTGTGAAGCTTAAAATCTCTGATCAAATTGCTACATTTAGATTTGGTTTGAGTTCGTGTTCATAGCACCACCATTATACCACAATTCCCCTCTTGGTTCTGAAGTGATGTTGGGAAAGGGCAGTGAACCAATATGTCTACACCCATTGAAACAAGGATCTCAAAACATTTAAAATGTTTGCCAGGAACTAGATGTCACCACTATTCTGAACATAATTTTAATGTTTGTTGAGATTTACCATGAGCTGCCCCCTATGTAGAGGCACTTTTGTTAAAGGCAATATAGGTGCACCTTCAAGAGTTAAAATATAAATTATTAAACTGTTTCATCCATTATATTAAAAAAAAGTGAGTGCTCTCAACATGCCAAAGGTACTCCACCAGTAGGTGGCGCTGTAAATGTAACATTACATTGAAAACAAAGGGGTGCCACCCAAGGTGACAGCCCCAAACACTGCCCTGAATAAACCGTAGGGATTCCTTTTTAGACAGAGAAAAAGTGGCCTCCCAAGAGCAGGTAAATACAGCAGATATTACTGCCAATCAACATTTGTGCTCAGGTTTTTAAAATAATCAAATTACCTCTGAAAATTCCATTATGGCAGACACGCCCAGAATATTTTTATAACAGTGAAAACTGTGAATGAAAAATGTAAACTGGACTCCGAGAACCAGAAAGGAATTGAGTTCCCATGAAACCCAGCTGTAGCCAAAGAATGGAACAATGCACAAGAAAACAGTTGCCAGGAGTCTCTGGCTTGGAAGGAGAGATTGTGCAGAAACCACAGCAAAGCAAAATGACTGGCAAGGGTATAGCAGTGGCTAAAGCAAGCCACCAAACCACCCCCCTACTCCGTGACCAATCATCTACAGCAACCCCCGTAACCTCTTTTCACAAAATAACATGCTCCCCTCCAATGCTGCTGACCGCAAATTGCAATCATCCTCTACTCTACCAATGAGCACGGATGGAAGCTATCAACCCTGTGCCTCCCCCCACCCTATAATGAAGGCAAATGCAGCAAAACAGGAAATGGACAATTTCCATCAAAGACTAGATCTAAGGGTCCAATTAAAAATTAGCAAGTGAGGACATTTGCTGTGCAAGCCTTGAGATTGACACCAAAATAACAGTACGCTAACCATATAAGTGAAGAGAGCTGGAGGCAGCACCATAACCACATAAACTCTCGTGATGAGCAATAACGCTCCCCCCACCCCCAGCTGAGCAGTAACCACTCACAAAATGCACATATGCTTCCCCCACTCCAAGCATGAAATAACAAACACTCACCCCTGTCAAGCAAGAATCCAGCCTCTTCACCTGAGCACATCTTCCCCACCCTCCCAATGACTATCACTTAGCTGATTGGAGCCAACCTCCCCATCCTCTCCTACCACTTCCCCCCACCCCCGCCCCCCTCATTCTCACTCTACCTCCTGCCCTCCACCCATCCTCCCATCTGTCTTCCTTCACCTCCTTAGTCCAATTCAATTACCAGTCATTCTCTAACCCTGCATTTGGGCTTGACTACCTATGTGCAATCCCTTGAGACTGACTAGTATATGTAAAAACTAGCCAACATGTCACATAGAACTTATGAAACAGTGCAAGAATTTTGGATCCTAAGGCTCCAGGGGCGAAGCATGTTTGTGTGATGAACTACCGAGTTCACTACAAATGTCTGGCATATGCATGTATACAGGATGCTAAAGTTAAGGCCAACTCTCAAGATGCCAAAAAAATGGGTTTGTAAACCTCAGAACATTTTACTGGCAGCTAGAAAAGGTGCAAGGATACAGAATTAATTGGCTTATCACAATGAAATCCCTATAAAATGCAAATCTTCTATACACATTTTATTAAAACTTGCTCTCCCAATTACTCAATTATAAAGTTTCCATCCAGCCTTTCAGAACAGTGCACTTTTACTCACATTGTACAAGAAATGCAATGAAACAATCGTTAAAAATACTTACCAAAATCTACTCTTGTTAATATGCACTGCATTGGATGGTCAGTTGTGTGCCTTGTAGTAGTGGCCCCACTTTCATAACAAGATGCGCACAGGTCGTAGTCGTAACAAATTAAGCACTTATATCTGCGGCCTCGAAAATTTCCTTTTAAACATGCATCACAGCTGACACCTAGAAAACAAGGAGGAACCACAGGAACCTTCAATGTTTATTCAGTTTTTCGAAGAGGTCTTTTAATTGGTTTGAACAGAAAATGTACAGTAATGGATTTAGACTAGCATCCTGTAATTGTGGCACACAGCACACACTTTAAACAAATGCCCAAAAAGACTACTTTGGCTTTTAAATTGCAATAGCTCAGATTTTCTCCAGCTATTTCAATTCTTAAGGAACATCTGAAAGTCTTCACGTATAGCTTTAAAAAAATAACCATTACCTTTTATTCTATAAATTTGGATATTAGTAGAGAAAACTGTATTGAGGACAATATGTTTGCTATGTTGCATATTCTCAATTAGGTTTATTAATTTTCAACTTGTAGGAAAACTTACTCAACAACTGCAGACTTAATGCCAACACCCAAAACTTTATCAGAATGTTATGAGAGTTTAGGCTTGCAGATTTTACCTGTTATATTTTATATCTAATCCCCTCGATGGTAATCTGCCATAGTGTACAAATTGGCAGTGCAAGCCCAACACAGTGTCGTAATATTAATTCTCCGTTATATATAAATAACGTGAGGAAATAAAACAGAAATCTTGCTAACAGGGCATGAGCAGCGAGTAGAAAAATTTGCAATTAGTAATTGGTCATTGGTAACGGAAAACTAAGTTCTATCTTTATAAAATCACACATAAAAGGTTTCAATATTGCAAGAGCTTTAAGTTATTAAACAACATTAGCAAACTGGCACGATCTTGAACATCTTTTGCATAGGTGTTACAAGTTTAGGGTCTTGTCTTAGATATTTTCTTGGGTACGGGGGTGGTGGTCACTCCTGTTACTGGTCTGAGCCTTCTACATTTAGAGTGTGCCAGTACTGTCCAATATCTAACTATATATGATGGCATTACCCAGGGGTGTAACAACAGTATTCCCTTGTGATGTCAACTGGATATTAGTGTCTTTTGCATGTATTTCTTCAATCTCTTCAAAGGCAGACTGAGAAAAAGAATTTGGTTAAGTCAAGGCCTGGTACAAATCGTTGAGCTGCTTTGTTTCACAGCAAGTAAACTTACAGAGCAACAGCCATAACCAGATTCACCAATATCAAACAGCGCAGCTCGGCTAAATGTAACTATACAAAATAATGAACACACTATGCTTTCCAACATCAACGGGCATTTTACTTGACTGCAATAAAATATTTCCTGACTACCCTCTTGCACGCTAAACATCTGACCCTGGACAAAGCTTGCTTTGGCAGCTTTCTGTTTAAAGCCTGACCCTCTTTGCAGCCTTTGCTGGACCTGACTGCCTGCGTGTCTGTTTTTTTAAAATCACTCCATGTTCACAGTCTTAAGTCACCAAAGAATTTCCCAACAGAATGGGTCAGAGGTGTTTATCAATTGCCAAGACAGGCAAAAGATGTAGCTATATGGGTTAAAAGGCTGAAAATATGGACACTATACTGTAATACTAATTGACTACCCAAACAACTACATTATCCCACAGTGATAAAAAATGGTACTGTTTCAGACACAATTCAGTGTTCACTTGCACAATTATCAAAAAAATGGAATTTCCCTACCCTGAAAGTAGATGGCGAGAGCAGACATTCAAACAGGAACAGTGAAAATTGGTTGCTGAACCATTACATCTCATGATTAAGGGGCAACCAGTGCAACATTTGTATAAATATAGAACTTGTCTTGATAGAGAAGTTGTGGTAAATTAAGACTGAAAGAAAACCATGCTTACATTACTACAATCAGTAGCAACTTGTTTGAACACACTAGGTATCTCCTAGAGGTTGGTGCAGCTTTTGTTTTTTTTTGCTGGCTTGAGATATTTCAAATTGTATAAGCTATACATTAACAAAATGTAGTAAACTACCAGTAAAGAATATTTTAATTCTGAACAAATGGCTTTCCAATAGCAAAAAGTGTTGAACAACTGTAGAAATCAAACATTTAAAAAATTCCTAATTGCCTATAAGAAATTTGCTCTGGCTCACAGAAAACTCAATAAAACAAACACCCCCTGTAATACTGTTGAACCGGTGGTTCATAAGTCAGACGTCGTCCTTTACACTTCATTGTGCCGTCGTACTGATATTTTCAATTGTCATTTGTGGTAAATTTGCAGTATATTCACCTCTGGCTAAGAATAAACTTGGCTACTACACCACCGCTTGACCCTGGCGTCCTCTGGGGCTCTGAAACAGCAGACATCCATCAGACGGTGCAAACACCCAATGTGCAACTTGCCCTTTTCAGTAAGAAATCAATACTTAATATAGTGCACAGAATCAAGAAGGAGTGGGATCACAAGAACTTCTTAAAAAAAATTAGTTAAAAAATTAGGGCCCATTTTTTTTGAAAAGTGTTTAAACAGTGAGAAACTAGAACAGAGAGTGAGCTGAACTGTCATACATAGTTGAATTAATGTGATTAGTAATTCTGATATTAATTCAGGTCCCAAACACTAACAAGGCCCATAATACCAAACAGGTAGTTCCTCTGATGTTATCAGTACTTACTGAAATAGTAATATTCCCCAAAAAAGGATGCTAGAGATAATTTTGTTACTGGACTTCTCAAAAGGTTCGCTATGGTGACACTCAAAACCCTAAATTACCTCTATTATATCAATACTGAAACTATGAAAGCAAATACGGCAGCTTTGCAATAAACTGAGGTGTTAAAATTGCGCAAGTCATGATGTCATGCAAATGTCGCAGATCAAGACGTGCACCTTAATAGTGTACACACAAAAGGAACAAGGTGTTCTATGTCACATATCGGTTTCAGGTGGGTGATCAGCAGCTGAAGTGGCAGCTTAAAAAAACTCCCAAAACATTTCTTACTTGCCATAGCTTTCTCTCAAGCATCTCCATTATTGCCACGAACAGTACTTAAGGAATGAATACCAGGCCAAAAGGAATTTAACTTAAATCGATTATTTTCCACAGCAATTAGATCCAGACAGACCTCATTTACAGGAGAAACAGAAAGCAACTTCAAAAAGTTTGACATGGATGAAAAATAAATTTTTACTTAAATCTTTAAGGGAAAAATTAGTTTATAACTAATAAAATAACGGAGTGTCAAGGCATCTGTCTCCTCAAGCAACTGGAATATCAGGCTGCAGTTCCTGAATAAGAGAACTGTAATGTCTAAAAAGGGGTCATGAATGCAGAGATAATATTTTGAGCATGGAATCATTTTCTACAGAAAAAAGTAGTTGAAGCTTTTTTTTTTAAAAAACACATCTGCCTCATGCAACTTTCTCAATGATGGCAAAAAAAAGCTAACATTTTTAAAATTCACTAGATCTCCCATGGCATTGCTCACACTGTCCAGGATCTTAAGTACGGTATCCCTCAGCCCCACTGCAGCCTAAATCGATAGCAATCCGCCCATTGCTAAAATACAACAAAATTTACTGGAGAACTATATCATGGCTGATTTAAGGCAAAAATACAATAGAGTCTCTCAGGTATGCTTGGAATACTATTTACATGCACACTTTAAAATGTAAGTAATTTGATTTGTTTTTCCTTCCCCAAAATCTCTTATTCTCAGTTATTTACATTACACAAACATTAGCCCCCTTCAACAACAGAAAGCCTCACCCCAAACAAAACTTAATCAATTGTATTCTAAAATAAGGCTTGGACAACTTAAGAGTTTCCCCTGTTACCATGACACATGGGAAATGTAATACAACATGGCAGATTGCTGTTATGTTTAGTTCATCACTTCAAGATAAAACTAAAAACACAATAAGCACCAAGTGGAATTCCACTTCAACGGAATGAGAAACGATTGAGATTATATTCATTAAGAAAAATGCAAGTCACTTTTTGTAACAACTGCTACTTTTGATTATACTGCCAAAGGAATGCCAGTATTAAAAAAAATATGGGCACACAAATATTATGCAAATAAAAGGAAAGCTTGCTGGAATTGGCAGAAGTAATCAAAATTAAATTATAAAGGATTCTACTTAAAATACTGGGACTTAAGTAGAACATAAGCAGCAAATTGCCAAGGAGGAATCACCGAGCAAATGTTTCCTCCAGGGGATTTACAGCCAAGGGAGAATCGGGTGATTTCCCCGATCTGTGCCACATTAGAACCCTATCTACTAAGCATTTGTTTTAAAAAGAGGCAAAGAAAACAAATCAGTTTCATGACTAGCGGGGAAGACCAACGGAGGACATTAAACACATAAAAGAATGAGGGAACCCACACCAAAAGGTTGAATGAGGGAAGAAATAATTCTATCACATACAAGAGCATACTATGGTGAGTAACTCATGTTAAGATCAGTCTTAAAGGAGGAAAATCTAAGTACTTTTTGTTCAAAGTGTACACCCCTCCTTTTTCTAGACAATGACAGTCTCACTTAAAATCTTTGCTTTTTTAAAAAAAAATGTCTATCACCAAAATGGAAACCCGCAAGTAGGGTCCTCTCCCTTCCAGGACAATTACTTGAAAATATTTTTCAAAACTTATATTGGAGAAAAAAAACAGTACAGCTCAAACAGAATTACACAATTTCTATTTACTTTTATAAAATAAATTCTACTTCCCGACTTAAATATTCTTCTATTTTACTTTCTTTTGGATCACTTTTTTTTTTGCAGTATTTTGTTCTGTTGATTAAAGTTTTCCCTTTGGTATTTATCATCTATAGAGGGATATGGGCCAAGTGCAGGCAATTGGGACTAGCTTAGTGGTATAAACTGGGCGACATGGACATGTTGGGCCGAAGGGCCTGTTTCCATGTTGTAACTTCTATGATTCTATGATTCTATAACTCCGATAGGACAAGGAAATTTCTAACACTGAGGATAAAGCACAATGGTAAGGCAGAAGCCATGAACTCAAACATCCAGCTACTGATTTTCATTTGATATACCCCTCTTCCTGAATCATCCAACATTTTAGGTTAATCTTCATGACCCTGAGCTGATTGGGTGGCCTCCCACACTTCTTCAGTTCATGGAAATAGTGGAGAATGAGGAACACAGAGCTGGAGTAAAAAGGGCTTCCTCAACAACTACAGAAACTCTAATTTGCTAGACCTGGCCAACAAATTGACTTCTGTTCTTCCAAGCAACTTTAGTACATGTTCACAATTGTGATGGGAGGGCACATCCCAGAAAACTAGAGTTGATTAGCAATTTGCATAATCCAGGAGAGAGTCTCTGATCAAGGAAAGGTACTCTTGAATTCAAAGACATAGCAGGTCATCAAATGAGGCACAATTATGACCCACAAAAGGGTAATCTTCCATTTCGTACAGCCAAAAAAAACAGGACTTCCTTCCTTTCCAGCTTGCTGTCTCCAGCTACACTATCCCATGCCCCAAGGCACTAGCCCCTGCATCCCACCCAGCCTCAGCTTCTCTCTTGCCAGAGGAAACTGCACCAACTCCCTGACAACCTGTCCCCATCCCCAATTGCATTATGTACTGGCTGCCACCTTACTGCCTACCTTAGGCTTGCCAAAGGTAAGACATAGAAGTGAAGTTCGTCAAACAGACACACATCAGGAGGCAAAGACAAATGGAAGAAGATCTTTGCAGAAAGAATGAATGAGAGGGGAAAGTCAAAGAAACAGAGATGGAAAACCCAATGAAAAAGTGTGAACTATACAGAAAAGAGTAGGCACTGAATAGAAAACTATAAACACACTCAAAATTGGGATAGCAGAGAAACAGCTACATGCAGGAAAAAATAATTTTTTGCTCTAGCAATGCCATGAGAGTTCAACCTATTATACAGCACATTGTGTGTGACTGAGTACAACGTTCCTGTTTTCATAAAACAGCTCATCGCGAGCAATATCACATGCTGGATAAGAGTCTTATTTTATTTAAAAAGTTGGTTTTCTTGCTCCTGTAATAAAATCCAAGTTCTCTTCCGTGCATCCCTCCCCTATAATTGTTCAAAAAGTAATACTGGGCACTTTGAAGCGATGTGACAGTAAGAAAGGACTCCTGATAGGAGTTTCAAAATGGGATTGGAGATTTCTGTTGCTGTCTGTTTACTAGGGAAAGGAAAAGAATGTGCAGCTATGTTTAAAATGAGGAATGTTGATTAAGATCAGTGTACAGAAGTATCACATTTTTCATATATATATATATATATATATATATTTTAAAAAAAGAGGAATTTTTAATCACAGTGCTTGTGTACTAAAAATGGAGGACAAGGTGACAAAACTACAATGCACACTGCTGACCTAGAAGTTCGACCCAACACTGAATTTTTAAATATTTCCCTCTAAAGTTGCTCCACATAATGAACCATCTCATGGTAGCTCACATGGGCAGGCAACTTATTCTGCGCTATCTCCCATGCCATGCTCCAATAGTCTAGAGGGGAATCGTTCAAAGGTGGCCCAGGCTACATTGCCACCATGTTGCTCACACAAGCTTCACTGAAAATATTTTTGTGAAAGTTCCTTTACGAGCCACATCAAACACAGAACTTCCCCTCCTCATGTCCATGTGGTCTCAACCATTCGCTATTTTCACAGACGCCATAGTGATAACTGATGCTAAAATTACCCCTTTCCTTCTCAGCATTATTTTGTAATTGATTCAATTTAAAAAATAAGTGCAGGACAGAATATGGAGCAGGCCTTAAACAGGAAGTACAATTTATTGAATTGCTCCATAATCCTAAATGTAATAATGGAAGATGTTTGTTCAGTCACACCCTGTTCTGTTTTACCTATTCGGAAGTAGCCTGAGAGCAGAGGTTTTGAGTCGACCTTCTATGATCAGTAAATTTCATCCACATTGATTAGGTGGATTATGGCTAATTTCC
The DNA here is from genome assembly GCF_035084215.1 of Heptranchias perlo. Lineage (NCBI taxonomy): Eukaryota > Metazoa > Chordata > Chondrichthyes > Hexanchiformes > Hexanchidae > Heptranchias > Heptranchias perlo. The sequence goes on along the minus strand of NC_090328.1, from coordinate 97,531,618 downwards.
CACAAACACTTTTACCCAAATCAGCAGCAAAGTTCAGACCTGGAGCTGGTCATTCCAATAGCTTTTTATAACTGAAAGATACAACATGCCCCCTCACAAGATAACACGGTCTGCAAGAGACTTGAATAACTGGTACACTGAACAAAATTGCTAGTAACATACCACATAACAACTAGGAATTCGGAGTTTAGTGATTTCTAAACCAACGAGTAAACTAATTTTAATGTGAACAGTTTGTTAGTATACGACTGTTAGGACACCAATAGAATCAAGAAGGGTTTACAGCATGTGCGAGCACTATTCCACATCCTTGTCTTCCAGATGTTCTCTAACATGACGTGCTTTAAATTAGGATGCATATTGCCTGCATCATCTAATTCAGTGGAAGTTAAGCTAGGAACATAGAACAGGAGTAGGCCATGCAGCCCATGAGCCTGTTCCTCCATTCAGTTAGGTCATGGCTGAACTGTCTTAACTCAATTTACCCACTTTGGTTATATATCTCTTAATACCCTTACCTAACAAAAATCGATCAATCTCAGTTTTGAAATTTTCAATTGACTTAGCTTCAACAGCTTTTTTGGGGAGAGTTCCAGATTTCTACTATCTTTTATAAGAAGTGCTTCCTGACCGGACTAGCTCTAATTTTAAGGTCATGTCCCCTTGTTCTGGACTCTCCCACCAGAGGAAATACTTTCTAACTACCCTATCAAATCCTTTAATCATCTTAAACACCTCAATTAGATCACCCCTTATTCTTCTATCCTCAAGGGAATACAAGCCTTCGCTATGCAACCTGTCATAATTTAACCCCTTTTGCCCCGGTATCATTCTGGTGAATCTGCGTTGCACCCCCTCTAAGGCCAATGTATCCTTCCTGAGGTGTGATGGCCAGACCTGAACACAGTACTCCAGAAGCTGACTAACCAGAGCTTTATACAACTGTAGCATAACTTCCACCCCTTTGTATTCCAGCCCTTTTGAGATAAAGGCTAACATTCCATTAGCCTTTTTAATTAGCTGCACACCGACCACGCTGATGATACGATTTTCTAACCTTCTGTAGTTTACATGTAATTTAGGTAGCATACTTGCAGATCATCATCTTGATCCATCCAATATGACAATGGTTCCGCTCATTCACAAAATGTCAGATTGTTGTGCAGGAGCATATCCATCAGTACTGCAGACGGCAGTGACAGTAAGTCATTGCTCAGACATTGAGGAGGGGGGTGCTGAGCTCCAGTTGTTCTTTCTACCTAGCTCAGCAAAACTCCTCTGAAGCCACATGTTCCTCATGTGGTGCACTGCAAGTTAGCTTCATCCAAGGACTCATGCTACAAATAGTCTTCAAGTCTCTACTGGTATTTCTTGCAATGTTCTATCAACTCAAACTGATCCTCAAGCAGAGGCTTTCCTAAAAAGGGAAATCTTTAAAATCTTTGCCCATAGTTCTACTGGTAAACCTCAAATTCTGTGCCAGAAGAAGCCAACTATAAACAACGTAACGGTTTCTACAATCTACACGTTATCCGTATAAGCATAGGTGCAGTCCCTGATAGTATCTCAGACCTGATGCATTACACTCATCCATGCTACTAGATGAAGTTACCCCACTGGGTATTATAATTTTTCATCTCCAGTGCACCTAGGCATTAATCCTCCTTCTCTACATATTCAAAGGCTTTGGGGGTGGGGGTTGATTTGGAAGACCAATTTGCCTTATTTCACCTGCACGTGGATCAGAGATCATTCTGGAACAGGTGGAGCAAACATAAAGCCTTCCTTCATTGTCATCCAGTGACCCTTGCTGCTACTCCCATGATTTCAAGTGATCACCTCAGACATCAAAGTAATCTACTGAATTGCAGAATGCTGGCATGCCCACTCAAAGAGGTCATCGTAGTAAGTAGTCTCCAAGTGGGTGATGCACAAGCTGGGAGAGGAGGCATTTTCCTGGAACCCTACTGATTATCCTGGAGGGGGTGCTTAAGAACAGGGGCTTAGTGTCCCCTTGCACTTAAAGTATTACTAATTTTTGATCACAGAAGCTCTGGCCTGATTCCGGCTGGGTATTCATGGAATGGTCCATAAGCAATGTTTGTAATACCCTCCAAAATTACCTCTAACATGGTCGCCAAAGAGACTGAAACCCAAAAAGATAACTTCTTGTAGATTTCTTTGAAAATCCAAGATTCTAAGAAGCAAAACAATCCAAAGTAGAAGCTGAAGCAGCCATTCTAGCCCAACTGCTGATCAATGACCAACTGTTGGAGAAGTATCACTACGCTGCCCACGTGAACCTGCACTGCATTTCTATACAAAAAAGTGGGTAGATATATTAGTGAAAGTTAACTTAAAACCAGCTGACTACTCATGCACAAACTTGAGCCAGTGCTCCTCGTAATAGGTCATTTGCACACAGATTCTTGCCCAGTTTCTTTGACTTCCATTCACAGGTGAAACTTTCTTCTATATGGGGGACTTCCCATTATTTAGTCCGAACCCAGAAGGTCACTAGTATGTTCACAATAAATCGCCGAGGAGTCAACAATTGGGATGCTCTGGTCATCCAAATGGATCTCGTCTCTCAATACCAAACCAACAACTTAAGTTATGTGATAGGTGATACAGGATGTGAGAGTTTCAGACGATCATAATGGACTACAGCAGGAAAAGGTTAATCTGAATGACGTGGTCATTGTCGGACCTCTAAAAAAGGAACATCTTAAAAAGGATCTCTGCATAGATGATTTTACACTGATGGATGACAGATGTCATACTGTATGTGAAGACTGAAAAATTATTTGAGAAAATTAGGACTAGAAGAAAAGCCAGAAACTCTCAATATCCTGCATGGATTCAGCCAAGAATTTAGGCTAGTAAAGTTTTGAGCTCAGCATACAAGGCCATATTAAATGAAGGGCAGAAGATTTGCTACAATGCTTATATTAGTGCTTTCAGAAAGTTAATTATGTTTTTTTTTCCATCCGAAATTAGACTTTAGGTTTACAAATGAAAACACTTTATAATTAATTTACTTTCCGGCATAAATTAGGTACCTAGCATAATTCCTTTATCTGTAACAGAATAATCTTCTCTACTTATATAAAGGATGTAATTTGTGTTCTTATATTCCCCTTTGTAAATAAGCACTCAAGAATGCTAATAACCTCCAAAAATTGAGGATGAACATAAAATAATTACACTCAAAAGATTACTTCCTCCAATTATTCACTACAGGAGACATTTGTAATATACTCTCCATAAATGGAGATAACCCATGTAAGGCTTAATGATAGTAACATAAGAACATGTTAGTCAAGACTGAGATTGATAGATTTTTGTTAGCTAGGGTACCAAGGAATATAGGACAAAGGTGGGTAAATGGAGTGAGGTACAGATCAGCCATGATCTAACTGAATGGAGGAACAGGCTTGAGGGATTGAATTGCCTACTCCTGTTCCTATTTTTCTTTCTATGTTTCTAACATAGATGAAAGTGCTCTTAGACAAGCTTAAAAGGTTCAAATCAAAACAAAAAGAGTCAAGAATGGATAGCATATATTCTTGTGTACTTGAGAGACCAGGATGAGATTTGTGAGGTGTTGGAGGGGACTCTCACTAGATTGGAAACATGCAGCATATCAATTTTTAGAAAAAAAGTGAAAAACACAGAGCCAGGTAACTACAGACCCATTAGTCTTGCATCAATGGCAGCTAAAATAATATAATTAAATCAGAAGTAAACACTTGAGGATTAAGAGCATGATAACCATTTAGTAAACAGCCACCTACACAGCTTCAGAAGGGGAAGATCCCACTTAACCAATCTCCTTGACTTTTTTTTTTGAGGAATGACATCCCAAGCAGACCGTGGAAAGCTGTAGAACACGAGTGTGCGTAGAATTCTAAAAACCTTTTGACAAAGTTCCACATGAAAGGCTGCTACGTAAATTTAAAGCAGCTGGATTTCAAGGAAAAAGAAAATGGACAGTAAATTGGCTGAAGAGTAGGAAGCAACATGTGAGGATTAAGGGAATGTCATCTGGGAAGGTGAGTGGAGGTGCAAAAGTACTAAGTGTAGGTACTCCAGGTACTGGTGTTCGAACCCCCATTTCTAATTTACATTAACGACCTGGAATCAGATGCTGAATGCAAACTGATGAAATTCTCACATGTAACTGGGGGAATAGAGGGGGTGGGAGCAGACGAATCTGAAGATGCAGCAAAGATAATACAAAATAAAATATTTAAGTAGATGGACTGAGGAAGTTGAAATTCAATTTAGATAAGTGTAATATATTGCACGTCGGAAGAAGGAAAAAAAGACACAAATACTCCACAAATGGTGTTTATATAGTGATGGGTGAAATTCAAAGATCGAATGGTGTTAGTGGACTCGATGGTCAACATATTCAATCACTATCAGCAATCAATAAGATAAACAGAATGCTGAACTATAAAACCCAGTACAGGACAAGTCAGGGGATGTCATGCTTAAAACATACAATGCTCTACTCATCTCGAGTACTGTGCCCCAACCATCGGAGAATTGAGCATCAGGCTCCCTATACAAGAGTAGGTGTCAATGGAAAGCTGTTTTCCAGGTATTTAAACAGTGCACAAACAACTTGGAGCAAGAATAGGCATTTTATTCAGAATTAATTTCTTACGGGTCCTTGTGTTACAAGTTACTTTTATCAGAATATTTTCAACTATGGAAAAAATTCAAAATGGTAACTCAAACAATGCCATGATATTTTGCAGACAACTACTTGTCAGTCCAGAACTGGTGGTTTAAAATAATTTGATTGCTCAATTTTCTGTTCCTTCATTGGTAGTTTTTCTCACCATTTTCTTTGCATCTGATTTATGTGTTCCCAACTTCTTGAATTCTTAGTGGCTTATGAATACAAGTGATCATTATATCATTAGGTTTAGAATAGTTATGGAAAAGGACAAGGAACAATCAAATGTGAAAATACTAAACTGGAGGGCAGCTAATTTCAGTGAGTTAAAGAGATCTTGCCCTGTTGGAATGGAATCAAAAATTGGTAGGAGAAACAGTAATTGAACAATGGGAGGTCTTCAAGGAGGAGATGGTTTGGGTACAGAACAGACACATTCCCACAAGGAGGAAAGGAAGGACATCCAAAGCTAGAGCTCCCTGTATGACTAAAGATAGAGATTAAAATGAAACAGAAACAGGAGGCTTATGACAAATGTACGGTTCATAATACAGTAGAGAACCAAGCTAAATACAAAAAGTAGAGGAGATCTAAAAAAGGGAATATGAGAGGCAAAGAGAGAGTATGAGAATAGATTAGCCGCTAACATAAAAGAGAACCCAAAAGTCTTTTAAACATATAAATAGTAAAAGGATAGTTGAAGGAAGGCGAGGCTGATTAGGGCCAAAAAAAAAGCTTTTCTTGTGGAGACAGAGGGTATGGCTAAGGTACTAAATGAATACTTCGCATCGGTCTTCACTAGAGAAGAGGATGCTGCCAATATATCAGTAAAAGGAGGAGTTAGCAATATTGGACAGGATAAAAATAGATAAAGGAGGTACTTAAAAGATTGGCAGCATTCAAAGAAAAGTCACCCGGTCCAGATGGGATCCATCCTAGGTTACAGAGGGAAGTAAGGGTAGAAATTGCGGAGGCTCTGGCCAAAATCTTCCAATCCTCTTTAGATATGGGAGCAGTGCCAGGGAACTGGAGGATTGCAAATGTTACACCCCGGTTCAAAAAAGGAGAGATAAACCCAGCAATATAGGCCAATCAGCCTAACGTCAGTGGTGGGGAAACTTTTAGAAACAATAATCTGGAACAAAATTATTTGGCACTTGGAAAAGTACGGGCTAATAAAGGAAAATCATGTTTGACTAACTTGATTGAGTTCTTCGATGAAGTAACGGAGAGGGTTGGTGAGGGTAGTGCAGTTGATGTTGTATAAATGGACTTTCAAAAGGCACTCAGTAAAGTACCACATAATAGACTTGTTAGCAAAATTAAAGCCCATGGGATTAAAGGGACAGCGGCAGCGTGGATACAAAATTGGCTAAGGGCTAGAAAGACGACAGCAGTGATGAACGGTTGTTTTTCACACTGGAGGGAATTACACAGGGGTCAGTATTAGGACCATTGCTCTTTTTGATATATATTAATGACCTGGACTCGGGTATAGAGTGTAGAATTTCAAAGTTTGCAGATGATACGAAACTCGGAAATGTAATAAACAATGTGGAGGATAGTAACAGACTGCAGGAGGACATAGACAGACTGGTGAAATGGGCAGACACATGGCAGATGAAATTTAACACAGAGAAGTGTGAAGTGATACATTTTGGTAGGAAGAATGAGGAGAAGCAATATAAACTAAATGATACAATTTTAAAGAAGGTGCAGGAATAGAGTCACCTGGGGATGCACATACACAAATCTGTGAAGCTGGCAGGACAAGTTGAGAAGGCTGTTCAAAAAGCATATGGAATCCTGGACTTTATTAATAGAGGCACAGAGTACAAAAGCAAGGAAGTTACGCTAAACCTTCATAAAACACTGTTTAGGCCTCACCTGGAGTATTGTGTTCAATTCTGGAAGGATGTCAAGGCTTTACAGAGGGTGCAGAAGAGATTTACTTGAATGGTACCAGGGATGAGGGACTTCAGAAGCTTGGGTTGCTCTGCTTAGAGCGGAGGTTAAGAGGAGATTTGATAGAGGTGTTCAAAATCATGAACGGTTTTGATAGAATAAGTAAGGAGAAATTGTTTCCAGTGGCTGAAGGGTTAGTAACCAGAGGACGCAGATTTAAGGTGATTGGCAAAAGAACCAGAGGTGACATGAAACCTTTTTTACGCAGAGTTGTTATGATCTGGAATGCACTGCCTGAAAGGGTGGTAGAAGCAGATTCAATAATAACTTTCAAAAGGGAATTTGATAAATACTTGAAGGGAAAAAATTTACAGGGCTCTGGGGAAAGAGCAGGGAAATGGGGCTAATTGAATAGCTCTTTCGAAGAGCCCGCACAGGCAAGGTGGACTGAATGGTCTCTTTCTGCGCTGTAACATACCATGATACTATGATAATACAAAGTTGATTGCACAAGAAGTCAAGACTAAGTGTGGATATTATATACATTTACTATATTCATTACATCTGAAGTGTGACAGGCAAAATGAGAAAGAAACAGATATAAAAATATAAGCACTCTCATGCTATTGTTCACAATGAGTCAGTGGTCACGTTTTTTTTTTGGGGGGGGGGGGGGGGGGAGGGGGGAGGGGAAGGGAGAAGTGTACACCTTAAGTGAAAAATTTTGCAAGTTTGTAAATCATCTCAAAACTGTGAAGTGTTTGTTGATTTTTTTTTCCACCCAGGAGCCAGAGTTTTCCTTACCCACTGCAAGTAAAGAAAAAAGTTACTTAGATAAATCTCTGCATGAAATATAGGAGAGCAAATCTTAACACTGCATCTATTTAGGCCAAAAGACATGCAATGTACTTGCATCTTTGCCAAATATACCTTCACAACAGTAATTAATGTATTGAAACAGATTACAAAATATAAGATGTCACTTTAAAATTTGGCATTGCTTGGTTGTATTTGTTGCACAATAAATGCTGTAAACGACTTCTTGAATATAGTACCTACTATTTTTTGTTTAAGGAAAATTAGCTTAAAAAAAATTGAAAAAATTCATGCTTCGCTTTGTTTGACATTTTTATATAAAAACACAAATTCCAGTTATTTCTCCTGGTTTCCCTGTGAGGTTACATTGTCAGTAACGTTCCACTGGAGGGAACGGGACTTAAAAATGCAAGTCCAGGCATACTCTGGGGATGGCCAGTCTTCATTAATCAAAAATTCACAGGTGCTTGTTGGGAGTTGCAGCCTGCTGGCTCGAGTTTCTTCAACCAACAGATGGGTCTGAGGAGCTGAAGAACTTGAGATTCAGGGTTTGCAAAAAGACACAGGCCTCCAACAGAAATTATTACAGGTATTTCAAATGCAGAAAATCCACTGTATAGTTAAGTCCAGTCATGTACATTCTGTAATGTATGCCATCTTTAATATGTTACAAACCTTACTTCCAATAATAAGCAGTCAGCTTATTAGGGAAAGCAAGATGATAAAATTAAAACTTTTTTTTACCTAACAAATTAATTTGATTGATTTCATTAGCTCACTTACTTCCTTTTATTTGTAGATTTTGCAAACTCTTCACAGTTGATTTGTTGTTTTCCTATGTCTTTAATACTTCAATGGAAGTTTGATTCACATGTTCCATATCTGTTCAGTTCTGATTTATTGCCATTTTCTGAACACAAAAATGTGTATATGTATACACACATACGTTGGTAGTCTACATGGATTTTAGCAAGGCTTTTGACAAGGTCCCACATGGCAGACTGGTCAGAAAAGTAAAAGCCCATGGGATCCAAGGGAAAGTGGCAAGTTCGATCCAAAATTGGCTCAGAGGCAGGAAGCAAAGGGTAATGGTCGACGGGTGTTTTTGTGACTGGAAGGCTGTTTCCAGTGGGGTTCTGCAGGGCTCAGTACTAGGTCCCTTGCTTTTTGTGGTATATATTAATGATTTGGACTTAAATGCAGGGGGCATGATTAAGAAGTTTGCAGATGATACAAAAATTGGCCATGTGGTTGGTAGTGAGAAGGAAAGCTGTAGACTGCAGGAAGATGTCAATGGACTGGTCAGGTGGGCAGAAAAGTGACAAATGGAATTCAATCTGGAGAAATGTGAGGTAATGCATTTGGGGAGGGCAAGCAAGGTAAGAGAATACATAATAAATGGTAGGATACCGAAAAGTGTAGAGGAAGTGAGGCAGAGATTATAAGAGCAGGGAGGTTATGCTAGAACAGTATAAAACACTAGTTAGGCCTCAGCTTGAGTACTGCGTACAGTTCTGGTCACATTACAGGAAGGATGTAATTGCACTAGAGAGGGTACAGAGGAGATTTAAGAGGACGTTGCCAGGACTGGAGAATTTTAGCTACGAGGAAAGATTGGATAGGCAGGGGTTGTTTTCTTTGGAACAGAGGAGGCTGAGGGTTGATTTAATTGAGGTGTATAAAATTATGAAGGGCCTAGATAGAGTGAATAGGAAGGATCTATTTCCCTTAGCGGAGAGGTCAATAACCAGGGGGCATAGATTTAAAGAGATTGGTAGAAGGATTAGAGGGGAGGGGAGCTGAGGAAAAATGTTTTCACCCAGGAGGGTCGTGGAGGTCTGGAACTCAATGCCTGAAAGGGTGGTAGAGGCAGAAATCCTCATCACAGTTAAAAGGTACTTGGATGTGCACTTGAAGTGCCATAACCTACAAGGCTACGGACCAAGTGCTGGAAAGTGGGATTAGGGCTGGGTGGCTCATTTTCGGCCAGCATGGACATGATGGGCCAAATGGCCGTCTTCTGTGCGGTAAATTTTCTATGTTTCTATTCAATGATATACATATGTATATAAACATACACGCACACACACACAAAGTCACACAAAATGTATTTAGGTGTGCTTGAATATTAAATGCAAGCTAGTTGTTGCTCACTAAGGAGCTTCTTTCTAATGCCTTGAAATGTTAGATTTTTAAATGCCAATAGATGCTTTTCACAGAAAAAAAATTCCAAAATACAACTGGCACCTTTGTGGCAGCTCTAATTCCTTTTGCTTTATCCCTCAGAACTATACTGAAGATTATCACAATAGAGAAAGCTAAATCAGCCAGAAAAGGAAAACCACAAAATTCTCAAAAATCAGTGAGAAAGGAGCTTTTGTTGATATGTGAAATGGTCAGAGTTTTGGGGTTTTACACTCGCTTCTCCTATGATCCGCAGTGCACCTTTTTCTGCCCAATATCTACATGAACACTGGCATGACCCAGGATTGTAACAGAGAACCATTACTCAGTGCATCAGCTACTGGAATGTATCACGCGCCACCGGCGAATTCTCCACTATTTACGGACAGCAGACTGGATAAACAGTCGACCAAGTCGAGACACCGGCTTCAAACCAATACTGGTTTATTTACACAAGATATATGAACAAACCGTACATAGCTTAACACAGCGACTATATAGATTTCCCTACATTCCTCAGTATACGAAAACAATATGGCACAGCTCCGCTTATCTCTGAACAAAGTCTCTAACCATATGTTTACATACCACAACCTCAAACCAGCCTGAATCAATTTATCAGGCTGGTACTTTAAACCACCCAGCCTTACAGCCGATGACTGTAACAATCAACGCGCTGATTGCCTTTTCAATATATCTTGCTCTCACTCAGAACTGTCACCAGAAATCTGTGAGACGTTGTCTCTGACTACCAAACTGTCGATCATAGAAAGCCAATCAAGGACCTGCCTCTTCCTCAGACTCAAACAGCTGCCAATCCAAGTCATAACTCATGGGTTGAGAGTCTACCCTTTGATATGTGATCAAGGAGTCTCCAGGACTCTGCATGGTTCCCCCACCCCACTGTGTAAATTTAATACCATGGGACCTTAAGCAATCAGGAGTTGTAGTGGTACTCCGGTAGGACAACGAACCATCTCTAACAATGCCACAAGATGCATGGGATTGCAAACGTTGCCCCCCCTCAGGATGATTAACTAACTAACGCTTCAGACCCCAATTGTGTAGGCTGAAACAAATTTACACCCCAGAAAAGTTAATAGGCAAACATTAGTTCAGCCCATGGCTTTCTGGCAAAGAAATACTATGTGTAGTCTTGGGAGTTAACTTCTTAGATGCTAACTATAGCAATACATGAATATAAGTTAACAAATTCAACACAGGCAACAATACATTTTACTACAGAATCTCTCTGTTCCTCTGTAGAGTTTATAGCCTCTTAGCTTTCCCCAAATAGTTGATCTCAAATTCCCTCACCATCATGATTAATCTTAATTTTAAAAAATAGGAATAAAGAACAAATTATGTATCAGAATTTATGTACATGTTCTATAATTAGATGGCGAATTAATGGCAGGAAATTGTATTGCGAGTTTATTCACAGTTCAACTCCCAGTGGTCTTAGACAGAAATATTTAAAGAGATCAACAATATAGCCAACCACAAACTCTTGACAAGTAGGCCATTCTTGGAATCCAAGAAAGGCTTATATAGTGGTAGTTAATGCAGCCATGACAATATTCATACCTATACAAGATACCCAGTAGTCAAATCCACGTACACAATATTCAAACCTGATACAAATATACATTTTTGAAAGTTCCGGTATAGATACTCCAATTGCATCCAAGTCTGATTATATACAACTCTTCCAATCGTTTCAACTTGCATACAGTAAGATTACAAACTAACGTACAAATATACTTCATACCTTGGTTCCTCACTAGTTGACAAATAGGCCGCCAATTATAAAGCTTCCATTAGGCTATTTTTCTTGATCTTTTTACAATTTAACTATTAAGTGTTAGCCATCATATTTGCATGAACTGTGCGAAGTTCCTATTAATTCACCCATAATGGTTATTGGATGTCTCGAAGGAAACCAATGGAAGCAGCATGCTTACCCATAAACTGTAATTTAAACTCAATAAAGAATTTATAGTAGTTGCTGCCGCTATTTAACCAATACACAATGAAAGCATTTGAATTGCTGGTTTCAATTATTTCAAAGATCTAAGTGATTTGATTTCTTGATTTAAAAGTATTGCTCCATTGACATGAAAAAACTAATTTCTTCCATTGTATATTTTTGTATCAACATAATCACGAATGGTACTAATATCTTTCGATTGTAAACAATTTTACAACACCAAGTTATAGTCCAACAATTTTATTTTAAAATCCACAAGCTTTCGGAGGCTTCCTCCTTCCTCAGGTGAATGTGGAAATGAAATCCTCGAACCTATCGCATTTATAAATCACAGAACAATGCCTGGTGATTACAGATAGTCTTTTCAACTGCCTGTTGCCAAGGCAACCAAAGTGTTCAGACAGATAGGTGTTACCTACAGGGCCACCGAATATACAGACGGCCAGAACTAAAAAAAGATGATGTGGAGATGCCAATTAAAAAGAGCGAGAGAGGCAGAAACATAGAAACATCCGGAAGGAAAAGACAGCAATTGACCCGTTATATTAAAAACAGATAACATTTGTTCGTTGGTGGGGTAATGTGTAGCGTGACATGAACCCAAGATCTCGGTTGAGGCCGTCCTCATGGGTGCGGAACTTGGCTATCAATTTCTGCTCGACGATTTTGCGTTGTCGTGTGTCTCGAAGGCCGCCTTGGAGTACGCTTACTCGAAGGTCGGTGGCTGAATGTCCTTGACTGCTGAAGTGTTCCCCGACTGGGAGGGAACCCTCCTGTCTGGCGATTGTTGCGCGGTGTCCGTTCATCCGTTGTCGCAGCGTTTGCATGGTCTCGCCAATGTACCATGCTCCGGGGCATCCTTTCCTGCAACGTATGAGGTAGACAACGTTGGCCGAGTCACAGGAGTATGAACCATGCACCTGGTGGGTGGTGTCCTCTCGTGTGATGGTGGTATCTGTGTCGATGATCTGGCATGTCTTGCAGAGGTTACCGTGGCAGGGTTGTGTGGTGTCGTGGACGCTGTTCTCCTGAAAGCTGGGTAATTTGCTGCGAGCGATGGTCTGTTTGAGGTTGGGTGGCTGTTTAAAGGCGAGTAGTGGAGGTGTGGGGATGGCCATAGCGAGGTGTTCATCGTCACTGATGACATGTTGAAGGCTGCGGAGAACATGGCGTAGTTTCTCCGCTCCGAGGAAGTACTGGACGACGAAGGGTACTCTGTTGGTTGCGTCCCGTGTTAGTCTTCTGAGGAGGTCTATGCGATTTTTCGCTGTGGCCCGTCGGAACTGTCGATCGATGAGTCGAGCATCATATCCCGTTCTTACTAAGGCGTCTTTCAGCGTCTGTAGGTGTCCATCGCGTTCCTCCTCGTCTGAGCAGACCCGGTGTATTCGCAGGGCCTGTCCATAGGGGATGGCCTCTTTGACATGGTTAGGGTGGAAGCTGGAAAAGTGGAGCATCGTGAGGTTGTCCGTGGGCTTGCGGCAGAGTGAGGTGCTGAGGTGCCCGTCTTTGATGGAGATTCGTGTGTCCAAGAAAGAAACTGATTCTGAGGAGTAGTCCATGGTGAGCTTGATGGTGGGTTGGAACTTGTTAATGTTATCGTGTAGTCTCTTTAGTGATTCTTCGCCGTGGGTCCATAGAAAGAAAATATCGTCGATGTATCTGGTGTATATATCTTTCGAGATATGAAGCACTGCTGTTGTGACGTTGGTTTCCCTATTAAATTATAATCATGTATGAAGTACTAGGTTTGTCCGAGAATTTCGACTTCAAAGAAGTAAATAGCAGTGTTGGATTTGACAGCTAAAAGTTTAAAAGCAGGAGTTTGAAATGGCACTAGAGCTTGTTCAAAAGCAATTACGTGAAACATATGAAGGATCTCAGAAGCAGGTCCTGTTAGTTGCTAAACAAAATTTTGAGTAGCGCAGGTTGAAAATTAGATGAATTACCTATTCATAAACAACAGAACTGCTTTCAGTTATTGACACTCCCATACTTAAATCTGCAGTGTGCTTATAAAAGGGTAAATGACCCATCATGGACTTTTTCATATTTAGGTTTATACATAGTACTTTTAGTACTTGCCGATTTTTGTGCTTCATAAAGTGAAGATATTAGATGCTTTAGTCGGTAAACTGTTGGTCTTTGTGGCATTATTCCATTTAAAATGCCCTTTAAAAAAAATAACGAACACTATAAATTTTCTGTGGGTGCATCTGGATGCTATGACATTCCAAGCTCATTCTTCTGTTCATCGATTTTTGCTTACAGTAAGGGCATTTTGAAATGGCTACAAGAATACTCAGAATCCACTATGTTTTGGTTCATACATACCCAATTATACTGTTATGCGAGCCAAACACTTCATGCAAACCAGCTGGCACCAGAAATCTGACCACTCTCTGTGGAGGAAGCCAGCTGTGCTTGGATTCTTCTCAGAAGCGACAAGGATCCACTCGATAGCTGGCATGGGGAAACAAGTCACAATCTTAATGCATACCATATCAGAAATGATTCCAGGTTAGCATTATCTTCGATTCCCCCTTCTAAAGGAGGATTTTACCAGTGTCGATGAGAGAGAGGCACTCCCAGTGGATAGGACAACATCCTGTCTATTTTTTCTTAGATTGCTTCAGTATAGTTCTGAGGGATAAAAAAGGAATTAGAGCTGCCACAGTCAAAGTTAGTTCAGAAATACTTTCTCCAGTGACCATGATTTTTGTGGCTGCATTGTGACCTTGGTTTATACGGTGTTCGGACCATCTCTATGGATGTGCAGTCTGGAAGATGTCGGATACTAAAGAGCACTGCAGAGGCCTCGGTGACATCTTACTGGTTATGGTTGTGGCTGGAATCTCTTTGTTGGAGAGTCGACATCCAAGAGGATGTGCTTTGCCCTTGACCGATATATATATAGTTGGTGATTGCACTATTAGGCATTGGGGACTTTGCAGGCCTGAGACTTCAGTATCAATTTATGCCACCTGGTCTTCAGCATCAACTAGTTCCAGAGTGTTCATGATTCGCCAGATACACTGAGATCAAAGACAGTGTCCAGAAGTAGCCACCTTTCTTATGCTATTTCTGCTCGTCATTTTGTCCTGAATAATATGGGACATAATGTGGATGCTCTTTATGGACACAGTTTGAGAACCCAAGAAAAATGAGATAACCAGCAAAGTTGTGTTTTTGCCTATGCATTGATCAAAGCCAGCAGTGATCGTGAATGGGCTGTTGATCTTTACACAATATTTAAAGCCTTTGGCAGAAGTTGATCCAAAATGTCACAACTGCACAGGTACTTAGTTTGTTCTATATGTTATTGTTAATATATGTAAATCACGTATCACTTGTATCATTGCTAGCAGGCATACTGAACATGAAATGCTGAACTGAGGGTTAAAATTCTGATTGTGTTTTATCTCCCTGATTTATTCATCTTTTGTTTTGCCTGCTTTTATGGTTCTCTATATGACCATCTTGAGTGCTTTTAATTGGCTGATAGTTGTTGCCATATGATCTGGCACAGCGCTGCTTGCAGCTGAGCCTGTAAACAACAGTGCCAATTTTATTTGTATGCTTGCCCTAATAAAGACAGCACTATTTTGTTAAATTGTTCTAGAGGCTCACCAATGCCCGATCCCAAGATGAATCTTGAAAGAGGAAACATGAGTTCTACAGACAGACACTTACAACTGTGAAAACTAAAAGGATATCTAATCTAACCAATGCTATACCTCAAGAGACTGAAGAACAATGCAAGACAAGGAAACATAATTACAAACTGGTAACGGGCAAGCCTAGGGCATGTCGGGAAGCATTTCATGTGAACAACAATCAATACCTGGAATAGTCCTCTGTGTAGCGTCGTGGAGGAAAATAATTCTGAAATTGTTTGAGAGGCAGTTACACATTGTGATTTTGGGGGAGGGGGGGGGGGGGGGGGGAAAAGAGAACCATATGTTTCTTTAGCAGTATGAGGTAGGAAGACCAAATGGCCTCCACCTGTACTTTGTGACGACTTGGTCCCAATTCAAAAGAAAGAGATCAGATATGAGAAGCTGGGGAAAAGTTAAATGACAACGGACAGGAGCTGTTTCTTTATATAGATAAAAGAGAAGACAACCGTACATTGCATTGTCTATTGACAACACCACAGTAACATTTTTATGTACGCACTAATCATTAGGTTTCCCAGAATCACTCAAGCTAGGCATACTATGGAGAATGCTTAAATGGCCTTCTTCAAAAGGGATCTAAATGTTTGAGGTGAGCGGATCTCAAACTGCACACAGCTCAACTTTAATCAAGAGCTACAAAACTAAATTGTGCTGACATGAAAAATTACTGTTTATAGACAGAAGACTTTTACTGGAAAGCACGATTAAACAAAATTGAAGAATATTGCGCAGTAAAAACCACAACGATCTTTATAATTCAGGTCTCCTAGTGTGACTGAAGAATTTAGTTGGAACAAGTACAACATTGCTTTGTCATAATTGAAAATTTCTTAACTCTTTGAGGACCATGATTCTGGTTCTACCATCAAAACATTGTGAAAATCATTCAACCAGGTAAATATGATCCTAGAGAGTGCAGGTATTATAAATTTAAAAAAACTTTGAAGTTTACACATGCTGCAAACATGTCTCAGCACGATATAAATTTGGTCTATTTTAGTTCTAACAAGGTATTCTTAAACACAAAGTCCATACTAGCACTGAAATGTTTTGGAATTTTTAGTTGCTATTTTTGACATTTTTAGTGAATCCCATTTCTGATGAGAGCAAATCACTTGAATTTTGAATGTATAATCAAATTACATCTAACTTAGAAGTCATAAGTTAGCTGTATGGATGCACAAAAGAACAAAGAGTTGAATGATGAGAAGTTGCTTATGAAATTGGTGAAACCACTTAAATACTCTGCAAGACTGGAAGGGGAATCCTGGGATCTCAAGTGATCTCAATTCCATTAACCTGCCACGTTTGGCTTTTCCAATGCTCTTCTCATAAGAAACATAAGAAATAGGAGCAGGAGTAGGCCATACGGTCCCTCAAGCCTGCTCCGACATTCAATAAGGCCATGGCTAATCTTCTACCTCAACTCCACTTTCCTGCCCTATCCCCATATCCCTTGATTCCCTTAGCGTCCAAATATCCATCGATCTCAGCCTTGAATATACTCAACGACTGAGCATCCACAGCCCTCTGGGGTAGAGAATTCCAAAAGATTCACAACCCTCTGAGTGAAGAAATTCCTCCTCATCTCAGTCCTAAATGGCCTTAACAACCCCTTATCTTGAGACTATGACCTCTAGTTCTAGACTCTCCAGCCAGGGGAAAACAGCCTCTGAGCATCTACCCTGAGAATTTTACATGTTTCAATGAGATCACCTCTCATTTTCTAAACTCCAGAGAATATAGACCTACTCTACTTAATCTCTTCTCATTGAACAACCCTCTCATCCCAAGATCAATGGCCTCCCTAGCTCCACCCTACATAAACTTCAACTCAGCCACCTGCATCCTATCCCTCTCCTCACCAACCTTTACGGGCTCCACACCCCTTAATGTGTTGCTTTCAAAACACTTCTCTTCATCTTTCCTCTGTGACCGCCACCCTACCTCCCAACTCGCACCCTTTGCTCGTCCAACTCTACGTTCATCCGACCCTCTTTCCATGATAGGTGGCAGGGCCTTCAGCCGTCTCACCTAGACCCTGGAATTCTCTTCCTAAATCCTTGTGGCTTGCTATACCTTTCTCCACTTTCAAAAACCTCCTTAAAACCTACACTTTAACTGTGCCTTTTGTCCACCTACCCTGCCTCTCCCCACTAATGCTCACCTATGAAGTGCCTTGGGATATTCACTATGTTAAAAGCACAAATAACTGCAAATTATGAAGTAGACTCAAAAGATATCCTTGACTGTAATCATCTTTGCAAGTCTACTCTGCTGTTGGCTGAAGGAAAAGGATAGCAAATAAAGTCAGGCCATACAATTTTAAATACTTTAAAAAGTCGTTTTTAAAAAAAACTTCACCCATGGAGTGACCTACCCCAATAAAATAACACAGGTAAGACCTTTCAGCACTAGGATTGAAAATATGCCTTTTAAAACATACAATGGAAACCCAGCACTCCATGTTTATGTTACAATTCTTCAAGTGACCCGAAATTAAATATATGTTTTATAATTGCTTCTATACTATTTGTAGTGAAACTGCAAGAGCAATCACTGACACAGCAGATCATGATCCAGGCAGGTCCAGAAGAACTGCAGCGGGGGATCTGGGAACACGAGGTGAAGGGGGTCCCAGGTCAGGAAGCACTGATAATGCAATCTAGGGGTTTACGCAACAAGGGGAGGTCCTGGGTTCTCGGACTGGGGGTCAGGGGAGGAGGGCCAAGTGTCTGCAGTTTTGAGGGATTGCTGAGATCTGGCAAAAACATGGGGGGGGGGGGGGGGAAGGAGACCAGGTCTAGCTGCCTTGTAGGTGAGAGAGGCCCAGAAGAATGAGACCCAAACTGTGCTTGGTACCTCTCAGTTCAGGCACCACCATGTACATGCCTGTCAGCCTCTTCCCCGACCCATCTGGAACCATTTTTTTTTTGCCAGACACTCACCCACCGTTTTCCCCATTACCAGCCAATTCCTGAAAAAGTGTTTAGTGCACTATTAGTGAGTTTGCCAACATGTACAGTATTTAATGGAAATAATTTTTGTGAAAAATGTCTAAGTTCATCTTTTATGCAGCTAGCTAGTTTTTAATAAAACTTACTCTAAAGCCCCAAAAATGGATCGGAGAGAAAGATTTTTTAAACTGAATTTTCAACCAAAATAAAGAGTGACTTGCCATGATTGATTTGGACAGCAGCCAATCAGGAAGAGCCCAATAATTCAAAACATCTTCCAAATGAGTTTAAATCACTTGGAAAAACAAGTTGAGTTCCTTTTCCACCTCTCAACCAAAAAGTACAATCACAACAGTCTTTTTCTTTTGTTTTCTCACTGTCAACCAAGAAACCACAGGTGCCAATCACAGGCATTGCCTATCTGAGCTACTCAATAATGGGAAAAGAACATTGGTTGATATTTGCCTGAAATAAAGATTCAAAACTTTCAAAAGCTTAATTTGATTGAAAGTCTCTTAGAAAAAGCAAAGAAACTCATATCCTCACAGGACGAAGGGACACACCCTTATTTTCCAGCATGCATCAACTTATGCTGATGCATGCTGGAAAATTCAGAAAACTTCACATACTCAGAATGCACAGATGTGGTTGCAAACTGTCCAGGTATTCTAGGGAAAAATACCCAATCAAAGCCCAGGCTTTTGAGCCAAGTTGTGACCTTAAAGTAAAAACTCTAAGGAAGGCACTAGAAGACAATTCAATGGTAATTCTATGATTAAATTTAATAGTGTTGTGAATTAGGCACTTTTAAAAATTAAAACTTTAATTTGGTCATTAGAAATTTCAGTCACCAAGAGGAAACTGGCAAAGAATTTTTTTCAAAAAGCTTTTTTGTGCCCTAACAACTTTTTATTGTTAGGTTCTCTTGACTGGTTATAAGCCCTTCATAATTTATCACTAGCAGTTATCTAGCTACTTATCTTGCTTTTGATTCATTGCCATTTCACTTGGAGTAAATGAACTAAATGTGACAGCAAAATGTTGACATAGGACTTCCCATTATAAAGGTTGACATTCAAAGCTTTACACAAATGGTGTGATCCAAGAAAGGGTAACATTCAGAGGAACTGCACACCATATGCAAGACTTTTAATGCATAACTAGCAGATTTCCCATGACAGTGCTCACAGTTGTTTTGCTGTTTATTAAGCTACAACATTGTGCCCACAGAAAGGAGTAAGTGTCCAAGAAACTTGGGTGAACTTGAAGCATGGCAGAACCACCATAGCAAGAAGTTATCATCGTGACAATGGGAAGGAGCAGACATTTTAGGAGCAGAAGTGGCAGCAGGGTAGAGAGAAGTCAAGCAGCCCAGAAGAAAACTTTTGTCAAGGGAGAAGCACGCACTGTATTTTAAGTGGTAACGGGGGGAAAAGCAAGTATTTTGAAAGCAAGGGACTGCTTATTTTAATTCATAGGCATCAGCAAGGCTAAAAGAAGCCATTTAAATTCATTAAGACCAACACCAAGATCAGTCTCATGGAGAAGCAGTGGACTGAAGCAGGGCAATGAAATTCACACAGGGTAACAGCACCCAGGAAACAATTTAATAATAAATGATGGAAAATGGTCAGAAGGAGCAGGGCGTGGAGACACCTTTTATTTCAATTCACAGGACACACCAGCGGAGCTGTTGGCAGTGGGGAAGTTAGTAAATAAAGGGGGCATTTTGGAGACCAGAAGAAGCAGCAGGAAATCTGTAAAGAAAAGAGGTCACATCGAAGAGGAGTGGAAGAGAGTAGGCAACAGGGGGCGGGGTAGGGGGTACAAAGTCAGAGTATGGGAGAAAGGATGCAAAGGGCCAGGGTCCATTTTCCGCATAGTGGGGTGGAGATTCATTCATAAAAGTAGGATGGAGGCAGCCATTTAAAATAAATTTATAAATACAGGAAGTGCCAGTGGGAGCTCGGGGCCAAAGGGTGGAGGCCAAGTCAGCAGAGTGGGATCAGCAGAGCTGGAAGCAGTCACAGGGCAAGGAAATGTGGACATTGCAATTTTCCCAGTGACATTTTTACATTATAAATGCTAATACTAAAGAGTTAATCAAAATTACGACACAGGAAGTAAGGGTAATGTGGGAAGGAAGTGCACACCATTTAATATATTACAGAATAGAATATATTTGCATATATTATAGAATAGACTGTGTGCATGGCTGCAATAGTCTTATGGTATTGCGCCTGAAGATGGTGCTGCGGGGTTAGAATCATAGAAGTTCACAACATGGAAACAGGCCCTTCGGCCCAACATGTCCATGTCGCCCAGTTTATACCACTAAGCTAGTCCCAATTGCCTGCACTTGGCCCATATCCCTCTATGCCCATCTTATCCATGTAACTGTCCAAATGCTTTTTAAAAAAGACAAAATTGTACCCGCCTCTACTACTGCCTCTGGCAGCTCGTTCCAGACACTCACCACCCTTTGAGTGAAAAAATTGCCCCTCTGGACCCTTTTGTATCTCTCCCCTCTCACTTTAAATCTATGTCCCCTCGTTATAGACTCCCCTACCTTTGGGAAAAGATTTTGACTATCTACCTTATCTATGCCCCTCATTATTTTAGAGACTTCTATAAGATCACCCCTTAACCTCCTACTCTCCAGGGAAAAAAGTCTCAGTCTATCCAACCTCTCCCTGTAAGTCAAACTATCAAGTCCCAGTAGCATCCTAGTAAATCTTTTTTGCACTCTTTCTAGTTTAATAATATCCTTTCTATAATAGGGTGACCAGAACTGTACACAGTATTCCAAGTGTGGCCTCACCAATGCCCTGTACAACTTCAACAAGACATCCCAACTCCTGCATTCAATGTTCTGACCAATGAAACCAAGCATGCCGAATGCCTTCTTCACCACCCTATCCACCTGTGACTCCACTTTCAAGGAGCTATGAACCTGTACTCCTAGATCTCTTTGTTCTATAACTCTCCCCAACACCCTACCATTAACGGAGTAGGTCCTGGCCCGATTCGATCTACCAAAATGCATCACCTCACATTTATCTAAATTAAACTCCATCTGCCATTCATTGGCCCACTGGCCCAATTTATCAAGATCCCGTTGCAATCCTAGATAACCTTCTTCACTGTCCACAATGCCACCAATCTTGGTGTCATCTGCAAATTTACTAACCATGTCTCCTAAATTCTCATCCAAATCATTAACATAAATAACAAATAACAGCGGACCCAGCACCGATCCCTGAGGCACACCGCTGGTCACAGGCCTCCAGTTTGAAAAACAACCCTCTACAACCACCCTCTGTCTTCTGTCATCAAGCCAATTTTGTATCCAATTGGCTACCTCACCTTGGATCCCGTGAGATTTAACCTTATGTAACAACCTACCATGCGGTACCTTGTCAAAGGCTTTGCTGAAGTCCACGTAGACCACGTCTACTGCACAGCCCTCATCTATCTTCTTGGTTACCCCTTCAAAAAACTCAATCAAATTCGTGAGACATGATTTTCCACTCACAAAACCATGCTGACTGTTCCTAATCAGTCCCTGCCTCTCCAAATGCCTGTAGATCCTGTCTCTCAGAATACCCTAACAACTTACCCACTACAGATGTCAGGCTCACCGGTCTGTAGTTCCCAGGCTTTTCCCTGCCGCCCTTCTTAAACAAAGGCACAACATTTGCTACCCTCCAATCTTCAGGCACCTCACCTGTAGCGGTGGATGATTCAAATATCTCTGCTAGGGGACCCGCAATTTCCTCCCTAACCTCCCATAATGTCCTGGGATACATTTCATCAGGTCCCGGAGATTTATCTACCTTGCGCGTTAAGACTTCCAGCACCTCCCTCTCTGTAATATGTACACTCCTCAAGACATCACTATTTCCCCAAGTTCCCCAACATCCATGCTTTTCTCAACCGTAAATACCGATGTGAAATATTCATTTAGGATCTCACCCATCTCTTGTGGTTCCACACATAGATGACCTTGTTGATCCTTAAGAGGCCCTACTCTCTCCCTAGTTACTCTTTTGCCCTTTATGTATTTGTAGAAGCTCTTTGGATTCTCCTTTGCCTTATCTGCCAAAGCAATCTCATATCCCCTTTTTGCCCTCCTGATTTCTCTCTTAACTCTACTCCAGCAATCTCTATACTCTTCAAGGGATCCACTTGATCCCAGCTGCCTATGCATGTCATATGCCTCCTTCTTCTTTTTGACTAGGGCCTCAATCTCCCGAGTCAGCCACGGTTCCCTAATCCCACCAGCCTTGCCCTTCACTTTATAAGGAATGTGCTTACCCTGAACCCTGGTTAACACACTTTTGAAAGCCTCCCACTTACCAGACGTCCCTTTGCCTGCCAACAGACTCTCCCAATCAACTTCTGAAAGTTCCTGTCTAATACCATCAAAATTGGCCTTTCCCCAATTTAGAATTTTAACTTTTGGGCCAGACCTATCATTCTCCATAGCTATCTTAAAACTAATGGAATTACGATCATTGGTCCCAAAGTGATCCCTCACTAACACTTCTGTCACCTGCCCTTCCTTATTTCCCAAGAGGAGGTCAAGTTTTGCCCCCTCTCTAGTCGGGCCATCCACATACTGAATGAGAAATTCCTCCTGAATACACTCAACAAATTTCTCTCCATCCAAGCCCCTAATGCTATGGCTGTCCCAGTCAATGTTGGGAAAGTTAAAGTCCCCTACTATTACCACCCTATTTTTCTTGCAGCTGTCTGTAATCTCCTTACATATTTGCTCCTCAATTTCCCGTTGACTATTTGGGGGTCTGTAGTACAATCCTATCAAAGTGATCTCTCCCTTCTTATTTTTCAGTTCTACCCATATAGACTCAGTGGGCGAACCCTCGGATATATCCCCTCTCACTACTGCCGTGATGTTCTCCCTAATCAAGAACGCAACTCCCCCTCCTCTCTTACCTCCTGCTCTATCTTTCCTATAGCATCTGTACCCTGGAACATTGAGCTGCCAGTCCTGCCCCTCCTTTAGCCATGTTTCAGTAATAGCTATAACATCCCAGTCCCATGTACCCATCCATGCCCTGAGTTCATCTGCCTTGCCCATCAGACTTCTTGCATTGAAATAAATGCAGTTTAATCTAGACTTCCCTTGGTCTTTGCCCTGCTTTCTCAGACCATCTGTCCGGTCATGTTCTGTACACTCTCCCTTACTGCCTTTTGTTTCTGTCACCACTTTACTTCCCACTGACTTCCTGCATCGGTTCCATTCCCCCTGCCACATTAGTTTAAACCCTCCCCAACAGCACTAGCAAACACTCCCCCTAGGACATTGGTTCCAGTCCTGCCCAGATGCAGACCGTCCAATTTGTACTGGTCCCACCTCCCCCAGAACCGGTTCCAATGGCCCAGGAATTTGAATCCCTCCCTCTTGCACCATCTCTCAAGCCACGTATTCATCCTAGCTATCCTGTCATTCCTACTCTGACTAGCCCGTGGCACTGGTAGCAATCCTGAGATTACTACCTTTGAGGTCCTACTTTTTAGTTTAACTCCTAACTCCCTAAATTCAGCTTGTAGGACCTCATCCCGTTTTTTACCTATATCGTTGGTACCTATATGCACCACGACAACTGGCTGTTCACCCTCCCCCTCCAGAATGTCCTGCACCCGCTCCGAGACATCCCTGACCCTTGCACCAGGGAGGCAACATACCATCCTGGAGTCTCGGTTGCGTCCGCAGAAACGCCTGTCTATTCCCCTTACAATCGAGTCCCCTATCACTATAGCTCTGCCACTCTTTTTCCTGCCCTCCTGTGCAGCAGAGCCAGCCACGGTGCCATGAACCTGGCCGCTGTCACCTTCCCCTGGTGAGCCATCTCCCCCAACAGTATCCAAAACGGTATACCTGTTTTGGAGGCAGATGACCGCATGGGACCCCTGCACTGCCTTCCTACTCTTCCTCTGTCTGTTGGTCACCCATTCACTATCTCCCTCAGTAATTTTTATCTGTGGTGTGACCAACTCACTGAACAGGTTATGTATACTGGGGCTCGACTAAAGTTACTGTGACAGTCCCACTGTAAAGACTGTCATCTTCCCCAACACCCCACTTAAGAACAATAATACGACAAGAAACCCAGTGAACATTCCTTTTCAACCCAGTAGTATTTAGTAATGTAGAACCAGACCAACCAGAGCAGAGCTGAAGTCTGCAGAAATACCATCGATGAACTCACCAAGCAGCGCTCCACTGACCTCAGGTGCTTCAATTGTTGTACGATCTTTAACAATCTCCTCAAAATGCCCCTCATCCCGAATAACTCAGGCCTCTTCTCCCATGCCCGTCTCTTATTTAGAAGCAATTCGGGCCTCTTTCCCACACCTCTCCAACAATGAGCCAAAACTTACCCTCAATGAGAATACAACCTGCCCCACCCCCACAGATGGAAACCTGCCTTTTCAGTGTGAAGAAAATAAACCCTAGCCCAGTGTCACTCACTCCTTCCCTGCTCCCCACTGTCCACTTTCCTTCGTTCTATCTCCCTCTTGCTTCTTCCTCCTGCCCCTTCCCCACCCCACTATGCAGAAAATGGACCCTGGCCCTTTGCATCCCTCCTCCCATACTCTGACCGTGTACCCCCTACCCCGTCCCCTGTTGCCTCCTCTCTTCCATTCTCATTTCCCCACCACTCTCCCCACCCACCCCCCCCACCATCCTCCTACTCTCCCATCTCCACCTCTTTCACCTTCCCACCTGGCTCCAGTTGTTTCCCCCCATCTTCCAACCTTGCTTGATCTGAATAGTACACTTGGTCTCGACTCCGTGTGCTAGTAGACATGACTAGTGTATAAAATATATACAGTAAGGTACGAACCAAACAGCAACCTCCACCATTTCAGATCACTACTACATACCTCATCACAGAAAAGCACTGATAGAGGCTTAGGAAAGGCTACTCTATTACCCATTTCCATTTTGGAATGGTGCAGACAAACATAATTTTGGGAAAAGCAAAAAAGTGGAGCAAGAGAAGGAATTGGAAGGATTGTTCCACACTGAATCACAAGCAACTCACACACTCACTCCACCTGCTCATTGACCAGGTCCTATGGATGACCAGCCTAATATACAAAGAGCCAGAGGATAAAGTGCAGCATTATAAGTCCCACCAGGGGGTGCTGAGTTAAGGAAACATTACACTGCAGACAAGCAACAAGTACAGAATGAAGCAAGTGTAAAACTCTATCTGCACAATTATAGATGTATACCAAATTGATTTTTCTCGCAATATTTGAATCCCACTTGTCTACCAAACTTCCCCAAAACAAGTACCTTAGGCTTCATTACGGATTTCTTTAGTTTGCTAGCTGACTCCAGTGGAACAAATTAAAGTCTAGGGAAAATCGACATTCAAATAATAGGCCAGTCTTTTATTAAAAAAGTTAATTTTATTTTGGGCATGAAGACTCGCATATAAAATCACCCTCCCCACTAAGCCGCTCTGAAATACTGCAAGTACAGGGATGGGAAAGCAGTCCGAATGCCACCGATTCAGAAAATCATGCTACAAGCTGAGAAATCTGGATGCCTTTAGATCAGTTCTGAATGCCCAATCCCTGTCTACCCCCCTGCCCAACTAGCTGCTTGCAAATCGAGCCACTCTGGTGTGCACCCTATAATTGACATCAAGACAGGCCAGCTGGGGAAAAGAGGGATAGAAGAACTCATGCCAGCAATAAGATTGATCTTTAAATGAAAAAATATCCTGTCAAGACATTTTCTTCAATAATTTTAAACCAAAAGTCAGATCCTTGGAATATCACACCCCAGTACTTCGGAACTCCCTTCCTAAAGCCCCACACCTTGGCACATCTTTCCCACTTTCAATAGCCTCCTCAAAACCTACCTCTTCAATCGCACTGCAATTACCTCCCCCCAACCCCTCTCCTAATCGCCTGCTTGGTATCTGGTTCTTTTTAGTTGAGCGCCTTGGAATATTTTGCTATGTTAAAGGCAACAACAAAATGTTTTTTTAAAAAAGCCATTTTCCCTGCAACATTTAATCTCATTAAAACCTATTAGCTAGAACTTGGGTAAATTAGCATAGTGGTTATAATACTGGACTACCAATCCAGAAGTTGACAGTTCTAATCCCACTGTGACAAATTGCATTAATTAAATCTGGTCATTTGTGGGCTGGCACCAGATTAAATAACCATAAAAGCTGCCAGATTGTCATAAAAACCCAACTGGTACACCAAGAAGAGAACCTGTCACTCCTACTGAGTCTGGCCTACATGTTACTCCAGTCCCACATGTGGTTGACTCTTAATGCCCTCAGGGCAACTAGGGATTGGCAAGAAATATGGCCTTGCCAACGATGCCCACATCCTGAGAACAAATATCAATAACACTTGCTTTCTTGATGCAACTGCTCACCTACTTTTCTTTCATACTCAGATATAGTTTAAATTTCCATTTTAAAAGATTGTGTCACTTTTAAATAATCTACAGTGTAATAACTCCTATCAACGTCATTGATATAGCGCCTTTCACACAGTAAAACGTCCCAAGGCGCTTCACAGGAGTGATCAAACAAAATTTGACAACGAGCCACATAAGGAGATATTAACACAGGTGACCAAAAGCTTGGTCAAAGAGGTAGGCTTTAAGGAGTGTCTTTAAAAAAAGGTGTAGAACAGCAGAGCGGTTTGGGGAGGGAATTCCAGCGCTTAGGGCCCAGGCAGCTGAAGGCACGGCCACCAATGGTAGTGTAAAGAAAATCAGGGATGCACAAGTGGTCAGAATTGGAGGAGCGCAGAGATCTCGGAGGGTTGTAGGGCTGGAGATTAGAGAGATAGGGAGGCGCAGGGCCATGGGGGAGTTTGAAAACAAGGATGAGAATTTTGAAATCGAGGCGTTACTGGACCGGGAGCCAATGTAGGTCAGCGAGCACAGGGGTGACGGATGAATAAGACTTGGTGCGAGTTAGGATACGGGCAGCAGAGTTTTCGATGAGCTCAAGTCTACGGAGGGTGAAATGTGGGAGGCCAGCCAGGAGAGCATTGGAATAGTCGATTCTCCAGGTAATAAAAGGCATGGATGAGGATTTCAGCAACAGATGAGCTGAGACAGGGGAGGAGACGGGCGATGTTACGGAGGTGGAAGTAGGCGGTCTTGGTGATGGAGAGGATATGGGGTCGGAAGCTCAGCTCAGGTTCAACTAGGACGTCACAGTTGCGAACAGTTTGGTTTAGCCTGAGAGTGGCCAGAGAGAGGGATGGAGTCGGTGGCTAGGGAACGAAGTTTGTAGCAGGGGCTGAAGACAATGACTTCAGTCTTCCCAATATTTAATTGGAGGAAATTTCTGCTCATCTAATACTGGACAAATCAGAGGCAGCGGAGGGGTCGAGAAAGGTGGTGAGGAGGTAAAGCTGGGTGTCATCAGCGTACACGTGGAACTTGACATTGAGTTTTTGGAGGATGTTGCCAAGGGGAATTATGTAGATGAGAAATAGGAGGGGGCCAAGGATAGATCCTTGGGGGACTCCAAGAGGTAACATTGCGGGAGTGGGAAGAGAAGCTATTGCAGGTGATTCCCCGGCTACAACTGAATAGATAGGGATGAAACCAGGCGAGTGCAGTCCCATCCAACTGGACAACAGAGGAGGATGGTGTGGTCAACCGTGTCAAAAGGGGGGAGTTTCAGTGCTGTGGCAGAGACGGAAACCTGATTGGAGAGATTCAAACATGGAGTTGCGAGAAAGATGAACGTGGATTTGAGGCGATAACACGTTTAAGGACTTGAGAGGAAAGGGAGGTTGGAGATGGGGTGATAGTTTGCAGTGACAGAGAGGTCAAGGGTGGTTTTTTTTTTTGAGGGGGGGGGGGGGGTTGGTGATGATGGCAGATTTGAAGGGGAGGGGGACAGTACCCGAGGAGAGGGAACCGTTAAAAATATCAACTAACATGGGGGCCAGGAAGGTAAGTTCGGTGGCCAGCAGTTTGGTGGGAACAGGGTCAAGGGAGCAGGAGGTGGGTCTCATGGACAAGATGAGCTCAGATAGGGCGTGAGGGGAGATATGAGAGAATCTAGAGAAAGATGCTAGTTCAAGGATAGGACAGGGGGAAACTTAGGGGAAGTTTGGCTTGATGGGCTATGGGAAGGGAGGGGAGCGGCAGAGGCAGCTGAACGGATGGTCTCAATCTTAATGACAAAGAAATTCATGAGCTCCTCACACTTGTTCTGGAGGTGAGGATGGAGAGGGCGGGGAGGGCAGAGGGCAGGAGAGAGAGCTTTAAGAGGACGGTTTGTAGTGAAGAGGAGAAGCCGGGGGTTATCTTTGCATTCCAGGATGATACTGGAACAGAGGAGATCAGGACCCGACAGTGTTTTATGTGGTCCAGCCAGTATCAAATCAAGTAGCAATGACATTTTACAAACAGTCAAAGATTGAAAATTACAAAGTCCTTTTGATGGAAGCAGAGCTTCACCATGTGTCAAAAGGGAACAATTTCTGCATTGTATTTTTATGACTTTAGATAATGTTGAAGATTGGCTTTGGATTAGCTGCATCTTTGCCTTCATTTGAATATTTAACAATCTCCCAATTCAGCTGCATGTCAGTAACGGCCC
The DNA here is from genome assembly GCF_035084215.1 of Heptranchias perlo. Taxonomy (NCBI): domain Eukaryota; kingdom Metazoa; phylum Chordata; class Chondrichthyes; order Hexanchiformes; family Hexanchidae; genus Heptranchias; species Heptranchias perlo. Next base: position 97,502,759 of record NC_090328.1, on the reverse strand, counting down.
TTCGTCCTAGATGGCTTTCCTAATATCAGATGATTACTTGGTGTCTGGGTCAGTCCCACGTGAGATGTTGATGCTTGTGAGTTTTCAGACTGAGGCAAATAATTGAAATTCATTGTCCCAATACCTACTTACTCAGGTTATTGCTGTCATGTGTCAAAAGCAAACGGACTGCCAGATGGGCCAGGAGTCGTCTTATTTGCACCTCTATCTGCTTCAATAATAAAAATTATCTTAATTGTCTGACCATTGAGAAGAATCCTTTTGATCTTCAAACGAGTCTGTTTGAATAAAGCGTAGACAGACATACAATGAGGCATCAGCCTTGAGCTCCTCAGATCTCTGCTTTGAACTGCCTGTTTCACGCTGGATAGCCATGCAGTCATCGTCCAGGTAACTTTTCAAAAGAAGCTCAGCAGTTCTTCTCGGTACCTTAGACTTAGGACTCATGCGTTGGAACAGTTTACGCACTGTTAATCAAGTACTGTACTGCTAGTCTCTTGCTGTATTCTTCTGCTTCTATTCAATTATCTTTCTTGCAAATAAAATTTGATTATTGGTTTTAGCTTGAATGTAATGGTCTGACGGTGATACTTACTACCTTTGGGAATGGACAGTATAGTGGTCGCTGGTGCGCTATACCATGGTAAAAGGGTCAGTTCACACACCATCCCATTCATGGTATGTATTAAGGTGAACGTCTCACTCAGTAGGTGAATCTGCCTACTTATGAAAACTGCCATTTTGCTGTGAATGCGAGTTGAAAGTGTTGGGAGAAAACCTAAATTGTTAGTGGCACATTCATTCAGAACTCCTACTTACAAAAAACTCTTCAGAATGGAAAAGCTGCTCTTTCCTGCTAGTTCTCAGTAGAAACATAGAAAATAGGAGCAAGAGCAGGCCATTCAGCCTTTCGGGCCTGCTCCGCCATTCAAAATGATTATGGCTGATCATCTAACTCAGTACCCAGTTCCCGCTTTTTCCCATATCCCTTGATCCCTTTAGCATTAAGGGTCAGTTGACACACCATCCCATTCATGGTATGTATTAAGGTGAATATCTCATTCAGTAGGTGAATCTGCCTACTTATGAAAACTGCAATTTTGCAGTGAATGCAAGTTGAAAGTGTTGGGAGACCCTTAAAAGTAGCTTTTCCCTTTATGCCGTCCTCACTTGTGGCTTAGAATGATGCAGTCCATAGCCAACTAACTGCATGCCACGGTCTGGAAGTAACAGCATCTCAGATCAGAGGCAGAATGCAATCCATCTTTTGACTAGTCTGGCTCTTGACTTTCTTTCCTATTTAAACACATACAAAATGTTTCCTCGTTTTGGTCCCAACGCAACATTAAGGTTCAATTGCCAACATCTCTGACTTGTTAGCCTTAGCTACACTGCTGAAGGAGGTACAGAATGGAGGCCAGGAATTTCTGCAGTAAGGTAAGAAAACAAATCAGTCAATGCTAGACCGCTGCTGCATTCAAATCGCAGCCAACTGAAGTGTTACAGGGTACCAGTATTCTCAAAGATGGTACAAGGCTCTGAGATGAAAGAATGATGGGGAGAAATGTAGGAATTCATGCCAGTAATGGTGAAGAAAGTCTCATCCTCAACCAACCGGGCCAGAGAAATCTAACCGTTGACCCCACATTAACATATTACCTATTAAAACTGAAACAGCCATACTGCCAAACATGAAAGACAAATATCATTCGAGTCAAAAGAGTAGAAATGCATGAAAGCCAATGGCAAGTAACAAAATTCTTTAAATAGGTTCACAACAACTATTTAAACCTATCATTTCCAATAGTGCCACAACATTGAAAGTTAAAACAGAAACTAACTTTTTAATTTCACATTTACAGGATTTGGATGGGCTAGATTGTTCAATAATGGGAGAGATGATTAAACTGAGTAAGCAGTCACCACTAGCTTATCAATGAAATGAAAAATTGTCAATTCTGATCATTTGAAAAAATAGCAAATACAGTGTATGGTTATACTGCAACATTTTTCATAATATTTCAAACAAGCATCAAAAATGGCCAGGACATCTTAAAAGCTACAAAACCCAAGAACAATTAACCATGAATAAGTGGAGCTATAGACAATACGGCTGCACGGTAAGCACAGGTAACAACAGCAAAGTAAAATACTAATGCTACAATTCTACTACACATAGTTAGTTCACACCTGTGTCATGTTGAGAGCAATGCCTGATTGCACAACTCCAAGTTGGATAATAGCAGAGCCCTGCATATCATAATTAAGTGTACAGGGGTTAACTGTGCGTGAACATCTATCCAACAGTGATCATAACTTGATCGAGTTCAATGTAGTGTTTGAAAGGGAAAAAAGTGAATCAGCTGCTAAGATTCTAGACTTGGGCAAGGCCGACTTCAATGGGATGAGACAGAGACTGTCCACAGTAAACTGAGCAAATCTGTTAATGGGTAAAACGACTGATGATCAGTGGGAAATGTTTAAAGAAACATTTAACGTGATACAGAATCGGTTTATACCCGAGGGGCAAGAACTCTACTTGCCAAAAAAAACAGCCATGGACAACTAAGGAGGTAAGGGACAGTATAAGACATAAGGAAAGGGCATACAAAAAGGCAAAAAATGTCACAGATCCTGGCAAATGGGAAAGATACAAAGATCAACAAAGGGTCACAAAACAGATAGTAAGGGCTACAAAAAGGAAGTATGAAAAGAAACTCACAAGGGATATCAAAACCAATACGAAGAACTTTTATAGTTATATTAGGAAAAAAGAGGGTGGTCAGGAGCAGTGTTGGCCCCTTAAAAACTGAAAGTGGGGATATTGTCATTGACAATGGGGAAATGGCGGACATGTTGAATAATTACTTTGCGTCAGTATTTACAGTCGAGAAAGAGGATAGCATGCCGGAAACCCCAAGAAAACTGATATTGAATCGGGGACAGGGACTCGATAAAATTAACATAGGTAAAGCAACAGTAATGAAGAAAATAATAGCACTAAAGAGTGACAAATCCCCAGGACCAGATGGTTTCCATCCCAGGGTTTTAAAGGAAGTAGGTGAGCACATTGCGGATGCCCTAACTATAATCTTTCAAAGTTCTCCGGATTCAGGAACTGTCCCTCTAGATTGGAAAATTGCACATGTCACTCTGCTTTTTAAGAAAGGAGAGGGAGGGAAACCGGGGAATTATAGACCAGTTAGCCTAACATCTGTTGTGGGGAAAATGCTGGAGTCTATAATTAAGGATAGGGTGACTGAACACCTCGAGAATTTTCAGTTAATCAGAGAGAGCCAGCATGGATTTGTGAAAGGTAGGTCGTGCCTGACAAACCTGATTGAATTTTTTGAAGAGGTGACTAAAGTAGTGGACAGGGGAATGTCAATGGATGTTATTTATATGGACTTTCAGAAGGCATTTGATAAGGTCCCACATAAGAGACTGTTAGCTAAGATAGAAGCCCATGGAATTGAGGGAAAAGTATGGACTTGGTTAGGAAGTTGGCTGAGCGAAAGGCGACTGAGAGTAGGGATAATGGGAAGGTACTCACATTGGCAGGATGTGACTAGTGGAGTCCCGCAGGGATCTGTCTTGGGGCCTCAATTATTCACAATATTTATTAATGACTTAGATGAAGGCATAGAAAGTCTCATATCTAAGTTTGCCGATGACATAGAGATTGGTGGTATTGTAAGCAGTGTAGACGAAAACATAAAATTACAACGCGATATTGATAGATTAGGTGAATGGGCAAAACTGTGTCAAATGGAATTCAATGTAGATAAATGTGAGGTCATCCACTTTGGATCAAAAAAGGATAGAACAGGGTACTTTCTAAATGGTAAAAAGTTAAAAACAGTGGATATCCAAAAGGACATAGGGGTTCAGGTACATAGATCATTGAAGTGTCATGAACAGGTGCAGAAAATAATCAATAAGGCTAATGGAATGCTGGCCTTTATATCCAGAGGACTGGAGTACAAGGGGGCAGAAGTTATGCTGCAGCTATACAAACCCTGGTTAGACCGCACCTGGAGTACTGTGAGCAGTTCTGGGCACCGCACTTTCGGAAGGACATATTCGCCTTGGAGGGAGTGCAGCGTAGGTTTACTAGAATGATACCCGGACTTCAAGGGTTAAGTTACAAGGAGAGATTACACAAATTGGGGTTGTATTCTCTGGAGTTTAGAAGGTTAAGGGGTGATCTGATTGAAGTTTATAAGATATTAAGATATAGGGTGGATAGAGAGAAACTATTTCCGCTGGTTGGGGATTTTAGGAGTAGGGGGCACAGTCTAAAAATTAGAGCCAGACCTTTCAGGAGTGAGATTAGAAAACATTTCTACACACAAAGGGTGGTAGAAGTTTGGAACTCTCTTCCTCAAACGGTAATTGATACTAGCTCAATTGCTAAATTTAAAACTGAGATAGATAGCTTTTTGGCAACCAAAGGTATTAAGGGATATGGGCCAAAGGCAGGTATATGGCGTTAGATCACAGATCAGCCATGATCTTATCAAATGGCGGAGCAGGTACGAGGGGCTAAATGGCCTACTCCTGTTCCTATGTTACACACAGAGCTCTGTTCACCAAGGAATGAAATTTGTGTTAGAAAGAAGGCAACAAGACATTTAATTCTAAAAAAAATCAAAAACTAAGATTGTCTGGCTCCATTTAAACTTTGAAGTTTAAAAAGTTGGCTTTGCATCAGTTGCAGCAACACCACCTGGAGACAGTCTCACACTCCACGCTAAAGACCAACCAACACCACTTTGGCTGAAATGACTCTAGATGATTTGCAGTGGTGCAATACCAAAATAACTTCACAGCAGCACCAAACCTAGGGCAAGACAAATTTAATCATCAACCTTCCTCACCTAGCACTTTTCCAATGTGGCCTTTCTTGCTCTAGAATCAAGATTCAAAATTCAAAATAATCAGAACCACTAGACACAGTATCAACAGCAGATAAGTGTAACTGGTCTTCACTTAAAACATCAATTTATCGACATTACGGATACTAAACCCATTCTTACTGTCATCGATGCATACAGATGTGCATGCTCTAGGGAGTTTATAAAAAGCATGCGTAAGTATTTTGTTAAATATTAAAGCACAGCACATTGTCAATGTATTGCCATTGAAATGCATTAACTAGTCTAATGAACCAGTCACGTGTGCCTCACTGGTTTAGTCTTGTTCTAGTCACCCAGTGTTCAAAAAGGATAACTTTCTACTTTGTAGCAATCCTGAAATAAGATCAGCTTTAGTGATAATACGCTGGTGAACCTATTTGCAGAATTTTGTTTTCTGCCATCAGCTCTCTCTCTTCTCTCCTCCCCTCCCCCACCCCACCCCCGGCTGAACATACAACGTGCCTCGGTGAGCTTCCACATCACTTCTTCCATTGGACCTTCTGGCAGCAGTCAGAAGAGTTTTTTTTTGACACAGGAGGTTTTTAGAACCTGGAAAGTTTTACCACAAGTAGCTGTTGAGGCAGAAACGACATCATATGAAGTGGAATTGGCCAAGCATTTGAAAATGAAGAATGGAAAAGGATATAGGGAAACAGCATGGAAATGGAATTAACAGTGGCTACCTCCAATTAAGAAGCTGGCACTTGCACAGGCTCAACAGGCCAAAATGACTCTTCTGTGCTGTAATTTATATTGTTTAATGAAAGTCAAACTACTCAGAGTGTTAGCACAGTTTCCCTAATTCTAAGTGTAGTTCAAATCCTAGATCACCACCCATTTCAGAGCTTCGCTATGCTTGCATCAAATGCTTTACGCCATTACTATCTACAAGGCTTCACCGTAAATTCCATCCTCAGTTTTTGTCCAGAGTTGTCCAATCCAGCAGTGACCAGAGTATTAAACAACACATAAAATAAAAACTCTAAAGAAAGAACTCCAAAAACAAGAGATTGAAAGACAGCTAAGATGGGAGTTTTGTATGCAGAACCAGAACTTGAAGTTCCTTATCAGAATGAATCAAGTTTGAACATCCTTACTAGCAGGCTTGTCTAATATCTGACATGCCAGATCAGTTTTCTGAACTTTCCAAACATTGCAATACTGAAAATTGAGCAATGCTAACGAATAGCAAGGACTGGTGCAGCTGGAAAGGATAAGTGGCTTTCAATACAAACTGTGAATGCCAGCTGTCCACACCAACTAATGGTGTGGGCAACTCAATGAAAACAATCTAGCCAAGATTAAGCCTCAGTAGGAAAGTAGAGGAACAAATGATCAACGTACACTTATCAAAGCAAAAAACGTTTACAAAACAAAGTAACATTTTGTTAGAAATAAAGATTTAAACTTAAATATTTACAGAACTCCTGAAGAGGCCATACTAAAATCACAGAGGTGGAACTTTTTCTGTACCTAGACAGAAAGACACTTTTCTCAGAACCTAAAAAGAACAGAGGATGCCACTCACAAGGCTTTACCTACAAGGACAAGGTACAGCCCCAGTGAAAATATTACAATGCTTTCAAATTACAGTTTCCCCAGTGTTTCCCCTATAGGATGACAGCAATTTCCTGTGTGCGCATGGAGTTCAACAAATGAGGAAGTCAATTCAAATATAATATCTAAATTGCGCTACACTTTAACCTACTAAAAAACAAGACTGCTATGTAACTGGTTGCAAATAAAATTTGGAAAATTATATTTTGGAGAAGGAGGCAGAGTTGGTGTTATGTATTGAGCTTTTATTTTATTCTAAGTTCCTGCATTAACAGTTACAATGGAATACTTACCCGTTGTCACTTTAATGTCTTAATGTTTCTATCCAATACTTAGTTGAGGTTACATAATTCCACTGATGATAATTCTTTGGGTTTGTACTGTTTTTCATATTTATATATTGCCCCTCCCTTTTTCTGACTATTAATACACCCATCTTTCTCCTATTTTTCAGTTTTGAAGAGTCAGCACCTTTCTGTTTTCTTCACCATTTTCTGTTTGTTTCAGATTTCCAGCATCTGCAGTATTTTGTTTTTTTTTTACAAAGAACTATAGATTCCCAAATGAATACATCTTCGTGTTTTACTCTTTTTTAAAAAAAAAGTTCATTATTAAACAACAGCCCCCTAAAAATCTTCCAGCATCCAAAAATCACATAAATGCACAAGAAGTTTAATTTTAAAAAGGAACCTTGGAGCTGGAAAACAAAAAGGCACTTGGATGTTACTGGCCAATACTTGGTTGAGATTTTAAACAGTAAATATCCAACACGACTTCTCTTGTGAGGCTTGCAAAGGAATACCTCTGCTCAGTCACAGATTAAATTGGCACACACTGTGCTTCTTCAAAAAAGTGCCATCACTAATCCGGAAACTAAACTACCCTTTACCGTTTCCATTTCTCATACCTTAACATTAATACGTGTTTTAAATGTTTTTGTGGTGTAGAAAAATAAAAACTAGCAGGCTGCAAGTCACTCAGATTTTTTTTTAAAAATCGGTTAAAATCATTTAAAACTCAATTTCTGCAACACCTAGTTATAAAATACAAATAGAAAAAAAATCTGGGAAATTACAAAGGCAACCACCCTGTGGTTTCATGCTAGCCAATACACAATTTTTTGTTGCTCATCCTAGTATTAAAGGAGCCATGGCAACACTGATCCGAGAATCAATTCAACTGCAGCACTGGCATGAGAGCTCAACTTCAGGCAGCAAGCAGTTGGTATAGGTGCAGCAAATTTTTACGTCACCATTCACTTCTAGATTATAGTAATTTGAAAAACAATGCAAAGAAATCTCCTGCATGGCAGAAAACATTTGCGTTTTGCCTAACCCCTCTTCTCAAAAAGCCCTGTTCTGGTCTCATAAAATAGGAGACCCTCCTTAGACTCCAGATCATTTCACATTGCCTATTTTAAATGTTCCTTTCTTACAAGAGTGACCTTCATGTACTGTTTTCTCTCCCTTACACATTTTAGTTGTAACTCATCCCAGTGAGTCCAAATTGTAATTAAAGTGCAAACATGAGGGACTGGCTCCCCACTTTTACATTGGCAACTTTAACCCAACCATAAATATGTCATTATGGGTCTACAATACTGTCAGTTACAGGTAGACCAGGTTGCTTATAGAAGAGTGCTTGCTGTTTGGCTGCACATCTATAATGTAAAAGCATCTTCAATAAGCTGCTCCACTGGAAAATTCTTCGATCAACATCCAAAGTATGAAAATGCAGCAGCAGTCTTGTTTTGCACCCATTCAGCATTGAATTTTGCCAGATCTAACTCCTGATCAGCATCCAGAACTGGAACAGGTGGCGCAGGACGTTTGTGGGGGCACTCACTGATAGGTCTCATCGCAGACAAACATGAGCAATGCTGACCTGGGTGTGAAATGATTGCTCTGCCACCCTTACCTTTTCTTTAAAGAGCAAATGTTAGGATAGAAGTAAAATGAATGCATACACTACCTCCGTGCTGTTGGGCTTCCTTCCCCTACCAGTTTAGTTAGCATATTTGCAATTTACAGGCTCCCAGTAGAGTCCTATATGCAGTGAAGTGAAAGTGCTGAGATAACATAAAACAAGTAGACCCTCTCACAGCATGCCCATTCCGCTGTATTGTGATGATACTCGTTTAATATTCTCTAGTTATGTGTTATCCTATCCCAGTTTACTTTATGCTTTTTTGTCACTTATGCTAAGGATGGATAAGTACCAATTCCAACAACTTTAAACTAGCATTCCTTGACTGTAAAAACATTCACAGAAGTTTGAGTTGTCAAGTATTCAACTAGTCTATATCAGAATGTTTGTGTTGGTACTGCTTTCTGTCTGTCATTTAGCTGATTTTTTGTAGAGGGGTGGGGGAAAACGGCCTCTGCCAATATAGTAAGCAGGTAGGTCCAGTGAGTCCTCGCTATCTATAGGCCTAGTATGTTTGTTTATGTAAACGAGTTTTATTACGCCTGTAAAATAACAAGAGAGAACAATGTGCACTACACCACTGGATGTAATCCATCTCCATCTATTTGAAAATGCTGCAGGAAATTAAATAGCTACAACCTTCAGCCAACAAAGAAGCATTGTTGCTTTCAAAAGTAAAAGTTTATATATGCTGAAACAGATTTGCAGATCTAGTCGTACTGCTGAGACACTTGTCTTTGCCAGTGAAGTTTTGCACCCAAGTTATGTGGCAACATATGGTGAACAGCTAGGCACCACTACCACAGTTATAGTTTGCAGCAATCAGTACTTTGAAATTTCATGGTTCACATGTTCAATTTCAGAATTGAGATCATAGTGAATATAGCTACACCTACAAGACTCATGGATTATACTTGAATCTCAAGATAATCTTATCCTGGCCAGTCTCCACAATATTAAAATGACACTATATTCTTCCTACCTGAAACACACTGATGGCTTTCTTTTGAATGGAAAATGTAGCCGCAAATGGAGTCAGGACCTGGATCAGGCCTGAACAGCAGCTAGGACTCCCTCTCCTAATCACTATCCAGCAACTCCTCTTTTTCTCTGGAAACATGGGGACATTGGGTGGAGACAGGATCTTGCTCAGATATGATGTTTCCTGTGGTTGAATAGCCTACACTCATTCAATGTCTACACTTGCACATGAAGAAAGGGCATTTGGGCAAAGTACAGAAGGTATCCCAGCAAGAGATCAACACCACCAGAAGAGGACAGGATAGAAATAAATGGACGAGGAAAATAGAAATGTAATACCAATGATCCATCATGCCCCTCTATCTATCAATGACAAGTAATTCACTGCTCATAATGTGTTTATCAATCCTTCTAGACTTGCCACAATGGCTACACAAACACATTGATCAGATAAACCAAAGCTTGAACAGGAGAATATCCAGAATATTGAAAAGGGCCAGAATTTGATATATTCAACAGAATCATTTAAATTAAAGCATGTAATCAGACCAGTAGCACCTTCCCTAGGCATCTGGTAAGTTGAAAGGTTATTTTTAAAGTTTGATATTTGGGAGTACAATAAGACTTCAGTTCATTAGAACTTAATATATCTGCATGATGACAGCATTTGGACAACCAAATGGTTAGTTTTGTACGTACAAGGCTTACATCTGTTTACAATGAAACGTTGAACATTAGCATTTTGAAGACTTACAAGCAGGCCAGAATTTGCTGGCAAAATAACGGCATGTTTAATGCGCACACCGTTATTAGTGTGTAAGTAACCCAGCAACTTGAGGGGAAGAGTTACCCCGTGAGTTGCGAATTGTCACAAATTGCTGGACGATCTGCGCCACTCCGCTGTTAGCCTCACGAAAACAGGAGCTCAACATCAACCTCCGTGAGTTTCAAGAAATTGTTGCATTTGCGCTATTAAAACAAAGTGAACTCACCACAGAAAATTAGGTTTGATACTTAATGATGTAAGGACCCTTTTAATGATGAGCTTGATGTTCCTCCAGTGCCACTCAAGCTCTCCAGCCCAGAAAGGGAACAACTGAAATTGTGGAGTCTCATTCCTGCAGGTAGTAAATTGTTCTTAGGAGGTTTTAAAAATGTTACATTTTTAAAACTTTTCTTATTTTTCCTTTGTCTCTCTTTTCTCTCTCAATCCATTTTTCTTTCCGTCTCTATTTCCCTTTCTGTACCTAATTTGACTCTAGTTCACCCTATTTTCTTCTCAGTCATTCCTGTTTCTTTATCTTTAAATCTCATTGGTTAAGGAGATAGACTGTTGGTCCCATTAGCTTGCACTTCCATCAATTTGTGGCGCAAAAACTTTGAGCTGAAGGGTGAGGAAAAGAAATCTAACAAACGGGGCACGCTCCAGCAAATTCTGAGCCATTATATAGTAAGATACATGTACCCGGATTCCTCTAGAATCAATTATATTGATTTTAAAATACCCAAAATGTCTTACTCCACCAATGTCCAGGTGCTACCCTACCAGATAAGCACTCCATTAACTAAAAAAACTTTACAAACATTTACAATTTGAGGTAAGTAAACCCATCCAGTAATTGTTAGTGTGCTGGCTTGTGTAAGATAGCATGACTCCATCATTGATGGTCAATAGAGCTCGTACATGTCCTCTTGGATATTTGGTGATCTTTATGCTTACTATAGTATCGTTTGTGTCAGAAAATCTGAGTGAGTGAGGCTCAATATAAGTGGAACTAGTATGGTACTTGCCTGTAGGTTGCGTGCTTAAAAATGTTAATGTCGTGCCTTGCACATATCTAGGTGTGATTTTAAGATTGTTATCTGACCTCAGGGTTCAGATGACTACTACAAACCATTCAAGCTTCACTCTCAGTACATGATACAATCTAACCCCTTGCCACCCCAATTACTAGTTTGTAATCACTGAGACCCACTTTTTGAAATTGAATTGTTTTGCGGGTGATTACAGCTTTAACATTTGCACATTCTACGTTGTTATACAGTGCAATATTCACAGTACTTCCTAATCACATTTGCATTGATATTTCCCTCAAAATGCACATTTAAAACTGATGGATAGAATTTTCATGCAAGTCATTTGACTAACTAGAGAGTGTGTGATTTCATTTTTTTCCCTGACTGGGAAGACTGAGAAAGCATCACCTCTCACCTTTTTTTAAAAAGAGAATGAATTAGACAAATGACGTGCAAAATAGAAAATTACTATACTATTAGAAAAAAGTCGTATGAACATAGGAACAGGAGTAGGCCATTCAGCCCCTCGAACCTGTTCCGCCATTCAATGAGATCATGGCTGATCTGTACCTTATCTCCATCCACCTGCCTTGGTTCTGTATCCCTTAATACCCTTGCCTAACAAAAGTCTATCAATCTCAGTTTTGAAATTTTCAATTGACCCAGCCTCAACAGCTTTTTAAGTGAGTGTTCCAGATTTCCACTACCATTTGTGTAAAGAAGTGCTTCCTGATATCACCTTTGAACTACCTAAGCTCTAAGTTTAAGGTTATGCCTCCTTATTCTGGAACTCCCCCACCAGAGGAAATAGTTTCTCTCTATCTACCCCATCAAATCCTTTAATCATCTTAAACACCTCAATTAGATCACCCCTTGATCCTCTATACTCAAGGGAATAAAAGCATTGTCTATGCAACCTGTCCTCATAATTTAACCCTTTTAGTGGTGAATCTGCACTGCACCCCCCTACCCCAAGGCCAATATATCCTTACTGAGGTGCAGTACCCAGAATTGACACAGTACTCCAGATAGGGTCTAACCAGAGCCCTATACAACTGTAGCATAACTTCTACCCCTTTGTATTCCAGCCCCCATGAGATAAAGGCTAACGGTCCATTAGCCTTTTTAATTATTTTGTACCTGTCCACTAGTTTTTAGTGATTTCTGTACATGAACCCCTAAATGTCTCTGCTCCTCCATAGTTCCTAGCTTCTCACCATTTAGAAACTGCACCGATCTATCTTTGGGGTCCAAAGAGGATGACCTCATCTACCACAGTTTTGACAACTCACTTAATCATCAATGTCCCTTTGCAACTTTCTGCTCCCATCTACGCTATTTAGCGTCTACCACTATAGCTCTTCCACAGCCCAGCCCCGTGTTATGCTCTTCCTGCTCTATGTGGGAAATCAGGGACCCTTCCGGTGTCCCTGACGACCATGTGTGCGGGAAATGTATCCAGCTGCAGCTACTGACAAACCGCATTGCGGCACTGGAGCTGCGGATGGATTCATTAAGGAGCATTCGCGATGCTGAGAACGTCGTGGATAGCACATTTAGTGAGATGGTCACACCGCAGGTAAAGGTTGTACAGGCAGGAAGTAATTGGGTGACCACCAGGCAGAGTAAGAGGAGCAGGCAGGCAGTGCAGGGGTCCCCCTGAGGCCGTCCCCCTCTCAAACAAATATACCGCTTTGGATATTGTTGAGGGGGATGACTTATCAGGGGAAGGCAGCAGCAGCCAACTTCCTGGCACCAGGGGTAGCTCTGCTGCACAGGCTGGGAGGAAAAAGAGTGGAAGAGTTATAGTGGTGGGGGATTCTATCGTAAGGGGAACAGACAGGCGTTTCTGTGGCCGTAAACGTGACTCCAGGATGGTTTGTTGCCTCCCTGGTGCCAGGGTCATGGATGTCACTGAGCGGCTACAGGGCATTCTCAAGGGGGAGGGTGAGCAGGCAGAGGTCGTGGTCCACATTGGGACCAACGACATAGGTAGGAAGGGAGATGAGGTCCTGCATCAAGAATTTAGGGAGCTAGGTAGCAGATTAAAGAGCAGGACCTCAAAGGTTGTAATCTCTGGATTACTCCCAGTGCCACGGGCTAGTGAGTATAGAAATAGGAGGATAGAACAGATGAATGCGTGGCTAAAGAGTTGGTGCAGGAGGGAGGGTTTCAGTTTCCTGGATCACTGGGCCTGCTTCTGGGGAAGGTGGGACTTGTACAAGTCGGACGGGTTGCACCTGAACCAGAGCGGGACAAATATCCTTGCGGGGAGGTTTGCTAGCACTGTTGGGGGGGGGGTTTAAACTAACTTGGCAGGGGGATGGGATACAGAGTGGAGCTACAATAGGGGGTGATGTGCAGCCAAATATAGAGAAAAAAAACAAGTCAGCTTGGAAGACAGGGCAAATATGTGAGGGCAAGGCTGGATGGCATCTATTTTAATGCAAGGAGTCTTGCGAATAAGGTGGATGAACTGAAGGTGTTGATAAACACATGGGAGTATGATATTGTTGCTGTCACAGAGACATGGTTGAGGGAGGGGCAAGACTGGCAGCTCAATATTCCGGGGTACAGAATCTTCAGGTGAGACAGAGGGGGAGGTATAAGAGGGGGGGGTCGCAATATTAATTAAAGAATCAATTACTGCCATAAGGAGGGATGATATATTAGCAGGTTCCTCTAATGAGGCCATATGGGTGGAGCTTAAAAACAAAAAGGGGGCAAGCACTTTGATGGGAGTGTACTATAGGCCCCCAAACAGTCAGGGGGAGATAGAGGAACAGATATGTAGGCAAATCTCAGAAAATTGTGCAAATAATAGGGTAATAATAGTGGGGGATTTCAACTTCCCCAATATTAACTGGGATACTCAGAGTGTAAAAGGCTTAGAGGGTACAAAATTCTTAACGTGCATCCAGGAGAGCTTTTTGAGCCAGCATGTAGAAAGTCCTACAAGAGAGGGGGCGGTACTGGACCTAATTCTAGGGAATGTGGCCAGCCAAGTGGAAGAAGTGCTAGTAGGTGAGCACTTTGGTGACAGTGACCATAATTTGGTGAGATTTAAGGTGGTCATGGAAAAGGACAGGGAGGGGCCGGAAATAAAGGTTCTAAATTGGGGGAAGGCCGATTTGAATAGGATATGGCAGGATCTGGCCAAAATGGACTGGGATCAGCAGCTTGTAGGAAAATCCGCATCGGAGCAATGGGAGTCTTTCAGAAGGGAGATTGAGACCATACAATGGCAACATGTTCCCGTAAAGGTCAAGGGTGGTTCCAAGAACTCCAGGGAACCTTGGATGTCAGGGGATATACGAGAATGGATTAGGAAAAAAAGGAGGGCTTTTGGCAGATACAAAAGGCTAAAGACGGAGGAAGCCCTCGAGGAGTACAAAAAGTGCAGGGGGATACTTAAAAAAGAAATTAGGAGATCAAGGAGGGGCCATGAAATAACACTGGCGAGCAAAATAAAGGAAAATCCTAAGATGTTTTATAAGTATATTAAGGGTAAGAGGATGACTAGGGAAAAAATAGGGCCCATTAGGGACAAAAATGGCAATCTGTGTGTGGAGCCGGCAGATGTAGGAGGGGTTCTAAATGAATTTTTTGCATCTGTTTTCACTATGGAGAAGGACGATGTAGACATAGAAATACGGCAGGGGGACTGTGATATACTCGAACATATTAACATCGAGCGGGAGGAGGTATTGGCGGTTTTAGCAGGCCTAAAAATGGATAAATCCCCAGGCCCGGACGAAATGTATCCCAGGCTACTGTGTGAGGCAAAGGAGGAGATTGCGGGGGCTCTGACACATATATTCAGAACCTCTCTGGCCACAGGGGATGTGCCAGAGGACTGGAGAACCGCTAATGTAGTACCATTATTTAAGAAGGGGAGTAGGGAAAAACCGGGGAACTACAGGCCAGTGAGCCTAACATCAGTGGTAGGAAAATTATTGGAAAAAATTCTGAAGGACAAAATTAGTCTCCACTTGGAGAAGCAAGGATTAATCAGGGATAGTCAACATGGCCTTTATCAAGGGAAGATCATGTCTGACTAATTTGATTGAATTTTTTGAGGGGGTGACTAGGCGTGTGGATGAGGGTAACGCAGTGGATGTGGTATACATGGATTTCAGTAAGGCCTTCGATAAAGTCCCCCACAGGAGACTGGTCAAGAAGGTACGAGCCCATGGAATCCAGGGTGCCTTGGCACTTTGGATACAAAACTGGCTTAGTGGCAGAAGGCAGAGGGTGATGGTCGAAGGTTGTTTTTGTGACTGGAAGCCTGTGGCCAGTGGGGTACCACAGGGATCGGTGCTGGGTCCCTTGCTGTTTGTGGTCTACATTAATGACTTGGATATGAATGTAAAATGTATGATCAGTAAGTTCGCTGATGATACAAAAATTGGTAGGGTGGTAAATAGCGAGGAGGATAGCCTCAGTCTGCAGGACGATATAGATGGGTTGGTCAGATGGGCGGAACAGTGGCAAATGGAATTTAACCCGGAAAAGTGCAAGGTGATGCACTTTGGAGGGACTAACAAGGCAAGGGAATACACAATGAATGGGAGGACCCTAGGCAAGACAGAGGGTCAGAGGGATCTTGGTGTGCAAGTTCACAGATCCCTGAAGGCGGCGGAACAGGTAGATAAGGTGGTAAAGAAGGCATATGGGATACTTGCCTTTATTAGCCGAGGCATAGAATACAAGAGCAAGGAGGTTATGATGGAGCTGTATAAAACACTGGTTAGGCCACAGCTGGAGTACTGTGTGCAGTTCTGGTCGCCACACTACAGGAAGGATGTGATCGCTTTGGAGAGGGTGCAGAGGAGATTCACCAGGATGTTACCAGGGCTGGAGCGCTTCAGCTATGAAGAGAGACTGGGAAGATTGGGTTTGTTTTCCTTGGAGCAGAGGAGGCTGAGGGGGGACATGATTGAGGTGTACAAAATTATGAGGGGCACAGATAGGATGGATACTAAGGAGCTTTTTCCCTTCGTTGAGGGTTCTATAACAAGGGGACATAGATTCAAGGTAAAAGGCGGGAGGTTTAGAGGGGATTTGAGAAAGAACTTTTTCACCCAGAGGGTGGTTGGAGTCTGGAACTCACTGCCTGAAAGGGTTGTGGAGGCAGGAACCCTCACAACATTCAAGAAGCATTTGGATGAGCACTTGAAATGCCATAGCATACAAGGCTACGGACCAAATGCTGGAATATGGGATTAGAGTAGACAGGGCTTGATGGCCGGCGCGGACACGATGGGCCGAAGGGCCTCTATCCGTGCTGTATAACTCTATAATAACAGTCTCTCTATAATTTACTGTGCCATCTAATTTAGTATGATGTACGTGTTGCTTTAAAGCGGTAGAATTTATTTTCTGAATCAATTACTTTTCAGAACAAAGAGTACAGTTTCTAGAGGATAAAATTAGCAGCTTATTACAAACCAATTGAAGAACTTCCCCATCTACACAAATTGACAATTATTCAAGTGGTAAATCCCAACATTTTGGTCAAAGTGCAGGAAAATGTTGCTATCTTTCACACTATGATATCATTGTGTTCACTCGCAACCCAACTCCCCAAGCTACACCCATGTTTAAACATTCAGAAAATCATCATCAGTAACAGATACAGTGAGAAATGGTCCGTAATAAAAAGCTGATTGTACGCAAAAAAATTCAAAGGTCTTGGAACAACATTTGGGAATGGGTGGTCATGGGAAATGCTACAATCTTTACATTTTAAAAAAAAGATAGAGGATAAAACAAGTAAGCTGTGATCTCATTTATATAGATAACGAAGAGATGCCTCAACCTGAGTGATTTTATAAGGGATGGGGAAACCAGAGAATGAAAACTGTTCATATATTTTAGGAAGGGTTTTAATTCTTCCTAGTTTGTTTTTTTTTAAATTTGGTTAAATGTGTTTGGGTTGAATTTATTTTCTGCAAATTAAAACATAAAAACATACAGCAAACATAATTATCCAGTCTATTTCAGTAAAGTTGATAAGTGCTTTTCATTTGCATCATTGACTTAGATCAAGTGTCCGCTTACCCGCCTGGCTAAGCTCACTCTAAATACGGTACAATGCAGATGTGGAAGGGCAATATCTATAAATTGTACTGCTTGATTTCCTCAATTCAAGTGAATGAAATATGAAACTTTTCACTAGCCCAGTGGACTGAAATTCTACTGATTCCACAATGTGTGCCGATCTGTATTAGAAAGTTATACAGAACCTCAGACGGGGCTAACGGAAGAAAACTTATTAAGCAAGTTTCTATTACTGAAGATTGCTTTAAAAAAATGATAATACAAGCACCTGTTCATGTGTTTGCAGATCAATTATAATTAACCTGTTTAAATGGAATTATAAATTATCTTGTACCATACTGGCTCAGATTTGATCCAGTTGGATTTTCATTACCCAGATCTAATTTTTTTTAAATATTTGGAGGTATAGACGTTCCTTTCTGCCATTTTCAGTAAGGATTAGGGCCGTTGCTTCACAAACCAAATGTACCCAATAAGGAATCAGAGCATGGTATGAACTTGAAATACTAATAACTTGCATTTATATAGCGCCTTTCACATAGTAAAACGTCCCAAGGAGCTTTATAGGCGAGTTATCAGACAAAATTTGACACAAGGAGATAATAGGACAGTAAGAGATTGGTTTTAAGAAGCATCTTAAAACCAGAGGCAGAGAGGTTTACGAAGGGAATTCGAGAGCTTAGGGCCTAGACAATTGAAGGCACAGCTGCCAATGGAGAGGCGAAGGAACTCAGGGATACAAAAGAGGCCAGAATTGGAGGAATGCAGAATTTTGGAGGGTTGTAGGGCTGGAGGTGGTTACAGAGATAGGGAGGGGCGAGGCCATGGAGAGATTTGAACATAAGGATGAGAATTTTAAATTTTAGGTGTTGATGGGACTGGGAGCCAATGTAGGTAAGCAAACACAGGGGTGATTGGCAAACAGTTGAGTTCCATTCGCAACCCCTCAGATAATGAAGCAGTCTGTGCCCGCATGCAGCAAAACCGGGACAAAATCCAGGCTTGGGCTGATAAGTGGCAAATAACATTTGTGCCAGACAAGTGCCAGGCAAAGACCATCTCCAACAAGAGTCTAACCACCTCCCCATGACATTCAATGGCATTACCATCACCAAATCCCCCACCATCAACATCCTGGGGGTCACCATTGACCAGAAACTTAACTGGACCAGCCACATAAATACTGTGGCTACAACAGCAGGTCAGAGGCTGGGTATTCTGTGGCAAGTGACTCACCTCCTGACTCCCCAAAGCCTTTCCACCATCTACAAGGCACAAGTCAGGAGTGTGATGGACTACTCTCCACTTGCCTGGATGAGTGCAGCTCCAACAACACTCAAGAAGGTCGACACCATCCAGGACAAAGCAGCCTGCTTGATTGGCACCCCATCCACGAACCTAAACATTCACTCCCTTCACCACTGGTGCACTGTGGCTGCAGTGTGTACCATCCACAGGATGCACTGCAGTAACTCGCCAAGGCTTCTTTGACAGCACCTCCCAAACCCGCAACCTCTACCACCTAGAAGGAAAAGAGCAGGCACATGGGAACAACGCCACCTGCCCGTTGCCCTCCAAGTCACACACCATCCCGACTTGGAAATATTTCTTCATTCCTTCATTGTCGCTGGGTCAAAATCCTGGAACTCCCGACCTAACAGCACTGTGGGAGAACCTTCACCACACGGATTGCAGCAATTCAAAAAGGCGGCTCACCACCACCTTCTCAGGGGCAATTAGGGTTGGGGCAATAAATGCTGGCCTTGCCAGCGATGCCGACATCTCATGAACAAATAAAAAAACAGGACTTGTGCGAGTCAGGATACCGACAGCAGAGCTTTGGATGAGCTGAAGTTTAGGGAGGGTGGAAGATGGGATGCCGGCCAAGAGAGCATTGGGACAGTCAAATCTGGAGGTAACAAAAATATGGATGAGCGTTTCAGCAGCAGATGGGTAGAGGCAGGGGCGGAGACTGGCAATATTACAGAGGTGGAAGTAGGTGGTCTTGACGATGGAGAGTATATGGGGTCAGAAGCTCAGCTCAGGGTCAAATAGGACACAGAGGTTGCGAACAGTTTGGTTCAGCCTCAGATAGTGGCCAGAGAGGGGAATGGAATCAGTGACTAGGGAATGGAGTTTGTGGCGAAGACAATGGCTTTGTTCTTTCCGCTATTTAATTGGAGGAAGTTTTTAACTCATCCAATACTGGATGTCAGGCAAGCAGCATGACAAATCAGATGCAGTGGAGGGGTCGAGAGGGGTTGTGGGAAGGTAGAGCTGGATGTCGTTAGCATACACGTGGAATCTGACCTTGTGTTTTTGGATGATGTTGTCAAGCGAGAAACATCTAGGCGTGTTCAAGTGTAACACAAAGCCTAGAACTAAAGGCGGGAATCAGCTAGATGTATGCAAGTGTAAGACAAAGCCTCGAACTGGCCAGACACGGCCCCTGATGGTGGTCGCTCTGGCTGCCTGCCTCTCTTCTGCGGTCTTGTCCGTACCTGGGTGGCCCGGGAGAAGGAGCATGCGGTGTCCGCCGGTACACTTGAGGCCTTCTGCAACCGGTGGGCACCGCAGGGACTGGAGGGCATATTGGACACGAATGGCAATATTGTTTAATTTGATAAATTTCCTTTGTTTATTTATAATTTTGTTTTCTATTAGTTGTGCCTCTCTAAAAGGGGGGCACTTTTGAGAGGTTTTTTGTTTGATGTCTCCTTATTGTTTAACTTAAAAAGAGTAGAACTGGCCACAGCTATCAAACTTCGTCTGTATGGGAGGCCCCCTGCAAATATTAGCAATGCTGAGGAACCCCTGCAAATATTAACACATGCCTGGGGGGCCTCCTGCAAATATTGAAACACTAATATCCGAAATACATGTGTCAAATATCCAAAAGGAAAATAGTGCTACAATTGCAGATATTTACTAGTATGTACAGAGAAAATTAATTTAGCACATTATTAATTACATTAAAAAATACATACATCTGATAACCTTGGGGAACTCCAGAAATCCCCTAGTGAAACTGGCCCCTCTCTGGGTCCAGTGATCCCAATTTGAAAACTTATAGTTCAGTGGTAGGAATCTCAGTGACTTAGGCAGATGACTTGTTCTCGTAACTGGTTTAACTTGTTCCATGTACATAAAAAAACCTACTACTCCATAAGCAGACCTAGAATGAAAATATGGACCCTGTTATAAATAGATTGGGCATTCATATTTATCAATATGCCATCTTGCCATCAGGTATTCTAACAAAAATATAAGAATCACTGCTCCTGTCTTCATTTGTAAAACAACCGTCACCTCATTTCTGTTTTATTCCATCGCAACCATGGACAATCGTAGGTACCAATTGGCTCCAGCCCAACGAGAATCCTATATTACAGCTGCACTTTGCGCTGGATTGTCAGTCTGTGACTGTGCCACCATCTTAAACGGAAATATGTCCGGTTTCATCAAAACAACTAATTTTCTCAAGCAGTTCGTAGTTACGGTCAAATAGCAGTAACGAACTTACTTGTGGATGGTAATGGAGAACTAAGGATAAATGACCAAAGAACTTAATATCCTTCAAAACCAGCCAACTTAACCTCAATTCTCCATTATTACTTAAATAGATAGTGTTTGAGCTCAATTTTTCCTTAATGATTGTGCCCTCCCCCAGAGTCCTTCTACAATTTTGCAAATTAAGTGGGATATTCCTCACCCTACATTCCCATAAAATATGAAGTACTCATTAAAAATTAGTATGTACCAATCAGACTGAATACAACTGGAACTAATGCTCATACAAACATAAATGGAGCCAACATTTTCTCGGTTCAAATCCCTCTCCGCAAAGAATATCCCCCCTAGAAAAATTGAACTATTGAAAGCTAGGGTTTTGATGGAGTTAAAATGCATGTCATACAAGTGATTTCACCAGCTACCAAAATCCCAAAATATTGACAAAAAGCTACGGACCAGATTTTGTTGTGAAAATAACGGTGAGGCTAACAACACTCACCATTAATTATGCACAAATTCATCAGCGACTTCTGACGAGCGCACATGCGCAGTTAAAGGCAAAAATCCGGAAGTTACTGTCCAGGATGCGCTGCCCCTCCATAAGCTGTGCGAAAATGGCATCTCACCGTCTGGTTCCCCATTCAAATGTATTGCACGGCATGAGGTTCCTGTACTGATACGGACTAAACTCGCCACAAAGAGTTAGGGCTTGTCCATTCCAGTCTAAGTACCCTTTTAACAGTGTGGTAAGTCTTAATTACTGCCGAACAACCTCTCTGGCACTGAAAATGAATAAATGTGGAGTCTCATTCCTTCAATTTTTAATTATTATTGGGAGATTTTTTTAAAATTTAAATTAAATTTTTTTTAAAACTTTTTCTTTGTCTCTTTTATCTCTCTCTCTCAATGCACTCTTTCTTCCTTCTTTATTTCGCTTTCTGTAGCTGATGTGACATTGAATTCACTAGTCTAACTTACACTTTCTAGTTCAGACTCCGTGATGCTTGTTAACAATTCTGCAATCTGATTGGTTATGGAGATACACAGTTGTTTGCACTGTTCACACAGGTCTCAGATGCCCTGTAGAGGGCGCTGCACAGTTTGGTTGACAGCAACTTGCTGCACAAAACACCATAGAAAGTCTATGGGCAAGTGCAAGTCTAACGAACAACTCACCGCTCACAGCAAAATCTGGCCCAATAATTCTGATTAGCTGCCACATTGTAATGTGCCTCACTACAGAAAATTGGTGTTTTTTAAATGACTATTTCCAGCAGAAAAAAAATCATGAACAGGATTAATAGCGTCCTGTAATGTAACAATTATCAGCATTATCTACAGTCCACCGAGATAGCCAAAAGAATCTCAAATGTTCAGAAATTGACCATGCAATTTAAAAATTTACATGCAGAGACATTTTCTATCATTAATGCAGTTAAGATATTGTCAGGTTACAAAATTATATGTGGTTAGCTATGACAGCGAAAAGTTATAACTTAATTTTCAGTATCAGGTTTCATGCAATAAACCCCCAGCAACAGTCCACACAATATCCATACACATACTAACAAAAGTACCAGATGAATAGATATATTAAAGAAATACAATTTCTTTGCCAAAACGATTTGCTTCTTTTTTTTAAAAAATGCACATTACATAAATTTCAGGGTCTTATCAAGATTATTTTACCAACATGATCCTTGCTTCCGACAAACAATAGACATTGTCACAGATCAAGCTCAACCATGTTAGAAACAAAGCACTGTAATTATAACGGAATCTCAGCATTGGGTCAACTATTAAAGACTTTTATGGACAGCGTCCAACGCCAAAGGAGGATTTTTCTCATGGCCATTCCCTTAAAGAAATTGAGTAGCCACATCTATAGATCTTTTACCTGATACGAGGAAATACAAATACCAAGAACGACTTGAAAAGTTTTGTCATTTTTTGCTAGAATAACGCAGATAACGGAGCGATACAATAGAAGTGTTGAAAATTATGAAAGGATGAGGCAGGATAGGTAGAAGCAGACTGTTTACAGTAGTTGAGGAGTCAAGAACGAGAGGTCTTAGCTACAAGATTAAATATAAGAGATTTAGAACAGAGTGCAAGAGAAACTTCTTCACAGAGAGTTGTGAGGATGTGGAGTTCACTTCCAGGATTAGTGGTTGAGGCAGAAACTATGCCAACATTCAAGATTAGATTGTATAGGTGGACGATGAGAACAGGGCAAATAAATGTGATTAGAATTATTTGCTCGCGGAGAGTAAACGCTAATGCGGACTGTTTGGGCCGAATGGCTTGTTTCTGTGTTGTAACGATATCTCAACAAATATATTAGCCAAATATGTAAAAGTTCAGTCAAGCCAATAAGTTAAATATCATAATTTAAGAAAAATGAAAGCATTTTACCACAAACAATAACACCAGTTTTAGCAAATTAGAGTACATTACTTTACTACTTTCATTAATATGGATATCACGTGATCTGTCACTGAGGGTTTATTGCATGGTACCTGATAGTAATAATTTTCTGCTGTTGTAAATAACCACATATAGTTTTGTAACCTGACAATATCCTAATTGTAATAATGATAAAAAAAATCTCTGCATGTAAATTTTTAGGCAACCACCTCCTTTCCCAGTCAAACGGATTTTACGTGAAAAATCCTCAAATTCCTGTTCACATCCCTCTATTTTCTTAGAGGGATAGTCAAATGTGGATTGCTTTTACATCAAAGCTGACAAAACATAGTATCATAGCATGTTACAGCACAGGAGACAGCCATTCGGCCCATCGTGCCGGCTCTTTGAAAGAGCTATCCAATTGGCCCCACGCCCCTGCTTTTTCTCCATAGCCCTCTACATTTTTTCCCTTCAAGTATTTAGCCAATTCCTTTTTGAAAGTTATTATTGAATGTACTTCCACCACCCTATCATGCAGTGTATTCCAGATCATAACAACGCTCTGCGTAAAAAAAGTTTCCTCATGTCGTCTCTGGTTCTTCTGCCAATGACAAATCTGCCTCCTCTGGTTATCGACCCTTCTGCCACCAGAAACAGTTTCTCCTCATTTACTCTATCAAAACCGATCATGATTTTGAACACCTCCATTAAATCTTCTCTTAACTGTCTCTGCTCTAAGGAGAGCAACCCCAGCTTCACCAGTCTCTCCACATAACTGAAATCCTTCATCCTTGGCACCATTCTAGTGTATCTCTTCTGCACGTCTACATAGATATATATCTAAATGTCACTGAAGTAATGGCAGTTAATACCCCTTACAAAAAAAAAATTAGTTTATCATAGCAGTTTATTCTCCCTGCCACAAACTCAGGGGGGGGGGAAATTCTGATGAAATGTGTTGCTGACTGACCTACTGGGTGTTTACAGCATTTGCTGCTTGTGTAATAAAACAAAAGTAGTTTTTAAGTTGCCTTACTACACAACACAGGGCTGCAAAATGCATCAAAACTTACATAACCCCAAGTACTGAAACCTTTATCACATCTTCGAATCCTACACAGGTTGGAAAGTTTTGCACTATTATACTTCCCCTAATGTTTAAATCCTGCACAGATGGGAAAAGTTCATCACAATTATACTCACCTAATGTGCACAGGTTGGAAAAGTTGGTCAAATGTGCAGAAATAACAAAATTTAAGTTTTTTTTCATAGTAGCTTTCTAAAAAGAAATGGATAAAGTGCCATCTCTATACTGTCCAACTGGCACTAAAACCCACATCTAACTAGGCTCCTGTAGCATTGGAGACTTGTGTTTTGACAAAGTTTAATGAGCTGTCGCCATGTCAGGCTCTTCATCGATTTAGTCACCGGTGACCACCAGCCCGGGAAAGGGGGACTTTACTTTATAATTAAAAATAATTATGACTGACTTTCAGGCTCCGCACTAATGGGGATCTAACACTACCCGACCTCGGTGCCCCAAGGCCTACAGAGCGGCAGCTCCCAAAGGCCCGGACGCAGCGCAGCCCCGTACGCTCAGCCTGCTTTCCTCCCCGGTGTGGAGCTGTCAACTCGGTCCGTGCCGGAGACTGGAGGCAGCGCTCGCCTCCCGGAGTAGGCCCGCAGCCTACCTCAGGCCGCAGCGAACGGCCGGCCACCTTGATGACAGTGCAATCATTCGGAGCCCAGGGAAGGAGGGACAAGGCCCGTGGGGGGCGGGCGTTGGGCGAGTACCCGGGCTCAGAGGGGGCTTCCCTGGACCGAAAAATCAAAACAGGACCCGCCCCGCCGCCACAGCAACCGGGGAGCGGCCTTCCCTTCCCCCAGGGCTCGACCGCGGCCTCGCTACCCGGGCGAGGCGGGTATGGCGACTCCCTCCCCACACACACACACACACACACACAGAGAGAGGCCGAGGGCAGCGGCCTACTCGCCGGGCCTCTCGCCTCAGTCTCTCACTCACCTTCATGTCGGGACATCCTACACGCACGGTAAAAGCGGCCCCGCGGGCTCCCACGCAACGTCTTAACACCGGGCTCCAACAACGACAACTACCGGGCCAAACGGTCATGAAGCTGGAAGTGGCGGCTGCTACTGTCTGCCGGGAGGGGAGGGGGGGGGTGGGGAGGAGGAGCGGCCACCCGCTCCTGTTGCTCAGCTCGTTCGCACGGTCGGTCGGTCGGATTTTTTTTTTCTGTCTCTCTCTCTCGTTCGCTCGCTCGCTCGCTCTCTTCACACTCTGTGCGCGCGGGGCGGGCGGCGGGCGGGCGGGCGGGCGCGCGAGCCGCGTGGACTGTGACTGACGTCGTCTCCTCAACGAGGACGCAAACGGACGCCGCTGCTCGAACCCGATGCCGCGCACGCATGCGCGTGTCCCGCGCTCTCCGTGACCTCCCGTTTCGCGCGCTGCATCATCGTACGCTGTACGCGAGCGCGCTCTGTCAAGCTTTATTGGTTGATGTGATACAATTTGACAACGTCACTATACAGCTGGTATAATAGGGACAGCACAGTGCTTGTTTTGCATTAGCCTAATATTCTTAGTTTAGTTTGGGGGGAAAAAAAATGGGTTGTTGGTCAAGATCAATGGATGTGTGGTGAGTGCATTGAGCTTTTAATGCCTGATTTTGTAGTTGCGATGTACATTAGGCAGTCTCAAGTTATGATCTGGAATATACTGCCCGAAAGGGTGGTGGTAGCAGATTCAATGGTAACTTTCAAAAGGGAATTGGATATATACTAGAAAAGGAAAAATTTGTAGGGGGTTTGGGAAAAAGCAGGGGAGTGGAACTAATTGGATTGCTCTTTTAAAGTGCTAGCAGAGGTATGATTGGCTGAATGGCCTTTTGTACTGTGATTCATAGCCTGATGCAAGGTATAGGTGAGCCCCTTTTTTTTAATCAAATTGGGCTAGGGTGGCAAATGTGATTAGTAAAACCAAAGTACTTATTATGACATGCAAGCTTTTAATCAGTTGGGACTGTAAGATATGCTAGAAACATTCTTGACAAAAGCAGTGACTAAGTATGCCATTGCAGTTTCAGTTTGCAATAAAGTTTATATTAATTAAATCAAACAAATTTTGCACTTAATATTCAGTAACAACTTCATCTTGCAGTAGGGAGAGTTCAGAGGTAGATAAGAATAATTTAAGGATTGTATTCATATTTATTTATCAGGGGCTATCCTTTTGGAGTTTGTCTCAGGTGATTTCTTTCCCTTGCCTCTTCAGTATGCACACTTTGTGGTGCTATTTGCAAATGCTATTAAACTGGCTTTATAGGCAAATCAAGTGGCACTGAGGGCTCAGAACCCCAATTAATGACATGTTTTCCCATTTAGTCCCATGATATTCATTCCTTGATTGGTGAATGGAGAGATCAATACTTTTTTAGGTTAATTGGCTAATCAATACCTATGTCCAGAAGTTATGCTTGACAGTTTGGAAATGGTTTTCCTCCTTACTATCTTAACAGTTATTGGTATCAGCCTTAGCTCAGTGATAGCACTCATTCCTGTGTCAGAAGGTTGTGGGTTCAAGCCACATGCTAGAGACTTGAGCATGTAATCTAGGCTGAGTGCTGTATTTTGAATGGGACAGTAAACTGAGGCCCTGTTTGCCCTTTCAGGTGGCTGTCAAAGATCCCATGGTACTTCTTGAAGACAAGCAGGGGAGTTCTTCCCAGTGTTCTGACCAACATTTATCTGTCAATCAACATCACTGAAAAAGATTATCTAGTTATGACTGTTCTTTGTGGAATGTTCCTGTATGCAATTTGGCTGCTATATTTCCTATATTACTTGTGAAATGTGTAGTCAGTATTGTAATTTGTTGGCTGTGAAGTGCTTTGAGACATACTGACGTTATGAAAGACACTATATAGATGAAAGTGATTTTATTTTCCATTGCATATTGCCTTTCTGAAAGTCTAACCCATCAAAGAAAGAACTTGCATTTATACAGCACCTTTCCCATTCTCAGAATGTCCCAGTGCTTCACAGCCAATGAATTACTTTTGAAGTGTAACTACTGTTGTAATGTAGGCAAGCAGAGCTGCTAATTTGTACCCAGCAAGGTCCTACAAACAGCAATGAGGTAAATAACCAGATAATTTGTTTAGTGATGTTGTTGGCCAGGACACCAAGTGAACTACCCTTCTCTTCAAATATTGCTGTGGGATATTTTACATCCACCTGGGAGGGCAGACAGGGCTTTGATTTAACATTGTCCAAAAGACTGCACCTCCAACACTGCATCACTTCTTCAATAGTGCACTGAAGTGTCAACCTAGATTATGTGCTCAAGCTTTTACAGTGAGGCTTAGAATCCTTGACCTTCTGACTGACTAGTGCCAACTTTGCATGGCTACATAGAATTACATAAGCCTATATCTGGCTTATGGGTGAGGGGAATAAAAAGCAATGGTGGGTGGAAGAAATCCTCAACCTAATGAGAGCAGAATTTTAATTGTAAAGGACTAGATAAGATGATAAAAGAGAAGTGACCTGAAGCTTGAGATGTGTATGGAAGAACAGTGGAGAAAACAGAACCAGACAGCAGAATACTGCACAGAAAATCAAAGAGCTACTTATCAAAAGGAAGAAAAATACAAGTTATGGTATTTTACAAACAAGGACCTATTTTATGTGATTTAAAGACACAAAAACTGACAGCTGAATATAGAGAACTTCAAGATCAGAAGAATAACCAAATATTACAGGTGAGCTGGTAGGACCATGAACATACAAAAAATTCATATGGAATACTTGCCACTCCTTAATCACTAGATCTAATGTCTCCTTCAGGGACCCCACTGTATCTCCGACTGTTGCTATGAATAAATCCATAGAAGCCTTTCACATTGCATTTTATATTCCTAGTAACCTTGATCTTATTGTTTATTTTGACTTTCCTGATCAGTTTCTTGGCCTCCCTCACTTTGGCTTGGATTTTTCCTGTAAAACACTCTAGTGGGAGATTTCTCAGGAGCCTCTTTGCCAGCTCTCCATGTGTCCCAACTGCTGCTTGGATTTCCCACTGCGTGACATGGTGTGCACTCTAACGTGGGAGCGTGCAAAATACATGGGCCCACACATGGGAGGGCGTATTCAAATGTTATAAAAATGACAGGAATACATCACAAGATGCAAGAAGTGCCGCCAACCGCTCAAGCTCAGTTTCTGAGCTTGCGGGGCGGCTGGTGTCATCACAGCGCATACAGGAAGTGAAGAGTTTTGTGGGTAGCACGATTCAGGAGGTGGTCGCCCTGCAGCTACAGAGTTCAGGCGGAGAGGGGGGTGGTGGGGTGGATGATCACCAGACAGACTAAGAGGAACAGGCATGCAGTGCGGGAGTCCCCTGGGCGTGTGGCACACTCAAACCGATATTTAGTGTTGAATACCAGTGAGAGTGCAGTCAGGAGCAAATCCATGGCACTATGGGAGACTCTACTGCACAGGGGGGCAAAAGAAATTCAGCTGTTATAGGGGATTTCATAGACAGGCATTTCTGCAACCACTGATGTGAGTACTGCATGGTGTGTTGCCTCCCTGGTGCCAGGGTAAAGGACATCACTGAGAGGGTGCAGAACATTTTGAGGGGGCAAAGAGGAACAGTCAGAAGTCATGGTCCATGTGGGAACCAATGACATAGGAAGGAATAGGGTTGAGGTCCTGCAGTCAGTATTTCAGGAGCTAGGGAGGAAGTTAAAAAGCAGGACCTCAAAGTTAGTAATCTCTGTATTACTCCCAGTACCATGTGCTAGTGAGTATAGGAATAGTAAGATAAAGCAGGTTAAGGTGTGGCTGAGGAAATGGTGCAGGAGGGAGGGCTTCAGATTCCTGGGGCATTGGGACTAGTTCTGGGGCAGGAAGAATCTGGTCAAGATGGATGGGTTGCATCTCAACAGAGCTGGGACCAATGTTCTCATGGGGGATGAGCACCAGGATGAAACATTAGAGGAGAAACAAGGTGCACCAAGGACTGGGAGGGACAAATAGCACTAGAGTAAAGAATAGTTCAAAAATAGGAGGTATCAGACAGGAGACAAATGCGAGGCAGTCTAAGATGAGATTGGAGTGCATGTGCATAAATGCATACTGTGTGGTAAATAAGGTTGGTGAGCTGCAGGCTCAAGTCGCCACATGGGTCTATGATATAATGGCAGTAACAGAGACCTGGCTCAAAGAATGGGAGGATTGGGTACTTAATATTCCTGGCTACAAGGTATTCAGGAAAGATAGGGCTGGAAAGAAAGAAAGAAAGGAGGGAGGGTGGGTGGCAGTATTGATTAAAGAAACTATTATAGCACTGGAAAGGGATGATGTCGTTGAGGTATCAAAGACAGAATCTACTTGGTTAGAATTAAGGAACAATAGAGCAGCGATTTCGCTACTGGGTGTATACTATAGGCCACCAAATAGTCGGAAGCAGATAGAGGAGCAAATTTGCAGGCAAATTACAGAAAGATGCAAGAACTGTAGAGTAGTGATAATGGGGTACTTCAATTCTCCCAATACAGACTGGGACAGTGACAGTGTAAAGGGCAAAGAGGGGGAGAAATTCCTGAAATGTGTACAAGAGAACTTTCTTGAACAGTGTGTTTCCAGAGATCTCAACTCCATTAACCTGCATGCTTGACTTTTCTAATACTCTTCTCATAAGACACATAAGAAATAGGATCAAGAGTAGGCCATAAGGCCCCTTGAGCCTGCTCCACCATTCAATAAGATCATGGCTGATCTTCGACCACAACTCCACTTTCCCGCCTGATCTCCATGTCCCTTGATTCCCTTAGAGTCCAAAAATATATCAATCTCCGCCTTGAATATACTCAACGACTGGGCATTCATAGCACTCTGGGTAGAGAATTCCAAAGATTTTCAACCCTCTGAGTGAAGAAATTCCTCCACATCTCAGTCCCAAATGGCCAACCCTACATCCTGAGACTATGCCCCCTAGTTCTAGATTCTCTAGCCAGGGGAAAAAGCCTCTCAGCATCTACCTTGTCAAGCCCTCTCAGAATCTTGTATGTTTCAATTAGATCACCTCTCATTCTTCTAAACTCCAGAGAGTATAGACCCATTCTACTCAATCCCTCCTCATAGGACAACCCTCTCATCCAGGAATCAATCTAGTTTTCCCTTTATTGCACTGCCTCTAAGGCAAATATATCCTTCCTTAGATAAGGAGACCAGAACTGTACATAGTACTCCAGGTGAGGTCTCACCAAAACCCTGTACAATTGTAGTAAGACTTCCTTACTCTTGTACTCCAACCCTCTTGCAATAAAGGCCAACATACCATTTGCCTTCCTAATTGCTTGCTGTACCTGCTTGTTAACTTTGTGTTTTGTGTACAAGGACACCCAAAGCCCTCTGAACACTAACATGTAATAGTTTCTCACAATTTAAAAAATATTCTGTTTTTCTATTCTTCCTACCAAAGTGAATAACCTCACATTTCCCTACATTATACTCTGCCACCTTCTTGCCCACTCACTTAACCTGTCCATATCCCTTTGCAGACTCTTTGCGTCCTGCTCACAGCTTACTTTCCCACCTAGCTTTATCGTCTGTAAATTTGGATACATTACACCCAATCCCGTCCTCTAAGTCATTAATATAGATAGTAAATAGCTGAGGCCCCAGCACTGATCCTTGCAGCACCCCATTAGTAACAGCCTGCTAACCTGAAAATGACTCGTTTATTCCTACTGTTTTCTGTCTGTTAACCAATCCTCCATCCATTCTAATATGTTACCCCCAACCCCATGAGCCCTTACTTTGTGTAACAACCTTTTTGTGGCACCTTATTGAATGCCTTTTGAAAATCCAAATATACTACATCCACTGGTTCCCTTTTATCTACCCTGCTAGTTACAACTTCAAAAAACTCTAATAAATTTGTGAAACACGATTTCCCTTTCATAAAACCACGTTGACTCTGCTTAATCATATTAGGATTTTCTAAGGGCCCTCTTACCACGTCCTTAATAATGGATTCCAGCATTTTACTGGCGACTGATGTCAGACTAACTGGCCTGTAGATCCCTGTTTTCTCTCTCCTTCCTTTCTTTGGTCCTAGTGGATTGGAAGGTAGCATTCTAGAATCGAGGGAATTTTGGAAGATCACAACCAATGTATCCCCTATCTCTGCAGCCACCTCTTTTAGAACCCTAGGATGTAGGCTATCAGGTCCAAGGATTGGTCGGCTTTGAGTGCCCTTAATTTCTGCAGTACTTTTTCTTTACTAATTAATTACTTTAAGTTCCTCACTTTCATTAGACCCTTGGTTCCCACTATTTTTTGTTTCTTCTACTGTGAAGACAGATACAAAATATTTGTTTATCATCTCTGCCATTTTCTTATTCCCCATTATCATTTCTCCTGTCTCAGCAGCTAAGGAACCCACGTTTACTTTTGCTGCTACTCTTTTTACATACTTGTAGAAGCTCTTGCAATCTGTTTTGATATTTTTTGCTAGTTTACTCTCATTCTGTTTTCCCCCTCTATCAATTTTTTTTGGTCATCCTTTGCTGGTTTCTAAAACTCTCCCTATTCTCAGGCTTATTACTCTTCTTAGCCACAATATAAGCCTCTTTTAATCTAATACTATCCTTAACTTCTTTAGTTAGCCACGGATGGATCACTTTTCCCGTGGAGTTTTTATTTCTCAATGGAATGTATATTTGTTGAGAATTATGAAATATTTCCTTGAATGTTCACCATTGCTTATCTACTGTCATATCTAATTTCCCAATCTACCTTAGCCAACTTGCCCCTCATACCAATGTAAGAGGCTTTGTTTAAGTTTAAGACTCTAGTTTTGGACTTAAGTACGTCATTGTCAAACTCAATGTGAAATTCATCATATTATGATTACCCTTCCCCAGAGGATCCCTCAATATGACATTACTAATTAACCCTGTCTCATTATACAAGACAAGATCTAAAATAGCCTGTTCCCTGGTTGTTTCCAAGACATATATTGTTTTAGGAAACTGTCTTGAATACATTCCATGAACTCGTCCTCCAAACTACTTTTGCCAATTTGCCCAGTCTATATGAAGATTAAAATCCCCCACAATTATTGCATTACATTTGTTACAAGCTCCTCTAATTTCCTGATTAATACTCTGTCCAATAGTATAACTACTGTTCATCTGCCTATAAACTACTCCCATCAGTGTTTTCTGCCCCTTGTTATTTCTTATTTCCAACCATATTGATTTTTACCTCCTGATCTTCCGAGCCAAGATCCTTTCTCACCACCGCCTTTGTCATCCTTTTATTATCAGGGCTACCCATCCCCCCCACCACCCCCCACCAACTTTTCCATTTTGTTTGTCTTTTCGAAAAGTCAAGTACCCTGGAATATTTAGTTCCCAACCTTGGTCACCTTGCAACCACGTCTCAGTAATGGCTACTAGATCAAACCCATTTATTTCTATTTGTGCCATTAATATCTTATGAATGCTTTGTGCATTCAGATAAAGCACCTTTAATTTTAACTTTTTTCTATTATTCCCTGATTTGACCTTATTCACTGATGCACTATTACCATTAGACACTCTGCCCTTCCTGTCACACTCTGCTTATCTTTACCCAAATCACTATGCTGCTCTATGGCCTTGACTTTTCTCTTTAGATGTATAAATTTCCCCTCACCTGAACCCACCCTCCCCTTTTTAGTTCA
The DNA here is from genome assembly GCF_035084215.1 of Heptranchias perlo. NCBI lineage: Eukaryota > Metazoa > Chordata > Chondrichthyes > Hexanchiformes > Hexanchidae > Heptranchias > Heptranchias perlo. The sequence continues at coordinate 97,469,837 of NC_090328.1, read as the reverse complement.
AAGCCCTATCCACAGCCCTAGTTATTTGATTCGCCAGGACACTGGTCCCAGCCCAGTTTAAGTGGCACCCGTCCCAATGGAACAGCTTTCTCTTTCCCCAGTACTGGTGCCAGTGCCCCATGAATCCAAACCCCTGTCTGCCGTACCACTCTTCAAGCCACGTATTTAACTCTCTGATCTGTTTGTCCCTATGCCAATTTGCACGTGGCTCAGGTAGTAATCCAATGATTATTACCTTTGAGGTTCTGCTTATTAATTTGGACCCTAGCTGCTCAAACTCCTTCGGTCGAACCTCATTCCTAGTTCCACCTATGTCATTGGCTCCTACATGGACCACGACAACTGGATTCTCCCCCTCATGCTCCAAGTTCTCTTCCAGCCACAAGGAGATATCCTTAACCCTGGAACCGGGCAGGCAACACAGCTTTCGGGGCTCCCGGTCGCAGCTGCAGAGAACAGTATCTATCCCCTGACTATACTATCCCCTATCACTACCACATTCCTTTTTACTCCCCCTGCTTGAATGACCTCCTGTACCATGGTGTCATAGTCAAATTGCCCATCGTCCCTGCAGTCTTTGTCTCATCCATACAAGTAGTAAGTACCTCATACCTGTTGGACAAGGGCAAAAGCTGAGGCTCCTCCATCACTGCATCCTGGGTCCCCTTACCTGCCTGACTCAGTCACATCCTCCTGACCACTGACCAAATCTAAACTAACAAACTTAAGGGGTGTGACTGCCTCCTGGATCAGTGTCCAGATAACTCCGCCCCCTCTTTTATGCATCACAATGTCTGCAGCTCAGACTTCCAGCTCAACAACCCTGAGCCGAAGTTCATTGAGTTGCAAACACTTACTGCTGATTTTTTTTTCAAAAAATATACTCTATTCATAAAATTTGCAGCAATACATACAATACAGTTGTCATATCACATTCCAAATGTACACAATACAGATTATACAATTTGCAGGTTACATCAAGTACAGTTCAATGAACACATTGGACATAATTACAGTTCATGACACTCTAGGGTGCCTCATTGCAATACACTCAATACACATTTTTGATAACAGGTACATTACAGATTCTTTACAGGTTTATTACAGATTCATTACAGTTACATTACATCAATTAAAATTTTACATTCTGCCCGAGGGGGGTTTTTCCCTGATTGCAGCCCCTCTGTATAGAATGGCGGGAAGGCTCTAAACGGTTGCCTTTCCCCACAGAGCCTTTGCGGCGGCCACACCCATCCTCAGTGCGTCCCTCAGCACGTAGTCCTGGACCTTGGAATGTGCCAGTCTGCAACACTCTGTTGAGGACAGCTCCTTGTACTGGAAGACCAGCCAACACTTACTGCAGATGTGGTTGCCTGGGATCTCGCTGGTCTCCACCAACTCCCACGTGCTGCAGTTACGACACACCATCTGCCCTGCCATCCCTATTTAACCTTGTTTGATATATTTAGTTAGTTTAAAGTTTTTATTCACTCGATATTTTTAGTTTTATTAACATTAGTTTATCCAGTTTAACTTATTGATTTAATAAAGTAATAGTTCTAGTTTCCCAGCTCTTAGTTTAAACCACTGCCCTAGCTTAAAGAGCAAAAAAAAGTAATGCTTACCAACCAATCACCTACCTGCTGTCCTGTAATATCACTCCTCGATTATATATCTCTCTCTCTCTCTCTCTCTCTCTCTACTGCTCCTTTATACTGGGCCCCTGGGGGAGATTCCCATTCTACCTCTCTCTACCTCTCTCTCTCTCTCTCTCTCTCTCTACTACTCCTTTTATACCGGGCCCCTGGAGGGGATTCCTGTGTGTTCTCTGGGCCCTTTCCCCTTGCACCTGAAAGGCAAGATATCATATGGGACTCTTGAACATGACTGCAAGTTGTGTAGGATATAAAGTGCATGAAGAAATCCAAGCCATGTGGAAAAGATGGTACTCCTAAAATGGGAGCTCAGGAATCCTGCCCATCGGCTTTGCTAGATCTCTATTCATGACACTGGCCGAAACGTCAAAGGCCACGTAATGTGGAGGACATAAAACTATCAGGCTCAGAAATTACATTGTGATGCTAAAAGTAGACAAAGAATAAGAATGGAATTAAGCAAGTAACACTTTGGTTTTGGAAGTGGGAATGGAGCACAAAGGAATATTTGGTTTGAAAATGGGCTGTGAGCAGACAACAGAAATGGAGAGCAGTGTATTTATGCTTCATAGATTATGAGAAAGCATTTGGCTGAGTGAAGCATGAAAGATCAATAGATGTCCTACCAAGATGTAAAATTGATGGGAAAGACATGAGGCTTTTTTGAAATCTTTACAGGGAAGATCAAGCAACAGCAAAGTTGATAGTTTACATAACCGACAAATATCAGGAGGAATGAGATAGGGATGGAAAAGTCAACCAAATTTTTTAACACGTACGCTGTCATTATAACAGTCCGGAAAACTGAAAAGCTAAGGTCGAGATCAACAGAAAATTGATAAATACGATTAACATACCTTGGATTGTTTGTGATTTATATCGATTGGTGTTAATTGTATTCAGATAGTGTGTATTAATTTTTTATTCATTCATGGGATGTGAGCATCGTTGGTGGGGCCAGCATTTATTGCCCATCCCTAATTGCCCTTGAGAAGGTGGTGGTGAGCCGCCTTCTTGAACCGCTGCAGTCCGTGTGGTGAAGGTTCTCCCACAGTGCTGTTAGGTAGGGAGTTCCAGGATTTTGACCCAGTGACTATGTAGGAATGGCGACATATTTCCAAGTCGGGATGGTGTGTGACTTGGAGGGGAACGTGCAGGTGGTGGTGTTCCCATGTACCTGCTGCTCTTGTCCTTCTAGATGGTAGAGGTCACGAGTTTGGGAGGTGCTGTCGAAGAAGCCTTGGCGAGTTGCTTCAGTGCATCCTGTGGATGGTGCACACTGCAGCCACAGTGCGCTGGTAGTGAAGGGAGTGAATGTTTAGGGTGGTGGATGGGGTGCCAATCAAGCTGGCTGCTTTGTCCTGGATGGTGTCGAGCTTCTTGAGTATTGTTGGAGCTGCACTCATCCAGGCAAGTGGAGAGTATTCCATCACACTCCTGACTTGTGCCTTGTAGATGGTGGCAAGGCATTGGGGCTCTTGTATCCGTATATGAGAGCTTATCTAGGGTGTGGTGTGTGTAATGTGGATATCTGTGAATAAAGGCTTGGAAGCTACTTGGAGGCTTGGTGGCTCCAGTATTCTATCCTTCACCACCGGACTAACCAGATTAGAACAAGGTACACTAATGATACAGTACTGATTTGCAGATACAAATGCCAAATTGCAAGAGATATTTGAGAAGATTTGGAATACAGATTTAAAATAAATGCTACAAATGACAATTGCAAAGAAGGAGGACTTGCCAAATTAGACCTTGGAAATAGGGCAAGGAGATGAAATTGCTTACTTGGGCAGTCTAATAACATCAAAAGTTAAATGCAGGATAACAAGGGAAACTGTGTGAATGACCAATTTTTAAGCTGTTCACACTGTTTCCTTAGGGTTTCTGCTGGTCTCCCACCAGAGTTACTGCAGGAGACCTGTAGATCCCCCAATGGAATTTCAGCACTAGAATGCTGAACTATACATGTGGACAACAGCATTGTTCTGTTGTGAAAATTGACCTTGAGTATTAAGTCAACCAGAGGTGTTAGAGTTGTGATGCTTCATATGGATGGTGAAAATGACTAATAAGAGAGTCCTTGAACTAGCACAAAAAAGGGTGTGTGATTATGCAGAGAAAAACGACATACACAGGGCACAGTATTGAGGAGTGTAGGATAGCTGGCCATTTTCAAACAGACTACAGACATTCTGTAAAATACAACATTCGTCCTTCAATTCTGCGGAACTGAAACTCCGGCAAAGAACTTGTACAGCCTGGCAGGTCAGTGGAAATGGAGCCCGTTGGGTTCTGAAAGAGACCTCCCAAGGTTATGGGCTAAGCAAAGATATGCCACGAGTCTTGTAATAAAAACACTAACCAGCAAGAAAAAGCGGTGGAACAGTTGGGTCATTGTTCTAATAGCGAACTGATCAAAGATGTGCTATGCCTTGCAACGTAAATATTAACAAGTAGGAAGACCCTTGGAAGCCATTGGACTCCCATCCTCAGAGTTCTGGTCATAAACTAAGCATCAGAAATGAGAAGTGTAGCAACAAGTCATCTTCAAACAAATTGATATCTGCCAATCATAGTTTCTGACACATGTGAATGATAACTTGGAAAGTGTCCATGTGATAGTGTTAATCCTCTTGATTTCGCTCAGTGGTAGAAGAAGAATAATTTACATTTATATCACGTGTTTCATATCAGAGCATCCCAAAGTGCTTTACAACCAACTAAGTTTTTGAAGTGTAGTCACTGTTGTAATGTAGGGAAGTATGGTAGCCAATTTGCACAGCAAGGTCCCACACAGCAATGAGATAAATGACCAGATCATCTGTTTTAGGTGTCAGTTGAGGGATAATTGTTAACCAGGACACCAGGGAGATCTCCTCTGCTCATCTTCCAATAATGCCATGGGATCTTTTAGGTCTACCTGAGAGGACAGACGGGGCCTCAGTGTAATGTCTCATCTGAAAGATGGCACCTCCGACAGTGCAGCACTCCCTCAATACTTTATTGAGGTGTAAACTTAAATCATGTGCTCAAGTCTCTGTAGTGGGCTTTGAACGCACGACCTTCTATCTCTGAGGCAAGAGTGCTACCACTGAGCCAAGGTTGACAAGGTAGCAGTCTTGCCTCTGCATCATAAGGCTGAGAGTTCAAGCCCCACTCGAGACTTGTGTATATAATCCAGGCTGACACTTCATTATGAGGGAATGCTGCATTGTTAGAGATGGTTCATTTTGGATAAGATGTTAAATAAAGGCCCTGTCTGCCGTCACGTGGATGTAAAAGGTCCCATGCCACTATTTGAAGAAGAGATGGGGAGGTGCCCTCATCAAAATTTGTCCCTACACCAACAAAACAGATTAATTGGTCATTTACCTCATTGCTGTTTGTGGGACCTTGCTGTATACAAATTGGCTGCTCGATTTACCTAGATTACAACAGTGACTACACTTCAAAAGCAATTCTTTGGCTGTGAAGCATTTTGGAATGTCCTGAGGAAATGAATGGTGCTATATAAATGCAAATTATTTCTTTTGCAAAGATTTAGTCCTGTACGTCTGCTTATCTTTATCACCGCTCTAATTTAGATAGAGAGTAGAGTGCGGAGAGAAAGAAAGCATTATTCCATGAATAATGAATAATGATCCATGATTCGAGGAAACTTTTTCTTTTTTTAAAAACTTTTCAACTTTTTTTCCCCAAGAACTTTTGAAGCAGTTCTGCTAAAAGCAGAACATGGTTGTTACAAGTTTAATTATGAAGTAAAACTTGTAAAATATGTTAGCTATTGCTTATAACTCTAATCTCCGAACACAGCGAAAGTAGAGCAACATTGTACAGTACAAAGAGATAGCATACGTGCAGAGTTAATTGAGCTAGGATGAGAGGAAGACAACAACCACAAACAATTACTCACTAAGGGTATCCCAAGAGAAGAAACTAAGAGGAAGTCAATATTATAACTTCCAGTCTACTCAAAGGAAGAAGTCTTCTATTTTATATTCCTGTTGCAGAGAAATAGTCGGATGCTGAGTTTGTCAATGAATATGGCCTATAACCTTAACTTTGCTAAAACATACAGCAATCTTGGACATTTAATAAAGCTATGTAATATTTTCAGTAAGCAAAAAGTCATCTGTGACTGAGATCGTATGAGACACTTGAGAGCCAAGTACATGCTGTAGATCTCAATACCTAACCTTTTGATTTTAATTGTTTATAATTGATGTTTAAATAAAGTTAGTAAATGCATCTCTGTTCAACTTGATCTGTGATGCCTACCAAGTAGGAGGATTGCACTCAGTGTTTGACTGCATTCTGGTTGTGATTTGGTTTGGGCTTGATTAAATGTTAATACAATTTGGACTGGGTAACATAAGATGGTTCAAAGGCATTTTGAAATTCTCTGATGCAAAAATGTAGGATAGGAGAAAAGATTTGCCAAATAGCCTTTGATTAATATTCATATGTTGCAGACATGCCATCCTTCATTTTTGTTGGGGTCATTACCATCCAAAAAAGTTGATGGTAATAGATCACAAAGCAGGCAAACTTGGATGATGCGATGGAAAGGAGGGTGTAACGTCAGGTATTAATATAATGCACCTGGGCGGACATCAGGTGTGTGTTAATGCATTGTTCAACTTCCCAATCAAAAAGGTGTAGAGAGTGAGAGGGGAAAGTCTATAACTTTATCTAACCTAAAACTAATGGCTTAAATTACTGTTGACAGTAACTTGCCATGCAGCAATGAGAATGATACTGTACTTACAACTCAGCAGTAAGCACCTTTTATGCACAGTTAGTTGTAAAAATGTTGAAGGGCTCTCACTGCCCAGTTTTCGTGGTTAGATTTACACTGTCAGCCACAAATCACCAATAATTTTTGTGTGTGTGTTTGTTTGCATTGTGCATGCAACCACAACATGTGTCCTCACCCAAACACAAAACCGCATCCCTATTGCCTTTATCCTTGGCGAGCTCCGCTGGCTTCCCAAGCTCGTGTCCTCAGCTTCAAACTCCTACAGCCTTGCATCTCCCTGCCTCCATGGTTTCCTTCAGCCCTATGTTCCTGCAAGCACCCTTTGGTCCTTCCAACACCAATCTACTTCTCATTTCTACACCCACCCCCGGCCCCACCATCTGCAGCTGCTCATCAACCATCTTGCCCCCACCCTCTTGAATTCCTTCCTTTCAACATCTCCACCCTGCCACCTCCCTCTCTGCCTTCCAAGAACCCCCTTAATATCCTTCTCTTCGACCAAGCTTTTTACCCTCACTCACTTCCTGTTTTCCCCCCCAAACTGGGTGTCCACTTGCCAACTAGCCTCCTGTAAAGTGCTCTGACATTTCCGTTTGTATGTGATGCAAGTCATTGATGTAACCAAACCATAATATCCAATTTCAGGCGGTCAACCTTCAGTGATACTAAGTGCCAGTCAAGGTCACTAGCGCTCTGAATCTTGCTACCTCCACATCTTTCTAGGCTAGCATAGGGATCATCTACAGTATCAGCCACTGTTCGGCCCTCTGGTAACAAAAGTGACAACGCACCAGTCGTAATCACCAGCACTTTATTTCCACTAAATCGCAGCAGAAGCAAAACCGGTTTACTCGATATTGCCGCACTGCTGAATTATCCAAAGTACAGGGTCCATGATGAGGGAGTCGCTATAGCCAGACATTTAGGCTGAGACTTTTGAGGGAATGGGCTAAAAAGTGACACATGGAATACAATGTCAGAAAGGTGTGAAGTAATGCATTTTGGTTTAAAAACAAATAACAGCAGTAATTATACTCTGAATGGATGTAGGCTCAGTGCTGTGGAAGAGCAGAGGGATTTGGAGGTACAGGTTCACAGGACATTAAAGGCAGTAAAACAAAAACCTAATTGAATTCTGAGTTTTATCACAAGGTATGGAATATAAAAGCAAATAGATAATTAGCCAATATAAAACCTTAATAACCTTAGTGTACTGTGTGCAGTATTGGGCTCCACACCATAGGAAGGACACTGAGGCTTTAGAGGGTACAGTGCAGATTCACTAGGTTGCTGCCTGGTACGAGGAAATACAAATGAGCTGAAAGACTTGAAAAATTGTGGCTTTTCAACAAAGATCACAGGGCAATACGATAGAAGTGATTAAATTTATGAAAGAATGGGACAGGGTGGATAGAAGCAGACTGTGCCCACTAGTTGAGGGGCCAAGAATGAGGCGCCATAGATACAAGATTAAATGTGAGAGATTTAGAACAGAGGACGGGAGAAACTTCTTCATGCAGAGTTGTGAGGATGTGTAATTCACTTCCAAGGTTTGTGGTTGAAGCAGAAACTATCAACATTCAAGATTAGATTGAATAGGTGGATGGAAGAAAAATGGTTGAAGGGATATCAAAACAGGGTGGGTAAATGTGATTAGAACTGTTTGCTCGAGTGGAGGGTAAATGCCGACATGGGCCGAACGGCCTGTTTGCGTATTGTAACTTGTATTATATCTTGCTGGACCATGTCACATCTCCCCATCTTCAGGAGGTGGATGAATATACCTTCTATCAGACTGAACCGCAGGCTTTAAACAATAGACAAATTTATTTAACATCAAACGGGTAAATAAACAGTACATTTATAGTAATAGCAAACTTTTCTATTCCCCTTGAAATGTTAAAACAACAAAGATACTTCTCCTGCACTAATCCTTAATGTTAAATTGATCCTTTAAAACATTGTCGCTCACTTCTTAACATTGCCACCGAGCCACTGAATTAGCTCAGTCTCTCTTCTGGCTTTAGACTGCTGAGCAGCCTTCTGTAAACCCATAATCAGAAGCTTCTGACCACCAATCTGTCCATCAAAGGGAGTACAAAGATTCACTAGCCCTGCCCCTCTCAGGCCCCACCCACATCTTCACCTCAGACGCAGCCATCAATCAAAACCACTCCTGCAAGATGTCAATTACTTCAGATGTTTGGGGTGGTGTGATTTGTTAATATAAGAACATAAGAAATAGGAGCAGGAGTAGGCCAATAGGCCCTTCGAGCCTGCTCCGCCATTTAATAAGATCATGGCTGATCTGATCCTAACCTCAAATCTAAATTCATGTAAAATATGTGCCCAATACATTGATTGGTCTGGTCTGCGAGATGGGTCGCCATCCAGTTTTAGTGCAAACTATCAAACTATGCATACCAAGTACTCCCAGAACCATGCATGTCTCTGCTTTGCACTGAGGTGTGAATATTAGCCAGATTTTAATGTGAATTGCACACAACTTGCAGAAATTGAGCAGTGACCTTAACCCTGTGTGTGCATTATGGCCAGCAATAAACAATCCAATAAATAATCTAAGAAAAAAAGCTCACTTCCTTACTCATTTCCTCAAAGAATCTGCAGTATACATGAAGATTGATGTTCCAAGGAAAGGTACAGTACAGTAAAACAGTGACCACACTTCAGAAGTACTTCATTTGCTGAAAAGTGCTTTGGGAAGTCCTGAGGTTGTGAAAGGCACTATGCAAATGCAAGTTTGTTCTTTTGTAATCCGAGCAGCAGCGTGGAGTGACTTGATAATGTAGTAGTGTTATCTTTAAACTTTTGTTTAATGGGGAAGTATGATTATTAAAATACAATGTCTTAAAATAACTAGATGTTAAAATTGTACAACTACACAGCAATTATAAGATGGTGACCATTGAACTGAGGCTGACCCTTACAGCACTGGCAATTTTTAATCCTTAATGGAGTAAGCTAATTGAAGTTGTGCCAGTGTGTACTAATCCCTGAGCTTGAGGGAACTATGATCACTGATAGAAAACATATGGGTAAAACACTATCTTTTTAATTAGATCTCTAAGATGGGGTGACTAGGTTGGTGCTAAGGGGATGGGAATCAAAGCAACAGATTCACCTGGTTCAACAACAATTAAATGTAAAAAGAAAGTAATAAGATAAAAATAAAGTTATACTGCTCTCTTTAGCTCAACGAATAAGGACCACATTAGTGAGGAATTCAGCTTATTAACTGCATTATTCATAATTAATTATCCTTATTAATTTCTCTTTATATGGAGTCATTTTAACTTTGGATATAAGAACAACTGGATAAGTACTCGAAAGGATTGCTCTTGCATAGTGCTGGAGTGGACTCGGTGGGCCGAATGGCCGCCTTCCATGCTGTAACCTTTCTAAAAGATTCTATAAGATAGGAGTAGGCCATACGGCCCCTCGAGCCTGCTCCGCTATTCAATAAGATCATGGCTGATCTTCAACCTCAATTCCACTTTCCTACCCAATCCCCATATCCCTTGATTCCCCTAGAGTCCAAAAATCTATCCATCTCAACTTTGGATATACTGAACGACTCAGCATCCACAGCCCTCTGGGATAGAGAATTCCAAAGATTCACAATCCTGAGTGAAGAAATTTTTCCTCATCTTGGTCCTAAATGGCTGACCCCTTATCCTGTGACTGTGCCCCCTAGTTCTAGACACTCCAGCCAGGGGAAACAATCTCTCAGCACCTATCCTGTCACGCCCCTCAGAATCTTGTGTTTCGATGAGATCACCTTTCATTCTTCTAAGCTCCAGAGAGTATAGGCCCATTCTACTCAATCTCTCCCAAAGGACAACCCTCTCATCCCAGAAATCAATCTAGCGAACCTTCGTTGCACCACCTCCAAGGCAAGTATATCCTTCCTTAGATAAGGAGATCAAAACTGTACACAGTACTCCAGGTCTGGTCTCACCAAAGCCCTGTACAACTGTAGTAAGACTTCCTTACTCTAGTACTCCAACCCCCTTGCAATAAAGGCCAACATGTTATTTGCCTTCCTAATTGCTTGCTGTACCTGCAAGCTAGCTTTTTTGTGTTTCTTGTATGAGGACACCCAAATCTCTCTGAACACCAACATTTAATAGCTTCTCATCATTTGGAAAAATAATCTGTATTTCTGTTCTTCCTACCAAAGTGAATAACCTCACATTTCCCCACATTATACTCCATCTGCCACCTTCTTGCCCACTCACTTAACCTGTCTATATCCCTTTGCAGACTCTGTGTCCTCCTCACAGCTTACTTTCCCACCTAGCTTTGTATAATCAGCAAACTTGGATACATTACACTCAATCCCTTCATCTAAGTCATTAATATAGATTGTAAATAGCTGAGGCCCCAGCACTGATTCTTGCGGCACCCCACTAATTACAGCCTGCCAACCTGAAAATGACCCGTTTATTCCTACACTCTGTTTTCTGTCCGTTAACCAATCCTCCATCCATGCTAATACATTATCCCCAACCCCATGAGCTCTTATCTTATATAACAATCTTTTATGTGGCACCTTATCAAATGCCTTTTGAAAATCCAAATATACTACATCCACTGGTTCTCCTTTATCTACCCTGCTAGTTACATCCTCAAAAAACTCTAATCAATTTGTCAAACATGATTTCCCTTTCATAAAACCATGTTGACTCTGCCTAATCATATTATGGTTTTCTAAGTGCCCTGTTACCACTTCCTTAATAATGGATTCCAGCATTTTCCCGACGACTGATGTCAGGCTAACTGGCCTGTATTTCCCTGTTTTCTCTCTCCCTATTTTTCTTGAAAAGTGGGGTTACATTTGCTGCCTTCCAAATCGCTGGGACTGTTCTAGAATCTAGAGAATTTTGGAAGATCACAACCAATGCATCCACTATCTCTGCAGCCACCTGTTTTAGAACCCTAGGATATAGGCCATCAAATCTAGGGGATTTGTCAGCTTTTAGTCCCATTAGTTTCTCCAGTACTTTTCCTCTACTAATATTAATTACTTTAAGTTCCTCACTCTCATTAGTCCCTTGGTTCCCCACTATTTCTGGTAAGCTTTTTGTGCTGTCTGCTGTGAAGACTGATACAAAATATTTGTTTAACGTTTCTTCCATTTCCCCCCCTCCCCACTTATAATTTCTCCTGTCTCAGCCTCTAAGTGACCGATGTTTACTTTTGATAATCTCTTCCTTTTTACATACATGTAGAAGCTCTTGCAATCCACTTTTATATTTCTTGCGAGTTTACTTTCATTTATTTTCTCCCTCTTTATCAATTTTTTGGTCATCCTTTGGTTTCTAAAACTCTCCCAATCCTCAGGCTTACGACTCTTCTTGGCAACATTATAGGCCTCTTCTTGTAAACTAATACTATCCTCAGCTTCTTTAATTAGCCATGGTTGAATCACTTCCTGTGGAGTTTTTATTTCTCAATGGAATGTATATTCATTGAGAATATTGAAATATTTCTTTAAATATTTGCCATTGCTTATCTACCGTCATACCCTTTTAATCTAATTTCCCAGTCCACCTTTATCAACTTGCCCCTCATACCTAATGTAATTGGCTTTAGTACGTCACTCAAACGCAGTGTGAAATTCATCATATTATGATCACTCTTGCCCAGGGGATCCTTTACTGAGAGTACTAATTAACACTGTCTCATTACACAGTACAAGATCTAAAATAGCCTGTTCCCTGGTTGATTCCATTATATGTTGTTCTAGGAAACTGTCTCGAATACATTCCATGAACTCGTCCTCCAGACTGCATTTGCCAATTTGATTTGTCCAGTCTATATGAAGATTAAAGTCCCCCATGATTACTGCATTACCTTTGTTACAGGCTCCTATTATTTCCAGCAGTATAGCTACTATTAGGGGGCCTATAAACTACTCCCACCAGTGTTTTCTGCCCCTTGTTATTTCTTATTTCCACCCATACTGATTCAACTTCCTGATCTTCAGAGCCAAGATCCTTTCTCACCACTGTCCTTGTGTCATCCTTTATTATCAGGGCTGCACCCCCTCCTTCTCCACTCTGCCTTTCTCTTCAGAACGTCAAGTACCCTGGAATATTTAGTTCGCAACTGTAGTCACCTTGCAACCATGTCTCTGTAATGGCTATTAGGTCAAACCCATTTATCTCTATTTGTGCAACTCATAGAATCATAGAAAGGTTACAGCATGGAAGGAGGCCATTTGATCCATCAAGTGCACACCAGCTCTATGCCAGAGCAATCCAGCTAGTCCCACTCCCCCACCCTATCCCTGTAGCCCTGCAAATATTTTCCTTTCAAGTACTTATCCAGTTCCCTTTTGAAGGCCATGATTGAATCTGCCTCCACCACCCCCTCGGGCAGTGCATTCCAGATCCTAACCTAAAAGTTTTACCTCGTGTCACCTTTTGGTCCTTTTGCCAATCGCCTTAAATTTATGTCCTCTGGTTCTTGACCCTTCTGCCAATGGGAACAGTTTCTCTCGATCTACTCTGTCTGGACCCTTCATGATTTTGAAAACCTCTTTCAAATCTCCTTGCAACTGTATCTGTTCCAAGGAGAACAACCCCAGCTTCTCCAGTCTATCCCTGTAACTGAAGTCCCTCATCCCTGGAATCATTCTAGTAAATCTCTTCTGCACCTTCTCTACGGCCTTCACATCTTTCCTAAAGTGCGGTGCCCAGAACTGAACACAATACTCCAGTTGTGGCCAAACCAGTGTTTTATAAAGGTTCATCATGACTTCCATACTTTTGTACTCTGTGCCTCTATGCCTCTATTTATAAAGCCCAGGATCCCATATGCTTTTTTTAACCGCTTACTCAACCCGCCCTGCCACCTTCAATGATTTGTGCACATATACCCCCAGATCTCTCTGTTCCTTTACCCCTTTTAGAATTGTGCCCTCCAGTTTATATTGCCCCCCCTCATTCTTCCTACCAAAGTGTATCACTTCGCATTTTTATGCATTAAATTTCATCTGTCACATGTCCGCCCATGCCACCAGCCAATATCCAGTTCAATATCCTCTTGAAGTCAATCACTATCCTCCTCACTGTTTATTACCCTTCCAAGTTTTGTGTCATCTGCAAATTTTGAAATTGTGCCCTGTACACCCAAGTCCAAGTCATTAATATATATCAAAAAAAGCAGTGGTTCCAGCACCGACCCCTGGGGAACACCACTGTACACCTCCCTCCAGTCTGAAAAATAACCGTTCACCACTACACTCTCTGTTTCCTGTCACTTAGCCAATTCTTTATCCATGTTGCTACTCCCCCCTTTATTCCATGGGCCGCAATCTTGATAATAAGTCTACCGTGCGGCACTTTATCAAATGCCTGTTGCAAGTTCGTCTCATATCAACTGCATTGCCCTCAGCGACCCTCTGTTACCTCATCAAAAAAACTCTTAACGGGTTAAACACTATTTGTCTTTAACAAATCCATGCTGGCTTTCCCTAATCAATCCACACGTGTCCAAGTGACTGTTAATTCTGTCCCAGATTACTGTTTCTAGAAGTTTCCCCACCATTGAGGTTACACTGACTGGCCTATAGTTACGGTGTTTATCTTTACACCCTTTTTTGAACAAAGTGTAACATTTGCAATTCTCCTCTGGCACCACCATATCCATATCTACGGATGTTTGGAAGATAATGGCCAGTCCCTCTGCAATTTCCACCTTTACTTCCCTCAGCAACCTAGGATGCATCCCATCATGAATGGTGGTGGACAATTAAACAACTGACGGGAGGAGAAGGCTCTGTAAACATCCCCATCCTCAATGATGGCGGAGTCCAGCACGTGAGTGCAAAAGACATGGCTGAAGTGTTTGCAACCATCTTCAGCCAGAAGTGCTGAGTGGATGATCCATCTCTGCCTCCTCCCAATGTCTCCTCCATCACAGAAGCCAGTCTTCAGCCAATTCGATTCACTCCACGTAACATCAAGAAACGGCTGAGTGCACTGGATACAGCAAAGGCTATGGGCCCTGACAGATTCCCAGCTGTAGTGCTGAAGACTTGTGCTCCAGAACTAGCCGCGCCTCTAGCCAAACTGTTCCAGTACAGCTGCAACACTGGCATCCACCCGACAATGTGGAAAATTGTCCAGGTATGTCCTGTCCACAAAAAGCAGGACAAATCCAATCCGGCCAATTACCGCCTACTCTCAATCATCAGCGAAGTGATGGAAGGTATCGTCGACATTGCTATCAAGCGGCACTTACTCACCAATAACCTGCTCACCGATGCTCGGTTTGGGTTCTGCCAGGACCACTCTGCTCCAGACCTCATTACAGCCTTGGTCCAAACATGGACAAAAGAGCTGAATTCCAGAGGTGAGGTGAGAGTGACTGCCCTTGACATCAAGGCAGCATTTGACCGAGTGTGGCACCAAGGAGCCCCAGTAAAATTGAAGTCAATGGGAATCGGGGAAAACTCTCCAGTGGCTGGAGTCATACCTAGCACAAAGGAAGATGGTAGTGGTTGTTGGAGGCCAATCATCTCAGCCCCAGGACATTGCTGCAGGAGTTCCTCAGGGCAGTGTCTTAGGCCAACCATCTTCAGCTGCTTCATCAATGACCTTCCCTCCATCATAAGGTCAGAAATGGGGATGTTCGCTGATGATTGCACAGTGTTCAGTTCCATTCGCAACCCATCAAATAATGAAGCAGTCCGTGCCTGCGTGCAGCAAGACCAGGACAACATCCAGGCTCGGGCTGATAAGTGGCAAGTAACATTCGCACCAAACAAATGCCAGGCAATGACCATCTCCAACAAGAGAGAGTCTAACCACCTCCCCTTGACATTCAACGGCATTACCATCGCCGAATCCCCCACCATCACATCCTGGGGGTCACCATTGACCAGAAACTTAACTGGACCAGCCACATAAATACTGTGGCTACAAGAGCAGGTCAGAGGCTGGGTATTCTGCAGCGAGTGACTCACTCCCTGACTCCCCAAAGCCTTTCCACCATCGACAAGGCACAAGTCAGGAGTGTGATGGAATACTCTCCACTTGCCTGGATGAGTGCAGCTCCAACAACACTCAAGAAGCTCGACACCATCCAGGACAAAGCAGCCCGCTTGATCGGCACCCCATCCACCACCCTAAACATTCACTTCCTTCACCACCGGCGTACTGTGGCTGCAGTGTCTATCATCCACAGGATGCACTGCAGCAACTCGCCAAGGCTTCTTCGACAGCACCTCCCAAACCCGTGACCTCTACCACCTAGAAGGACAAGGGCGGCAACCACATGGGAACAACACCACCTGCACGTTCCCCTCCAAGTCACACACCATCCCGACTTGGAAATATATCGCCATTCCTTCATCGTCGCTGGGTCAAAATCCTGGAACTCCCTTCCTAACAGCACTGTGGGAGAACCTTCACCTCACGGACTGCAGCGGTTCAAGAAGGCGGCTCACCACCGCCTTCTCGAGGGCAATTAGGGATGAGCAATAAATGCTGGCCTTGCTAGCAACGTCCACATCCCAGGAACGGATTTTTTTTAAAAAAAATCTGGTCTATTTGTCTATCTATATAACCATATAGTGTAGGGACAGGCTGATTGTCACATAGCAAGAGTAGGAGAGAGATATAAAAAGGAGCAAATTGTAACGAGAATTTTGATTTGAAGCTTCAATCAACCAGAATACTGAGCTCAGAACTGTAATGCGTTGGAGTCCCCAACCATCACTGCCTGGTGTGTGGCTGTAAGTACTATTTTAAGTGCTTCAGTACTATTGCATGTACTATATACTTAAGAAATCTGAGTGCTTGACCTTAATGTTTATAGAATCTTGCTGATTCTGAGGAGTTGATAGAACATCTAGTCATAAATAAATGCATCCTTACAGTAGGTCCTTTACAGTCAGAAATGGGGGAAATTATAATGGAGAACAAAGAAATGGTAGAACAATTAAACACATACTTTGGTTCTGTCTTCACAAGGGAGGACACAAATAACCTGCCAGAAATGTTAGGGAACCAAGAATCCAGTGAGAGGGAAGAACTGAAGGAAACCAGTATTAGTAAAAAAAAAGTAGTGCTCGGGAAATTAATGGGGCTAAAGGCTGACAAATCCCCAGGGCCTGATAATCTACATCCCAGAGTACTAAAGGAAGTGGCCCTGGAAATAATGGATGCATTAGTGATCATCTTCCAACATTCTATAGACTCTGGAACAGTTCCCACAGATTGGAGGGTGGCAAATGTAACCCCACTTTTTTTTTATAAAAAAAAAAGGAGGGAGAGAAAAAACAGCAAATTACAGACCAGTTAGCCTAACATCAGTAGTGGGGGAAAATGCGAGAGTCTATTATAAAAGATGTGATAACAGAACACTTGGAAGGCATTAACGGGATTGGACAAAGTCAGCATGGGTTTATGAAAGGGAAATCATGCTTAACAAATCTACTGGAGTTTTTTGAGGATGCAACTAGTAGAATAGATAGGGGAGAACCAGTGGATGTGGTGTATTTGGATTTTCAGAAGGCTTTTGATAAGGTCCCACCCAAGAAGTTAGTGCAAAATTAAAGCACATGGGATTGGGGGGAATATACTGGCATGAATTGAGAATTGGTTGACAGACAGGAAACAGAGAGTAGGAATAAACAGGTCTTTTTCCTGGTGGCAGACAGTGACTAGTGGGGTACTGCAGGGATCAGTGCTTGGGCCCCAGCTATTCACAATATATATCGGCAATTTGGATGAGGGAACTGAATGTAACATTTCCAAGTTTGCAGATGACACAAAGCTGGGGTGGAATGTGAGCCGTGAGGAGGATGCAAAGAGGCTCCAATGTGATTTAGACAAGTTGGGTGAGTGGGCAAGAACATGGCAGATGCAGTATAACGTGGATAAATGTGAGGTTATCCACTTTGGTTGTAAATCAGAAAGGCAGATTATTATCTGAATGGTGATAGATTGGGAAAAGGGGAGGTGCAACGAGACCTGGGTGTCCTTGTACACCAGTCGCTGAAAGCGAGCATTCAGGTGCAGCAAGCAGTTAGGAAGGCAAATGGTATGTTGGCCTTCATTGCAAGAGGATTTGAGTACAGGAGCAGGGATGTCTTACTGCAGTTATACAGGGCCTTGGTGAGACCACATCTCGAGTATTGTGTACAGTTTTTGGTCTCCTTATCTGAGGAAGGGTGTCCTTGCTATGGAGGGAGTGCAACAAAGGTTTACCAGACTGATTCCTGGGGTGGCAGGACTGACGTATGAGGAGAGATTGGGTCGACTAGGCCTATATTCACTCGAGTTTAGGAGAATGAGAGGTGATCTCATCGAAACATATAAAATTCTAACAGGACTAGACAGACTAGATGCAAGGAGGATGTTCCCGATGGCTGGGGAGTCCAGAACCAGGGGTCACACTCTCAGGATACGGGGTATGCCATTTAGAACCGAGATTAGGAGAAATTTCTTCACTCAGAGGGTGGTGAACCTGTGGAATTCTGTACCACAGAAGGTAGTGGAGGCCAAGTCATTAGATGTATTCAAGAAGGAGATAGATATATTTCTTTAATGCTAAAGGGATATGGGGGAAAAAGCAGGAACAGGGTACTGAGTTAGACGATCAGCCATGATCACTTTGAATGGCGGAGCAGGCCCAATAGGCCGAATGGCCTACTCTTGCCCCTATTTTGTATATTTCATCCTCTAACGATGTGAAGAATTCCTTTAACACAGCTATCATTTGTAGATCTGCTGTAATATCCCTGCCCATCATATCCCTTTCTGGCCTTGAACATTGGATTTACTTCAAACAACATAGTTTTAAAAAGTTACTAATGTTGGTTACATTTGGCTGATTTTCTGTTTAATTCTAAAACTCTTAGTTTCTGCTTCTGGGTACCATTTAACCCCCTCCGTCATGCCATGGAAGAGGTAACTCTTTTTGATAAAGAAGGAGCTTGCACCTTTAACATCCTCAGAACATCCCAAAGTGCTTCAGAGGCAAGGGACTACTTTTGAATTACACTGTTTAACATCTCATCTGCAAGATAGAACCTCCAACAATGCAGCACTCCCTCACTACTGCACTGATGTGTCAGCCAAGGCCATGTACTCAAGTCCTGGAGTGGGACCTTCGAATGCAGAGGCAATACTTCATCTGGAATACTCAGTTCCCTCAATCACTGATAAGATGTCTCTTCCAGCAACCTTTGCTCACTAGTCATGTGGAAAATGCATCATAAAATTCACCTTTCACTCCAATGATGCAATGTAGTTAAACTCAAATAAAATATCATCTTATTGACCAAAAGGAGTTTCAAGCTGTTATTCTTCCAACCAGCAACCACTGAAGTGGCCCCGGTTCAAAAATGCAGAAATGATCGCTTGAGACTGAGCAGAAGTAAATTTAATAAATATGGATCAGAAATTTTGAAAAATAAAATTCATAATCAATGTTCACAATAGTGTAATTACATTTACTTATTGAGTTGTCTTTATGTTTTTTAATAAGTTCATTAAAGTTTTTACTTCAAGGCTTCAGCCTCTCCCAAAAGCCTGGGCTTAGACTTGATATTTTTTCCCAGGGCCTGATTATGACTCTTCTACTTCAAGCAGTATCTGCTTGGTTGTTTTTCAAAACTACAGATTTCCTCTCCTTTATTTGAATGCTGGTATGGTCGTTCCAGGATTTCCCACCTTTTGAACCTATTATAAAATAAACAAGCAATGCAAAATCTTGAATCCAAAATTTCATTTGTTGCACCTGCGCTTGGCATTTCAGTCAGATGGTGAAATTCTTAACTGAAGACAAACATAATCCTAATATCTCACATGGTGCCAAGCACCACTTCTCTGACACTTGTGGTAGGGCTGACACTATACATGTTGAGTCATTCTAACAAACCTGTTTTAAAAGTTGGCTTGCTGTTCATTGACATGAAAAAATGCTAAATACACTAGCACTGCTGGCTTATAAAGGCTACCTTCACCTGGATAGTGAACGTTTTCTATGACTGAAAAAAGTATTGTTGTCTTGGCATGAAAAACTTTGATTATTTGGCTTAGTTTAATTAAACAAAAACCAGTATGCCAGACTTTAAAGGGTAGGAATTTTAATTAGAAAGAAAGATTTGTAATTATATAGCCCCTTTCACAACCTCAATGTCCCAAAGTGCTTTACAGCCAATTAAGTGCTTTTAAAGTGTAGTCACCGTTGTAAGGTGGCAGCCAATTTATGCACAGGAAGGTCCCACAAACAGCAATGAGATAAATGACCAGATCATCGGTTTTAATTATGTTGGTTGAGGGAAAAATATTGGCCAGGACACTGAGTGAACTTCCCTACTCCTATTCAAAATAGTGCCATGGGATCTTTTGCGTCGACCTGAGAGAGTGGGCGGGGCCTCTGTTTAGTGTCTCAGCCGAAAGGTGGCACCTCCGACATTGCAGCAGTCCCTCTGTACTGCACTGAAGTGTCAGCCTGAATTGTGCTCAAGTCTCTAGAGTGGGGCTTGAACCCACTTCTGATTTGGAGACGAGAGTGCTACCACTGAGCCAAGGCTGACACTAATGGGTAAAGTTCAGGTCCAAATGCTTAACGTGCTTGTACTACACTCCTATTAGTGCTAATTTTAGGCAGGGTTGATGCCTGTGTAAAAAAGCACACACAGGAGCAAGTTCCTACTTGAATTGTACCAATCAGAATTTGTGTTGCCCCAGTCCTTCAGTAATGGTTTTCTACAGAGAATATAAATACAGAAATGCCTAGGCTCCCTGATTTAAAATGTACGCTTGAGTTTGTTTCGCTGACGCTAATTATAAGGACCATATCTGTGTGGGCAGTGGTTTGGTGATACATATTGCAGCAAAGCCACCATCTGGCCATCAAACGGTTGCAATTTTAAAACAGAGGGACACATTTGGGAATTCAACCATTACACCATTGTACATGTGTTTGGCTTCTGCCATAAGTGTGAGGTTAATTACCATCCATGTGCATCAATCTCCCTTCATAGCGCGACAGAAGCAAAAGAGGGTAACAGGGACCTGTGATTGACAGTCACTATATCTTCTATTTAGTTTATTGGTCTGTGCTTCCAGTGCAGAAATCTGTACCTCATCTCTGTAGCAGCCAGACTAAATGTTACAAACTTTCACCATAATGACAGCCACCAAGAACAAACACAATCAATTGAGCAGCATTTTGTCAACTCTTTGTTGGTCAAGCAATGTCTGTAGAAATTGATACATAAGTAATTTTATGAGGTTGTACTGTGGGCCTTGCTAAATGTAAGCATAGGTCAGAGCAAGGGCTCTAAGACTATAGCCCCATGTCTGTGAACCTTGCTTGCTGCTATGGAGTCACCATGCCAACGGCCGAGCACTATGCAGTAGACCTGTTTAATCTGCGGGCGATGCATAACATTGTTGTAGGTTACTAAACAACGCCATTGTTTTTTTTATACCATTAATGTGTATACGTCTGAGTCTGACTTTAGGGGCAGATTAATGCAAAGGCCAATAGGGCCCGTGTTGATGGGCCCTCGCAATTTCATTTAAGCATAGTATATTGTGCTATGATTTGCTTTATTATCAATGCAGCCTGCAAACATTCTACAGGCCTATTTCTTCATGCGCTTTACTATAGGTTTGTGTTTTAATGGATGGGGAGGGGCCCCAAAGGTTCTTGGTGTCCAGGGGGTGGGGAGGGGCCCCAAAGGTTCTTGGTGTCTCAAAGGTTCTTGTTGTACAGGGCCCGAAGAACTCTTAATTGGGCTCTGTTTTGAACAGCAAGCATCAGCTTCCATTGCTTTATCTCTTTAATTGGCTTTTCATATTAACACCTTTTCATCTGCTGGTCTGATCCTGGCAACCTGCAATCACTCTAATGAATGCACTCAACAGTTTACACTGAGCTAGCTGCACACAATCACTTTGATCAAATAAAGCTACTTATTAGTGCAGAGCTGTCGGCCATAATTATTCTCAGGGAATTTTAACCCTCAAGTTTCAACTCAGATGTGATACTTCCTAAGTAAATAGTTACAGAAAATCTAAATTATTCAATTTAAGATGATCTTGGCTATACAATCATAATACATTGAAAAGCTATTTGCATTCCGCCTGAACTAAAGACAGGAACTAAATAAGGAAAGACAGAGCTTGCATTTATATAGTGTCTTTCATAACCTCAGGACATCCCAAAGCGCTTTACAGCCAATGAATTATGTTTGTAGTCACTGTTGTAATGTAGGAAAATGCAGCAGCCAATTTGCCACAGCAAGATCCAACAAACAGCAATGAGAATTTTTTTTGATGTTGGCTGAGGGATAAATATTGGCCAGGACACTGGAGAGAACTCCCCTGCTTCTTCAAAATAGTGCCACGGGATCAGTGATGTTCACTTGAGAGGTGCAGATGAGGCCTCGGACAGTGCAGCACTAAAGTATCAGCCTACGTTAGGCACTTGTGGCCTGGGGCGGGACTTGAAACCACAACCTTTGCAATTGGAGACAAGAGCTACCATTTGGCCAAGCTGGCACTGGAGGGTGTGGGTAGGAATGAAATGTGAGTCACTGGGAGTCATCCTCCATAAAATAGTCACCTTTGTACTCTATTATGGCCACTTGATCTAGCCAATAAATGAAAGAAGAACTTGCATTTATATAGCACCTTTCACAACATCAAGACGTTCCAAAGCACTTCACAGCCAATGAAATACTTTTGTTTGAACTGTACCCACTGATGTACTGTAGGAAACAGCAAGATCCCGCAGACATCAAATAAACGACCAGATAATCCGTTTTTTCAGGTGTTAGTTGAAGAGGATTGGTATGTTAATGAGCTCACCTGAGCAGAAATGAGCAACCATTGAAACTACTAACCATAAAACTGGCACAATAGAGAAGCTCGTTTCAGACGAATGATGGAGACATTCACACTTGAGGTTGGGCAGAACTGAAGTCTCCATGCACAGCACAAGGTGGTCTGGCCAGGTCTTCACCTAGGGATGGAGGGGAAGGGGGTGGTGGTATTAGGTTAATTGGTAGCTCTACTGACCAGCCCTTGGACAGGAGAGGGATTGAAGATTGAGCCCTCCCAAACAAGGGAACACAAGAACGATCGAACATGTACAGAGTCTGTTCATACAAAGGTGGCAAGTGAGGCACAGAGGAGGCAAGTCTCCTTTAAGAAGCACACCAGCTTGGCATAATGGCTGCCACATCATTCTCCAATGATTCTTGCCCTACACCTGTCAGAAAGGAGACCGCACAAGGAAACTGGACGTTAGCGGTTTGGGATTGCCCTTCAGAACAAAGGTTCTACAAAGTGGTTGTAACAAACGCCTTATCCCCGCAGATAAGTGAATTTGTTAATTTTTTGGTCCATCACAGAGGGATGGAGGTTAACTGGTGGCCAGTTCTGAGATCTTTAAATTTCCAGGTCTTTAAGCCCTGCGGCAGTCCTACGACTTCTCTTCTCTTCTCTTCCCACCCCTGGGTCTGGTGTGTGTACTGATTCCTATCTGGTAGTCCCGCCCACCAAAAGCTTTGGCTTTCCAAAGCTCTCTAGATTTGGGAATTGTGCCCTTGGATTGGAAAATAGCAAATTAAGGCAAGAGGGAGGGAGAAACAGGAAACTATAGACCTGTCAGTTTAACGTCAGTTGTAAGAAAGTTACTGAAATTCATCATCAGGGATAGAGTGACTGAGCATTTGAACAAGTATGAGCTGATTAAAAAGACATGACATGGATTTGTGATGGGTTGACTAATTTAATTAAATTTTGTGAGGAGGTCAGCAAGCAGGTGGACAGGGGCATGTCTATGGATGTTGTCTATATGGATTTTCAGAAGGCATTTGATAAGGTTCCACACAAGAGATTATTAGCAAAAATGACAGCACGTGGAATTGGAGATAACCTTATGACATGAATTGAAAATTGGTTGGGAGGTAGAAGACTGAGAGTAGGAATAAAAGGTTCGTTCTCTAATTGGCGGGATGTGACAAATGGTGTTCCCTGGGGATCTGTACTGGAGCCTTAGCTTTTCACTACGTATAATTAATGACTTACATGAAGGAATAGGGAGTTGTATATCCAAGCTTGCAGATGACACTAAGTTAGAAGGCACAGTGGGCGCTAAATTGGGCCATGTAGCGCCCGTTGTTCCGGCACTACACGGCCTCTCCGACATCCAAGATGGTGTCTTAGATGCGCACGCACGTTTCCAGCGTGACGTGCGCCAGACGCCATCTTGGTACAGGAGTTAGCACAGGTGCAGATAACGAACGCTGGAATCATGTAAAGTAGGGAGAAAATGGCTTCAATCAGAGTGCAACGCTGATTTAAAGTGATAAGTCCCAAAATGGTGTCTAACGCTCAACTCAACGCACAGTCTTAACCACGACCATCTGAACGTGTCTTAGAGTGCCTGGAGGACCCCCCCACCCTCACTATTTAAAGGGACCAAGCAGGATTTACAGGTCAGTGGCTGGATTATTGCTTCTGGCTGCTGAGGCATTTGTAACTGTTTTTGGAGGTCTCCTGGACTTGAATACGCGGGGACATAGCCGAACATTTAGAGCCAGGATGTGCAGGAGTGAAGTTAGGAAATGCTTCTACACGCAAAGGGTGGGAGATATTTGGAACGCTCTTCTGCAGACGGCAGTTGATGCTAGCTCAATTGTGAATGTTAAATCTGAGACTGATAGATTTCTGTGAACCAAGGGTATTGAGGGATATGGGGCTAAGGAGGGTATATGGAGTTAAGTCACAGGTCCACCATGATCTCATTAAATGGTGGAACAGGCTTGAGGGGCTAAATGCCACTGCCACTTGCTGCCTCCTGATATGCGCCACCTTCTCCTGCAAGAAAGAGCAATGAGTGTCTGAGTGATGTGCCTGTCATGATTGAATAGCTGCCAGTGTGTGTGGCCTGTGAGTTGTGGGTGGGCGGCTTGAAACAGTGGTAATGTGTAAGGGTGAGAGGAAGCATCTGGTTGGAAGAGTTGAGTACTGATGGAAAGAGTTTGTTGGTATGTGGGGTGTAGTGCGTGGTGCAGTTTGTTGGAGACGCCACTTGACAGTTGACCTCCCTCACCTTGACCACTCATGTCAAAGCATTGAACTTCTTCCTGCACTGCATCCATGTTCGTGATGCTGTGTGCCTGGCTTTGACTTTCTCCCCCGCTGCCTCCCACTGCCTTTTGGATATATGTCTGGAGGGCCTCTTGCCCCATCCCACCATCCCTGCCGATATAGGATGTCCCTCCTTCTGTCCACCACTTGCACCAAGGTCTCTAGTGCATCAGCAGTGAACCTTGGTGCACGCACTCTTGCAGGCCTGGTACCAACTCAAATCGGCAGATTGGTGAGGTTTGGCATGCAGATTGTAGGATGTGGGATTTAGTAGTGCGCAACCTTTATTCAATGTTTTAACATAACTCATCAGTGTGTAAATATAGGGATGGGACCTACATCTGTGTTTTACGTGTACGGTGTCTGATCTCTGTTCAGACTCTGTGCAGACAGTAGATTGTTATTTTCAGCAAATAACAGGTACCAGCTACCTTTAAGAGATTTCTAAGCCGCAACCTCCCTTTAAGAGTTTGAGCTCCCCTGGTGGTGCAAAGTGTGAATTGCATTAATTCCACGTGCAAGGCCTGTTGAGTCCTCGGGCTGGCCAAAACTTGCGTCCTGCCTGTGCAGGGGTCATTGGGCGCGGTGTGATAGCATATCACGCTACCTACGCCCAAAAATGGCACTTATCCAATTTTTTCCCCCCAGTGTGTTGTGTAGATGAGAGTAGAAAGTTACAAAGAGACATAGACAGACTAAGTGAGTGGACAAAACTGTTGCAGATGAAGTTCAACGTGGGAAGTGTGAGGTCATCCACTTTGGATCCAAGAAAAACAAATCAGAATATTTTCTTATTGAGAGAGACTAGAAACTGTGGAGGAGCAAAAGGATTTGGGTGTGTACACAAATCGCTAAAAGCTAGTGCACAGGTACAGAAAGTAATCAAGAAGGCTAGTGGAATGTTAACCTTTATCTCAAGAGGATTGGAATACAAAGGGGAGCAAGTGATGCTTCAGTTGTACAGAGCTTTGGTCAGGCCCCATCTGGAGTACTGCGTTCAGTTCTGGGTATAGTACCTCAGTAAGGATATATTGGCCATGGAGGAGGTGCAGCGCAGATTCAGCAGAATGATACCACACTTAAAGAATTCAATTATGAGGGCAGGTTGCATAAACTTGGGGTGTATTCCCTTGAGTTTAGAAGGTTGAGGGGTGATCTAATTGACATGTTTAAAATGAGAAACGGATTTGAGTGAGTAGATACAGAGAAGCTATTCCCTCTGAAAAGAAAGACTTGCATTTATATAGCGCTTTTCATGTCCGCCAGAAGTCCCAAAGCGCTTTGCAGCCAAGGAAGTATTTAGTCACTGTTGTAATGTAGGAAACGCAGCAGCCAATATACGCACAGCAAGGTCCCACAAACAACAATTAAATAATTGACCAGATCATTTTTTCAGATGTTGGTTCAGGGATAAATGTTGGGGTTTCCAGAACAAGGGGGTACAATCTTAAATTTAGAGCTAGGCCATTTAGGAGTGAACTCAGGAAGCACTTTTTTACACAAAGGTTAGTGGAAATCTCTCTCCCAAAAAGCTGTGGATGCTGGGTCTGTTGGAACTTTCAAGACTGAGATCGATAGATTTTTGTTAGGTGAGGGCATAAAGGGGTATGGATCAAAGGCGGGGTAAATGGAATTGAGGTACAGATCAGCTATGATCTAATTGAATGATGGAACAGGCTTGAGGGGCTGAATGGCCTACTCCTGTTCCTATGTTCCAGCACGCACCTACCACAAGGTTATCAGATGAACTCAGAAAACCATCTGGTTTCAGCCAAGATCAAATCTGGTGCGAAAACTAAGCACCTGACTCGCCCTGTAGTGATGGAGGGTGGGGTGGGAAGGAAAATTGGTTCCCCGTGTGTTTAAAGCTGGAAACAAAGGTGTTGAATGAAGCGCAGGGAGAGGTACTGAGGACAAGACCCTTTTACATGAGCTCAGAATGTTTAATAGATTTTTAATTAGAGAAAGTAAGTGTGAGGTGACATTCAAAAAAACTAATTTCCAGTCTCTGGGGCGATGGTTAAAATGTAATTTGAATTCCCTTTCCCCTGCAGAGAAACAGCACTTCAAGTTTCAAGACTTAATAAGGATCGGCTCAGCTGACTTTAGTCATGTGACGCAATATAAAACTAAACTGAAACGGTACAATAAATAATGGATTGTATTAATTTTATTTTACGAATGCAAAAATAAAGACTGCTCATCATAACTTGACTGTGCTTATCCAGTTGCATATTACATGGGCACAGTTACTTGTTACAGGGGCACCTGGCCATCCCTCGCTCTCCCTGGCACCACACAGGCACAGTACACCCAATGTGCCCTGCACCTATCCAGGTCCAGGAGCACCGATACTTCCCATCTTCAGCCATCAACATGGTCCCCAGTGCAGGCCTATCCGCTGGCGAGCTTTCCCTCACCACAACTTGTTCAACAGATTCTGGGCTGAAAATGCCCAGGGCAATCTCTTCAAATCGGGACAGCTCTTTGACACTGGGACGTCCCACAATGGTGCACGTCCATTCACAGTGGTTGGGAGTACTTCTCCTGGAAATGCACACAAGACATCCAGAGCACCTAGACAGCTACTACAGTGATTGACCCACATCTCTCCTCATGTGAGTGCATTCCATGTAGTTACTAGTGAGACTGTTGGTCTAAGCAAAGCACTCAACATTTATGTGTCACAATGCAAGCTATTTGTGGGCCTCTCAAAAATATGGATCTACAGGGAAGGAGTCAAATGATGACCTTCAGGGTGTAGTCACTTGTTATGTAAATTAGGCTGACACTTCGGTGCAGTGCAAACGGAGTGCTGGATTGTTGGACGTGCCGCTTTTTGGATTAGATGTTAAAGCAGGGAACCTTGTCCAACAGCTGAGCATGAAGGCATCTGTATGGATGCCAGGCGAGGACAGGGCTGGATTCAGCACTGATGCCCCCACAGTTGAACAGCTTGCTGGCATTCAAGGACCCACTCCAGGGACATTGCTAATAGGTTTCACTCCAAATGCACGTCCAATGGCAACTCAGAAAATTGGCACTTGAAAATAGAAAGAAAATGGTTGTGTGTGATGTAGTTCATACTTTCCCATTACATAAGAAACAGTGATTCAGGATACTTCACTGAGCACACTGCGGAGCCAGTGGATCGCAAACCGAGTGGATCGCGAACCAAGTGGGAATTTGAGAATTTGGTGAGAGGGAATTAGGTGTAGAGGGGGAAGGAGGTGCTTAATTTTTTTTAAAAAACAAAATAAAACCCGAATCAGCCTAAAAAGTAATTATCTATAAATAAATATGGACTAAGATATGGCAGAGCAGGTTGTGTGTCTGGACTGCAGAATGTGGGAGTGTGTGGACATCGAGAATGTCCCGAGTGAACACATCTGCAGTAGACGTGTCCACCTCGAATCTCTCCAGCTCAGAGTCACTGAGCTGGAGTGTGAGTTGGAGACACTGGATAAGCACAGTCAAGTTATGATGAGCATTCTTAATTTTATTTTATGAATGCAAAAATAAATACAACACATCAGAGAGGGGGAGAGTATCTGGACAGTTTGCTCCAGACCTCGGAAACATCTCGCAGAGAGGTACAGGATCAGAACAGGGTTGGTGTGACCAATAGTGTACAGGGTAAGGGGTACCCAGGTGAGATAGAGAACAAGGATTCGCAGAAATTGATCCTATCCAACAGGTACAATGTACTTGCTACCTGTGAGGTTAAGGATAAAGACTGTCGGAAGGACAGCCAGAATGCTGACCATGGCAGGAAGATGTCCAAAAGGGGGAGGAGGAGGAGGAGGAGGAGAAGCGTGATATGGAGGTTGTAGAGGATTCAATAATTAGGAGGACAGACAGCATCCTTTGTAAACAGGATCGAGGGTCCCACATGGTATGTTGCCTACCTGGTGCCAAGGTAAGGGACATCTCGAACCAGCTTGAAAGGATATTGGAGAGGGAGGGGGAGGATTCAGTCATTGTGGTCCATGTTGGGACCAATAACACAGGAAAGAGTAGGCAAGAGGTCCTGTTCAGAGAGTACCGGGAGCTAGGAGCTAAATTAAAAAAACAGGACCTCAAGGATTATAATCTCTGGATTATTACCCGAGCCACGGCAAATTTGCGTAGGAATGAACAGATTAGGGAGGTGAACGTGTGGCTGAAGGAGTGGTGTGGGAAAGAGGGTTTCCATTTCATGGGACACTGACACCAGTACTGGGACAGGAAGGAACTGTACCGTTGGGACGGGCTCCACCTGAACCAGGCTGGGACCAGGATCCTAGTGGAAAGGATAAATAGGGAGGTCACAAGGACTTTAAACTAATAAAGGGGGGGAGGGCTCAGGAAAAAAGGTAGTATAAATAATAATTCTAAAACAAATGAAAAGGAAGAGAGTAGAGTAATAGAAATTATGCTTTAGGCACTACAGGTAAAGGGAAAACTAAAAGTTGTAAAGTAATTAAATCAGGAGAGAGAAATAAGAAATGTGTGAGAAAAACAACATTAGATAGAAGGACATGTGTGTGGCCCAAATAAGCATTTTTTATGCAAACGCACAGAGCATAAGGAATGAATTGCAGGCATAAATTCAACTTAGAAGGTACGATGTGGTAGCCATTACAGAGACATGGCTGCAAGACGGTCAGGACTGGGAACTGAATATACCAGGTTATAAGGTCTACAGGAAGGATAGGGAAACTGGTAGAGGAGGAGGAATAGCCTTAGTGATTAAGGATGAAATTACTTCAATGATAAGAGAGGATATAACGAGAGGTAAGTAGGCAGTGGAGACTTTATGGGTAGAAATAAGAAATAGAAAAGGATTTAAGACTGTAGCGGAAGTTGGGTATAGGGCCCCTGGTAGCAGCTGTGAAGTGGCAGAATGTATAAATGCAGAGATTAGACAAGCATGTAGCAAAGGCAGAGTGATTTTAATGAGGGTTCTTAACTTTCATATAGATTGGGATAAGCAGACGAGCTCATGTCAGAAAGAAAGTGAATTTCTTGAGTGTGTTCAGGACAGCTTTCTGCAACAATATGTCCTCGAACCAACAAGGGGGCAGGCCATAATAGATTTAATAATGAGTAACGAACCAGATTTAGTTAACAGACTAATGGTGCATGAACATTTATCTAATAGCGATCATAATATGATCAAGTTCAATGATGTGTTTAAAAGGGAGAATCCTGTAACAGCTACAAAGATTCTAAAGTTAGGTAAGGCCGACTTCAATGGGATGAGACAGAGACTGTCCACAGTAAACTGGGCAAACCTGTTAATGAGTAAAATGACAGAAGATCGGTGGGAGGTGTTCAAAAAAGAATTTAATGTGGATACAGAACCAGTTTATACCCCTAAGGGGCAAGAGCTCTACTGGCCAAAAAAAAATCAGCCATGGACGACAAAAGAGGTAAGGGTCAACCCAAAACTAAAAGAAAAAGCATACAAAAAATGCAAAAAATAGCACTGATCCTGGTGACTGGGAGAGATACAAAGAATAGCAAAGGTTGACAAAGCAGATAGTAAGAGCTACAAAAAGGGAGTATGAAAAGAAACTAGCGAGGGATATCAAAATTAACACAAAAATTTTTTTACAATTATTTTAGGAAAAGGAGGGTGGTCAAGAGCAATGTGGGCCCCTTAAAAACTGATAATGGTGATATTGTAAATGAAAATAAGGAAATGGCAGACATGTTAAATAATTACTCTGCATCAGTGTTTACAGTAGAGGATGAGGATAGCATGCCGGACATCCCAAGGAAACTAATTTTGAATCAGGGATGGGGAAGCACCATAATTAACGTAAGCAAATTAACAGTAATGAAGAAAATAATGGCACTAAAGAGTGACAAATCCCCAGGACCAGATGGTTTCCATTCCAGGGTTTTAAAGGAATTAGGTGAGAACATTGCAAATGCCCTCACTATAATCTTCCAAAGTTCTCTTGATTCAGGAACCATTCCTTTAGATTGGAAAATTGCACATATCACTCCGCTATTTAAGAAAGATGAGAGAGTGAAACCAGGGAATTATAGACCAGTTAGTCTAACATCCATTGTCGGGAAATTACTAGAGTCTATAATTAAGGATAGAGTGACTGAACGCCTTGAAAATTTTCAGCTGATCAGAGAGAGCCAGCATGGATTTGTAAAGGGTAGGTCATGCCTGACGAACCTGATTGAATTTTTTGAAGAGGTGACTAAAGTGGTGGACAGGGGAATGTCTATGGATGTTGTTTGCATGGACTTTCAGAAGGTATTTGATAAAGCCCCTCATAAGAGATTGTTAGCTAAAGTCAAAGCTCATGGAATTGAGGGCAAATTATTGACTTGGTTAGGAAATTGGCTGAGCGGCAGGAGACGGAGAGTAGGGAGAATGGGCAGGTACTCAAATTGGCAGGATGTGACTAGTGGTGTCCCACAGGCATCTGTGTTGGGGCCTCAACTATTTACTGTATTTATTAATGACTTAGATGATGGGATAGAGAGCCGCATATCCAAGTCTGCCAATGACACAAAGATAGGCAGTATTGTAAGCAGTGTAGATGGAAGCATAAAATTACAGAGAGATATTAATAAATTAAGTGAATGGGCAAAACTGCGGCAAATGGATTTCAATGTAGGCAAGTGTGAGGTCATCCACTTTGGACTTAAAAAGGATAGATCAGAGTACTTTCTAAATGGTGAAAAGCTCGAAACAGTGGGGGTTCAAAGAGACTTGAGGGTCCATTAAAATAGAACCACAGAACCATAGAAAAGATACAGCACAGAAGGGGGTCATTTGCCCATCGTGTCCGTGCCGGCTCGAAGAACAACCAGGTGCCCATTCTAATCCCACCTCCCAGCACCCGGTCCGTAGCCCTACAGCTTACAGCACGTCCAGGTACTTTTTAAAGGAGCTGAGGGTCCCTGCCTCCACCACCAATTCGGGCAGCGAATTCCAAACACCCACCACCCTCTGGGTAAAAAAGTTTTTCCTCTAATACTTCCGCCAATCAGCTTAAATCTATGTCCTCTAGTTCTTGAACTCTCCGCTAGGGGAAACAGGTACTTCCTGTCTACTCTATCAGGGCCCCTCATAATTTTGTACACCTCAATCAAGTCACCCCTCAGCCTCCTCTGCTCCAAGGAAAACAACCCTAGCCTATCCAATCTCTCCTCGTAGCTGCAATTTTCAAGCCCTGGCAACATTCTTGTAAATTTTCTCTGCACTCTCTCCAGAGCAATTATGTCCTTCCTGTAATGTGGTGACCAGAACTGCGCACAATACTCCAGCTGTGGCCTTCATTACATCCCTGCTTTTGTATTCTATACCTCGGCTAATAACGGAGAGCAATCCGTATGCCTTCTTCACAACCTTATCTACCTGTACTGTCACCTTCAGGGACCTGTGCACATGCACTCCAAGGTCTCTCACTTCCTCTACCCTTCTCAATATATTCCCGTTTACTGCATATTCCCTTTTACTGTTTGCCCTCCCTAAGTGCATTACCTCACACTTCTCCGGGTTGAACTCCATTTGCCACTTTTCCGCCCACTCCACCAACCCATTGATATCTTCTTGGGAGTCTACAGCTATCCTCTTCACTGTCAATTACAATGCCAATTTTTGTGTTGTCTGCAAATTTGCCAATCATGCCCCCTACATTCAAGTCCAAATCATCAATATATACTACAAACAGCAAGGGACCCAACACTGAGCCCTGTGGCACACCACTGGAAACGGATTTCCATTCGCAAAGACATCCATCGACTTTTGCCCTTTGTTTCCTGTTACTGAGCCAATTTTGGATCCAATTTGCCACATTTCCCTGTATCCCATGGGCTTCTACCTTTCTGACCAGTCTGCCGTGTGGGACCTTGTCAAATGCCTTATTAAAATCCATGTAGACAACATCCACTGCACTACCCTCATCAATCCTCCTTGTCACTTCCTCAAAGATTCAATCAGATTTGTACGGCATGACCTTCCCTGAACAAATCCATGCTGACTATCCCCGATTAAACCATGCCTTTCCAAGTGACAGTTTATCCTATCTCTCAGTATTGATTCTAATAGTTTGCCCACCACCGAGGTAAGACTGACCGGCCTATAATGGTTCGACCTTTCCCTCATACCCTTTTTAAACAATGGTACTACGTTTGCAGTCTTCCAGTTCTCTGATACCTCCCCTGTAACTAGTGAGGATTGGAAAATGATCCTCAGAGCATCCACTATTTCCTTCAATAGCCTAGGAAACAATCCATCCTGCCCTGGTGACTTATCAACTTTCAAGGATTCCAGTCCCTCTAGTACTTCCTCTCGTAATATTTACCTTATCCAATATTTCACACCTCTCCTCTTGTCAGGGACAGGTACAGAAAATAATCAAAAAGGTTAATGGAATGCTGGCCTTTATATCCAGAGGACTGGAATACAAAAGGATAGAAGTTATACTACAGCTGTACAAAGTCCTGGTTAGGCCACACCTGCAGTACTGTGTTCAGTTCTGGGCACCGCATCTTAGGAAGGATATATTGGCCTTGGAGGGAGTGTAGTGTAGATTTACTAGAATGATACCTGGACTCCAACGGTTAAATTACGAGGTGAGATTACACAAACTAGGGTTAAATTCCAGGGAATTTAGAAGATTAAGGGGTGACTTGATTGAAGTTTTCAAGATATTAAGGGGAACTAATAGGGTAGATCGCGAGAAACTATTTCCACTGGTTGGGGAGTCTAGGACTAGACTCTAAAAATTGGGGCCAGGACTTTCAGGAGTGAAGTTTAGAAACACATCTACATGCAATGGGTGGTAGAAGTTTGGAACTCTCTTCTGCAAATGGCAGTTGATGCTAGCTCAATTGTTAATTTTAAACCTGAGATTTATAGATTTTTGTTAACTAAGGGATATGGGGCTAAGGCTGGTATGTGGAGTCAGGTCACAGATCAGCCATGATCTCACTGAATGGCGGAACAGGCTCGAGGGGCTAAATGGCCAACTCCTGTCCCTATGCTCCTATGTTCATACTTGGGTCGAGCTGATCAAACAGCTGAAAGTCAATGGGGTGCAAATCTGGGAAAAATTGACCAAAAGGGGCTCATGACAGGAAGAGAACGGAAAGAGAGGGAAGCGCTCATTTAAATACGTTTAAGAAGGGAGTAGATTTTAAGATTTTAACTATCGGCTGCTCGATCCCTCAGGCAGGAGGCCTGTTCCATTTTGAGGGGCTGGACCTTGTTACCAAGTCGCTGGCAAGCTGTGGGCACCACGCTGCAGCTCGCCGGCTCCGGGACAGCACAATATCAGGCATCGCAGAGGCCAACTGGCCAGCAGGAAAGTAGGTCTGAGGGGTGAGGGTCGCAATCGCAGGGGGTCGGAGGGGAGCTCAGGGCGGTGACGGCCCACCTTGCTCTTGTGGAGCCTGGAAAATCACTCCTGCTCCTCTTGGCCCCACAAAAATAATTTTAATACTTAACGTTAACCTCTTCCACCATACCGCTCTTCCTAGTCGGCCGATAAAATTGCATCTAGGTCCTGTGTACGTCGTACGTCCCCGATTTGTCTGGATTAATGAGGATCCAGCATGATTCAGGCAGTCTTCTCGGACACCCAGCGGTAAACCCCTGGAAAAATGGTGGCAGTAATTCCACCACTTCCATTATAACTCCACTAAGGCCCCGTTTCCACCGGGCGGAGGAAGTTAAAATTTCTCACGCGGTTCACTTTGATTTTCCCTTTCCTCTGGCTCAGTTTTCTTCCTGTCTATAAAATGTTGACTCATGCTGGGACTCAGTTCCACTAGCACTCTCCTAAGTGGCCATCCCTACAGATGTGAGCCCAGCCAGTGAAGGGTAGGTCTTACGAATTTGGACTCCCAACGCAGAGTTTAATAAATAGGGCAGACTTGTCAGGAGTTTGGGAGCAGAGGTCCACAGGAATCTTGGTCAGGAATATTATTGATCAAATCTACCCTGGTGTATCAGCAGGCCATTCATCTGTGATTGCCAAACCCAATCCTATTCTCATCACACACACATGTGCAGAGGAAGGCACTGTGAATGCTGTAACAGCCCAACATGTGCAGGACTGACTCCAATGTGTTAAGTTGTTCTCCCATTGTACTCTACTCAGACCACATGAAGAAAAGAACTACAGAGAAATTAATGGTTCAAGATCTAATTGCAGTAGAATCAGCTTTAATCCATCAGAACCAATCCTACTTGTCAAAAGTACATTTGTTTTCATAAGGTGACCGCATTTTGCTTCAAAAACATTTGTGCACTACATCAGCACCAAGCCCTGAACTGCAGGTAGCACCATTACATCGCACCCCAGGGTGCAGAGAGACCCAGGATCCAATAACACAAGCTTTTCTCCAACTCTGGTCACAGGCTGTCTGGGGAGCTGTGAGTACAGCAAGACAGGAAACCTAGAAACACATCAGTTAGTTAAATGTTGCTTGGCAAAGTCCCAGCAGTCCTGAGCAGTGATTGTACCACTAGTCAATAGAAGTGTTGATCTCTAAACGGAACATGAATAGGGGTGTCAGCACCAGGAAGAGATTAACAGACACATTGAGGTGGGGGGGGGGGGGAACAGGAGAATAGGCACAACAAGATGTGAGCAGAAAGGAAAGTAAGGAAATTTCAGTGTCTCTCCCTTTATCTCTGCGTTTCTCTCTGTCACTCTCCCTCTTTCTGTGTGTATCTCTCAATTACTCTCTCCCTACATCTCTGTTGCTCTTCCTCTTTATATCTGTGTTTCTGTCTCTGTTACTCTTCCTCTTTCTGTGTCTCTGTTACTCTTCCTCTTTCTGTGTCTCTGTTACTCTTCCTCTTTCTGTGTCTCTGTTACTCTTCCTCTTTCTGTGTCTCTCGCTATTACCCTCTCCCTAGGGTCAATTTGAACTTCCCAAAATCAGTGTTAATAGTTTCAAAATGAGATCGGTGACTTTACTGCCCCTTGAACACCGATGATTTTTACAGGGGCCTAGAGCTGGGCAGCTAAAGCGCCCGCCTGTTTCAGGTAGTAGCCACTTTTAATATGCAAGTTGGAGTCCTATGACATACATAAGACCCTGATTCCCATTTTAGGACAGAACTGGTTGGGCCGTGCACCCTCCGACCAGTTTCACGGGCGTAGAGGCCTCAGAAAAGGTAAGTTTGAATTATTTTTGCGAGGCCAGGAGAAGCAGGAGCACCTTACAAATAAACTGGTCCGCTGTCGCCCCGGCCTCTCAATGATGATCCCTGTGGCCCCTGCCCCCTCCCCCCCAAGACTTACTTTGCTGCTGGCCAGGTGGATTCTGCACGTCCTGAATCCGGCGAGCTGCATCAGGGTGCCCATTTTGGGCAGGCAGCTCACCAGTTCTATTTAAAAGAGGCATAGGCCTCAAAGCAGCTCCAGCCTCTTCGCTGTCGGAACAAGCAAACAGCCACCCAAAAGTTAAAATCGACTTCCCTATACCTCTGTTACTTTACCTTTGTCTGTTTCTATTACTCTCTCTCCTATGTCTCTGTTAATCTTGCTCCTTCTCTGTGTCTCTCATTATTATTCTATCTCCTGTATCTTCATTACTTTGCCCCTTTCTCCTTGTATTTCTCTTACTTTTGTCCAGAGGGAGATTCCCTCTGTGCACTGGCTGTCGTGAAATTGTAACACATTTATAAAGAACAAGTTTGTGATTTCACTACACCTAGTGCACAGACAAAATCTTATCCCTCCCCCTTGTGTCTGGTTCTTTCCATCCTTGCATTGTTCACTCTCTTTGTGTGTCAGTTACTCTCTCCGTATCTCTGTTCTTCATTTTTCTCTCCGTATCTCTGTTCTTCCTTTTTCTCTCCGTATCTCTGTTATTCTCTAACTGTCCCTGGTGCTTTCTCCCTTACTGCTCAACTCCACTCTCCTGAACATTCGATCACTGCGCTGTATAACTTGCTCCTCCATTCCCTGAAACCCTGAGTGTTCATTTATTAACTTAACAAGATTGAAAAGATAAATTAGAACTGCATAGGAAATCTGCCACTTTGCAATGGGGCCCCTCTTGAGTCAGGGACCCTCTGTGATCTTGCTCTGCTAACTTAGAGTAGACCAGGGATAGGGTCAGGGGCCTTCTGTGGCTGTATGTCTCAGTAAAGAAAGAAAGAACATGTATTTATATAGCATCTTTCACAACCTCTGGACATCCCAAAGACTCCATCAGTACTGCACTGAAGTATCAGCCTAGATTATGTGCTGAAGTCCCTGGAGTGGGCCTTGAACTCTCAACCTTCTGACTCAGGTGAGGGTGCAACCGCTGCGCCACGGCTGTAGCAGCAATGTGTAAGTTTTTGTCGGGGTGAATTTGTACTCATTACAGAGAAATGAACTGTGTTTCCACATTTGGGGCCTGCAGTCAAACATTCTGAAGGCAGGTACGGCTCTAACTTCATTGTAACAATTAAGTTTAGTTGAGCAACCTTTAATGTACCAATGTGACAGTCCCTATCCATATGTTCTCTGTGCCTTTGTGAGTGGACTGATGTTGTTCAGCTCATTTAATGTTGGACACTGACAGGCGACAGGCTCACTGATAACTGCCCTTTCCCCAAAAAAGTCAAAATGATGGCATAAAGTATTTATAACTTTCATTATAATATGATATTAATTGTGAGGCACTTTGCTCTTTGAAAAGGTTTCTAAAAAAACAATTAATTCCTTTTGTGTTCAGCATTTGCATCCAGTTGTAGCTACTTACCATAATTAGAAATGCTCAGAAAATTAGCAGTGATCATTGCTGCAAGTGACTTACATATTAATTTATATTTGCAGCCAGCGTTTGCATACAAAATTACAAATGACTAACTGTAATGATTGCGTCTTTCATCAGCAACATTGGGTGCATGACACAGCAAATGCTCCCTCAATGCTGGCCGTTGCTTTGTATTTTCCACACACGCATCGTTCAACATTCCCAATGCAATCTGGAAAACTTCCCAAATTGCCATTTACCCTCATTATTATCCTCTGTCTGCATGCTCTCCACATCAGTACTTTGTGCAATGTGTCCTTCGGTTCAGGCTGGTTTGGTCACAAGCCACAGCAGCGATGCAACCGTCAGAGATACTTCTAGAATCGTCTCTGTAAATATGGAAAAAAACCTGTTCGGAGCGGTTTACTACTGGTAAAGGAGTTTTGTTCTTATTTCAGTCATATCTTTTGATATAAAGTCACATTCACATTTTGATTCCATTAAATATCACTCACCGACAATGCAGTACATGTGACAGTTCAGCCATATGTCACTGCACATGGTCAATTGTTTTTAATCATAATCTAGTTACTGGTGTCAGTTTATATATCTAGTTTATAGGTGTCAGCCTTGGGTCTGTTGGTAACACTCTTGCCTCAGAGTCCAAAGGTTGTGGGTTCAAGTCCCACTCCAGGAGATAAACCCACACTTCTGTGCAGTACTGAGGGAGTGCTGTACTATTGGAGGTGCTATCTTTTGGATGAGACATTAAACAAAGGCCCCGTCTGCGCACTCAGGTGGATGTAAAAGATTCCATGGCACTATTCAAGTAAGAGCAGGGGAATTGCCTCTAGTGTTCTAAAACAGATTATCTAGTTATTTATTTTATTGTTGTTTGTGGGATCTTGCTGTGCACAAGTTGGCTGCCCCATTTCCCTACATTATGACAGTGACTACACTTCAAAAAGTACTACATTGGCTGTGAAGTGCTTTGGGATGTTCTGAGGTTGTGAAAGGCTCCATGTAATTGCAAGTCCTTTCTTTTACTGGAACTATTTTTTTTGTAAAAAATATATTTAAAGGGTCAAAATATAAACATTGGAAACCCACCCACAAAGCAGTAATCAGGACTCAGACCACC
This sequence comes from Heptranchias perlo, assembly GCF_035084215.1. Classification (NCBI taxonomy): domain Eukaryota; kingdom Metazoa; phylum Chordata; class Chondrichthyes; order Hexanchiformes; family Hexanchidae; genus Heptranchias; species Heptranchias perlo. Next base: position 97,431,410 of record NC_090328.1, on the reverse strand, counting down.
TCCAGTGAGGGAGGGGAGGGGAGTGAGGAGGGAGAAATGAGTGGCAAGAGAGAGGGAACCCAAACACACAGAATTACGGTGCTGTTAAACCCAACTGATCAGCCCATTAGCTCAATAATTTTAACTAAATCTTCACCCAAATTAACCTTCTTTCTGATGACTTGTCAGTTCAGTGCACTCACGAGTATACAGTAAAGAAGGGGCATCCAAACTGTGCCCCATAAACCCTGCCAATCTGGCTCACAAAGCCCAGAATTCTATTTGTGCTTGTCTTTCTCACTCGTTTTGTCCTGTTTGAATTCTACATAGAGTTACATAGAATCTACAGCACAGAAACAGGCCATTCGGCCCAACTGGTCTATGCCAGTGTTTATACTCCATACAAGTCTCCCCCCCACTCTAATGACCTCTTCCCAACCTGCCCCCATATCCCTCTATTCCCTTCTCCCTCATGTATGCCTCTGGGTTTTGGAGCCCGTAAGGGCCCCGCCAAAGACTGCTCCACCTGCACATGTGCAGGGGCAGACACAGCCACCTGGACAGGAGGCAGCATTGCGGGTACTCTTTGAGAGGGGGGAACGGGTGAGACATGGGAGCGCTTTGAATGGCGTTCCCACTTCCATGTCCCCTTTCGCCATCATCCCTCTCCTGGGCCAGGGCTACATCATTCCTATCACTCTGCTGGACAACAGCTTGGAGGATATGTGCGATGCCTTGTAAGCCCACTTCTAATGTCTCTGTCAGCCTGTTAAGGCATCAGCATGTAGTTAGCCCTGAGTCCACACGGCTGTTGTCAGGGCCTGAATGGACTCATTTGTGAGCCATGCTTGAAGCTCAATAAAGGCTGCCATTTTCTCCATCGCAGACATTCCCGCACTTACCTGTGCCACCAGTCCACTAATGCAGGAGTTGGACTCCACCATCTTCTGCACTATTGTGGAGACTGTGAGTGGAACCTGTTCCAATACCTCGCAAATGTGCTGCTATCCCTCGATCATTCTCCTTTTAAAGGATGGCCCCCGGGGTTCAGCATCTGCGTCCAGCTGAGCAGAGCCTGGAGAGGAGTGCGCCCACCAACACGGAATATCAACAGCTGCCCCTGTCACCAGTGTCTGCTCGTGCTCACTTGTGTGTGGCGACTCACCAGGTGCCAATACAACTAACTCACTACTAGGACCCACCGAGGTGTGAGTATCTGCGCTGGTGGATGGCTCGCTAAGATGTGATGGTGCGCCCTCCGAGATCGGGAGCTCCTCTGAGGAATCGCCCTCTCCCGTCACTTCAGTTGTTGAAGGGCCTGGAAGAGAACAGGAGGCAATATTAAGCACCATCACAGATGTAATGTTGCAATGAGCAAACTGAGGTGTTCAACATGTCAATCATTATTAACATCAATTCATGTTGTGTGTGATGAATGTTAAAGTTGTGTCACCAGACGTTTGTGGGGTGCCAGTCTCGGCATCCTCGAGGGACAGGTACTCGACCATGTGGCTGATCTCCAGGGCCTCCTCCTCCGCCTCTGTGAGGACCACTATCAGTTGTAGCCCCACCGCCACCCCCAGTCCTCGCCCTCTTGCGTGCTCTCTTCTCCTACAAGGAGAGAAAGTACAGACGTGTGAGTGAGGGTGAAGTGGTCAGCCGATGAATACATTGCTTCGGGTGAGGCTGAGCGTGAAAGAGGTGCATCAGAGGGTGAATATGAGACAGAGTCATCACATTGGATGAGGATTGGGTTGAGTGGTGGTGGTGGGTTCACAAGTGGGGGGTGAGGAAGTGCTCAGAAAATGAAGGTAAGTTGATGATGAGCCTTAAGTGAGTGTGAGGAGTGATGTGGTGGAGCAGGCTTCGCAGGGCAGAATGTGAGGTGGCGGGGGAGGTGATGTGCGCCACAGAATGCAGGTGAATTAGTAAGTGTACTCACTTTTCCTGACCTGGTTAGATCACTGAAACACTTCCTACACTGGACACAAATGCGGCAGATGTTGCTCCTGCTGGTCACCTCCTCTACCACCTCGAGCCAGGCCTTCTTGGTGGCAGAGGCAGGACACTTCCTCCTGTCCACCGGGTAGAATATTTCCTTCCTTCCTCCTCACCCTGGCCAACAACACCTCAAGTGAGGCATCACTAAGCTTTGGCGGAGGCTTGCTCCTCTGCTGCTCCATTCTCCTCAAAATTCCTCGTTTCTCCAACAAAAGCCATCAATGGCACTTTAAATACTCCAGCTGACAGCGCGTCATACGGGTACGCAGTCCACCCGGGCACAGGTGTCGCATTCGTCCTGCCTGAGGACTTAGCTTCAAGCAGCGTTGAAAACTTGGCCTGACATGACGATTCAAGGAAATGTGCATTTTCCACCAGCAGGGGGAGCCCCAATCTCTTAAAGGGATCAGACATCGCACACATAAAACACAGATGCAGGTCCCATCCCTATGTTTACAAACTGATGAGTTATGTTAAAACATTGAATAAAGGTTACACACTACTAAATCCCACATCCTCCATTCTGCATACCAGACCTCACCAATCTGCCGATCTGAGTTTGTACCAGGCCTGCGAGAGTGTGTGTACCAAGGTTCTCTGCTGATGCACTGGAGGCCTTGGTGCAAGGGCTGGACAGAAGGAGGGGCATCCTATATCTGCTGGGGTGGGGGGCAAGAGGCCCTCCAGACATATGCTCAAAGGCAGTGGGAGGCAGCGGGGGACGGAGTCAATGCCAGGCGCACAACACCACAAACATGGATGTAGTGCAGGAAGAAGTGCAATGCTTTGACACAAGTGGTCAAGATGAGTGAGGTTAACTGTCAAGTGGCATCTCCTACCAACTGCACCACTAGCCGCATCCACTGCACCACGCACTACACCTCCCATCACCCACATACCAACAAACTCTTTCCATCAGTACTCAATTCTTCCAATCAGATGCTTCCTTTCACCCTTACACATTACCACTGTTGCAAGCCGCCCGCCCACCCACAACTCACAGCCACACACACTGGCAGCTATTCAACTATGACGGGTGCATCACCCAGACACACGTATTGTTTTCTTGCAGGAGAAGATGGCACATATCAGGAGGCAGCAAGCGGCAGTGGCATTTAGCCCCTAGAGCCAGTTCCGCCATTCAATGAGATCATGGTTGATCTGTGACCTAACTCTATATACCCGCCTTAGCCCCATATCCCTTAATACCCTTGGTTCACAGAAATCTATCAAGCTCAGATTTAGAATTCACAAGTGAGCTAGCATCAACTGCCGTTTGCAGAAGAGCGTTCCAATCTTCTCCCACCCTTTGCATGTAGAAGCATTTCCTAACTTCACTCCTGCATCTCCTGGCTCTAAATGTTAGGCTATGTCCCCGCATCCTAGTATTCAAGTGTAGGAGACCTCCAAAAACAGTTACAAATGCGTCAGCAGCCGGAAGCAATAATCCAGCAACTAACCTGCATGGTCTCTTTAAATACCACTGGTGGGGGGTCCTCCAGGCACTCCAAGACATGTTCAGATGGTTGTAGTTAAGCTTGTGCGTTGAGTTGAGTATTAAGTCCCAAAATGGTGTCTATCACTTTAAATCAGCGTTGCACACTGATTGTAACTATTTTCTCCTTACTTTACATGCTGCCGGAGTTCGTTATTTGCGCAAACACTACTATCTATACCAAGATGGTGTCCTGTGCACGTCACGCTAGAAACGTGCATGCGCAGCCAAGACGCCATCTTGACACTTCAAGAGGCAGCGTAGTGCCGAAACAACGGGCACTACATGACCCAATTTCTAGCCCCATTTCTCCAATTCCTGAGCCCAATTCCTGAGCCCAAATCATTTATGTATATTCTGTGGGCCTAGAGGTTTGGAAAGGGCTGTTCTGAGCACTGTTGCCTCATTGGTGAACAAATCCTAAATCAGAACCCCAAGATCTGTTAGTATCGGCAACGCGAGAGATCTGTAAATTGATGGGAATGTGGATTTAACTTCTAAGTGCAATGGTATGTACTTAAGCAGTCCACATGGACTAATGGCTTGGGCACTCCTGCAGTAAATCATATTGCCTGGGAATTTGCTGTGTATTCAGTATAACCTGGAGGTTACTGTGAGTGATGGTATCACACTGACCCTTAACACATTCATAACAGATTCCTCACTGTACTAAATGAATGCAGGTACTACCCGTTCATTTTAAATGGTGAATGCTTTTGTTAAAATAACAGAGAGAGGAACTTAACACAAACACGTTAAGAGTCCGTATGATAACACCCCCTCAGGCTAATAGTGCTACTTGTGAGGCTCCAAATTAAATAATTTTCATTTGATATCCAGTCGACGTGTGTAGAAATGTTTACCATCGATCATGATTAGCTCTGGTTTAACATCTATATGACACATAAGCCATGTCTGTTATAGGAGGAGTGATGTTAGACTGTACTGATATAAGAGTGTAGCTTTCGTATCTATACTGACAACACCCAGCTGTACCTCTCCACCACTTCTCTCGACCCCCTGACCACCTCTGGGCCATCTGGTTGCCTGTTTGACCATATGGCCAGGAAATTCCCCGGAGCTGGTCCCGTTCCTCCGCCATAACTTCGCTGGAATGGTTTCCGCCGCACTTCCGGCAAAGTTATAGTATCAGAGCAGGGGCCAGCTCCGAGGAATTTCTTGGCCTAAATCATGGATGAGTCAACATTTCCTTTAACTGAACACTGGCAATGACCAAAGCCATCATTTTCAATCTCTGCCATAAACTCCACTCCCTTGCCAATGGCTTCATTCCCCTTCCTGGCCATTGTTTCGGCCAAATTAGACCATTTGGAACCTTACCATCTGGTTCAACCCAGAGCTGACCCTCAAACTCACCAGCTATCCATCATCAAGTCCTCTAGCTTCCACTGCCACAAAATAATCTACTTTCTCCCCTACTTCACCCCCAATGCCACTGAAACCCCATGCTTCTGTCACCTCTATGTTGAACTACTCCAATCCCCATATTGCCACCATCCCAACCTCCACCCTCCGTAAAGTGCAACTTGTCCAAAACTCAGCCTCGCATATCCTGTACCACAGTAAATCCCACTCACTTATCACCTCAACCCTCACTGATCTACAAAGGTTCCCCATCCCTCAATATATTGAACTTAAAATCCTTGGGGTAATATTTCCACGAGGGTCCTTTGACCTCGCACCCTTTAGGCTGTTTCGCCGGAGTTCAAGAGAACCCCAGTGGAAATTTCATCCCCTTATCCTTCTCTTCAAATCCCTCCAGGGCTTCGACTCAACACCTCAAATTTCCCCCATCTACGTCCTCAAAGAATTCTATTAGGCTTGTCGAGCACAATCTTCCCTTTTGAAGTCTGTGCTGACTACTTCTAACTAGTTTCTCTTTATCTAGATACGTGGTAATTTTATCCTTAATTAAAGACTTTAAAATGTTCCCTACCACAGATGTTAAACTAATTAGCCTGTAATTACCTGAATTAGCTCTGTCTCCCTTTCTGAAAATGTGTATTATATTGACTACTCTCAGTCCTCTGGCACGCATCTGCAGTAGAGCTCTGAAATATTTATTGGGTCTCTGCAATTTTCTCCCTCAGGATCCTAGGATGTATCCCCTCTTCTCTTAGCTTAACTAAGTTATCTAAAATTTTCCATTTATCCATCACAATAACTCTCATCTCACTCTCAACCACTTCAGGATTCACCTCCTCTCCGATATCCTTCTCTATAGTGAAGACCATGCAAAGCATTTATTAACTACCTCCACCATTTTTTCATCATCCTCTACAAATTGACAATCCTCTCCTCTGAGGTCCCACCATACTTTTTACTGATGTACTTGTAAAATACTTTACTGTTCCTTTTGATGTTTTTTTGAATATTTTCCTCATGTTCCCTCTTAGCTTTCCTTATCCCACTCTCAGTCAGTTTTCTTATTTTCTCATATTCTCTTTTTTCATTATTTTTATAGTCCTCATAGAGACTCTTCTTCAACTTTAATTGGTTTCTTACCTCTTTATTTATCCATGGTATCCTAAAACTACTAGTAGTTTCCATTATTAATGGAATATGCTTCTTCTGTACCTTTGCAGTCGCTTTGTGTGCCAATTTCTCCTTCCACCTCTCCTCAGCTAGCTCAATCCTCATCTTTCTAAAATCTGCCCTAATCCAGTTCTAGTTTTTGTACTGACTTTGTCTGTTTCTAGTTGGATCTTAAACCTTATCATACTATGCTCACTATTCCAAAGGTGCTCACCCACAATCAGCTCATCTGCCTGGTCTTTATCATTACTCATAACCAGGCCTCTTGTGCATCCTCCCCTCCCATTTCCTCACCACACTCTAGAATTCCCTCCCTAAACCTCTACCTCTCACTTTTCCCTTGAGACGTTCCTTGAAACCCACCTCCTAATACCCCTTCTTTGGTTCTACATCCATTTTTATCTCCTGCCTCTGTGAAGCGTCTTCAGACATATTTCTAGGTTAAAGACGCCATATAAATGCAAGTTGTTGTTGCATTCTGCGTCCGCCGTCGCTTCCAGAGGGAAATCCCAGCAGTAACAGTGGCTACCGGGAAGCAAGCAAAACAGCTACCCAGTCAATCTCCTTCCCCCAGCCAGCTCAGGTACCACCTCAAAATGGGCGGTAAAGGGGAAGTAAACTTAACTCATTATCTCTACAATAATTCCATTCAAAGTGGGCTTGATGGTTCAAAAAGAAGCTGGGTTCTTGGGGGGTGGGTTGTTTTCTTCTCCAGAACCCTTGCCAGTAACTGCAGACCCTGCCTGGTACAATAAGCAGAAGTGTACATCGTACTCCAGCATTGACCATATCGGTCTCTTGTACAGAGTCACTATTATCTGGGGCTCTATTGCTCTCCTGTGTTGTGACCTGTAGCCTGGAACCATTTAGTTAATATTCCTACTTTTTAGTTCCCTTCCCCAGTCTCATTACTTGTAATTTTCAACAATAAATGCAAAGAATTGCTGGAGCCCATGAGAACATGGAGAGGTTTATGGTTTTGAAACGTAGTTTGTTAGTTAAGGGGGGTATTAATATCACAGCTCAATCTTTTGAATTTGCTCTTACTTCAGTTTAACCTGAATTTTTAGTTTGTGGCCTGGTCTGTCAACGTGGAGGTTAGCATCTCTCCGAGTTCAGGAGAGCACAGTAAGATCCCTCCCCCATTCGCACCGCCAGCCTCCCCTCCCCCATTCGCACCGCCAGCCTCCCCTCCCCCATTCGCACCGCCAGCCTCCCCTCCCCCATTCGCACCACCAACCTCCCCTCCCCCATTCGCACTGCCAGCCTCCCCTCCCCCGTTCGCACTGCCAGCCTCCCCGCCCCCATTCGCACTGCCAGCCTCCCCTCCCCCATTCGCACTGCCAGCCTCCCTGCCCCCATTCGCACTGCCAGCCTCCCCGCCCCCATTCGCACTGCCAGCCTCCCCGCCCCCATTCGCACTGCCAGCCTCCCCTCCCCCATTCGCACTGCCAGCCTCCCCTCCTCCATTCGCACTGCCAGCCTCCCCGCCCCCATTCGCACTGCCAGCCTCCCCTCCCCCATTCGCACCGCCAACCTCCCCTCCCCCATTCGCACCGCCAGCCTCCCCTCCCCCATTCGCACTGCCAGCCTCCCCTCCCCCATTCGCACTGCCAGCCTCCCCGCCCCCATTCGCACCGCCAGCCTCTCCTCCCCATTCACACCGCCAACCTCCCCTCCCCCATTCGCACCGCCAGCCTCCCCTCCCCCATTCGCACCGCCAGCCTCCCCGCCCCCATTCGCACCGCCAGCCTCCTCTCCCCCATTCGCACTGCCAGCCTCCCCGCCCCCATTCGCACCGCCAGCCTCCCCTCCCCCATTCGCACTGCCAGCCTCCCCTCCCCCATTCGCACTGCCAGCCTCCCCTCCCCCATTCGCACCGCCAGCCTCCCCTCCCCCATTCGCACCGCCAGCCTCCCCTCCCCCATTCGCACCGCCAGCCTCCCCTCCCCCATTCGCACCGCCAACCTCCCCTCCCCCATTCGCACTGCCAGCCTCCCCTCCCCCATTCGCACCGCCAGTCTCTCTCTGGAGCCCTGATTGATGTGGAGTCCCAGAAGAGCAGCTGAAAGGAAAAATCTAATGAGTCCTGTGGCTCTACTGAGAGCTAAATGGAGCACACTGGACTCCATGTTACACAGTTTTGATATTTTTACAGGAATCACCGTGCGTCAGGGGAAGTGGTGGGGTAGGAAGGGGTCGTAGTTTAGAAACGATGAGCCACAGCTTGTGGATTTGCCAGCTTGACATTAGGGGCTTCTGCCAACGGTTACTCAAGAACTAATTGGTTTAAAATCCAACCTCTCCTGTACACACATACTTGGATCAGGTTTCCTGTGATCTGTTACACCCACCCCATATGCGACCCCATACTACAACACATCCTGTCATGGGCTCTACTAGAAAGGCTTAACATAACAAAGGAAACTCCAACACCAAGTTCAAGTGCAAGGGGATCGGAACTTATTGAGAAAAATGTGCTTCTTATGTGGTCTACTGTTTCTCTCCCCAGTGACGCCGTAGGGTAGGTTTTGTTACTAAAGTGTTACCCTAAGTGGGAGAAGGAAGTGAGGTTGCTGTCTCCAAGGATTTCTTGGGATGGGGTGACTTGTTGCCTCCTGCAGCAGGGTCAGCAGAGGTCCCTGAAACCGTTGGCACCACTTGAGCCTGGGCCTGCTTGCCTTCTGGCTCTGCGTGGGTCCTGTCGTGGATTGGTTGAGTGCCACGGATGGTGAGTTGTCCTGAGAGAAACCTTCCTCATCCCTTCCTCCTCCTGCCATACCCCAGCAACTGGCTGCTCCTTCTGTATGTTCAAGGCACCAAACACTCCTTCAGCTATGCCCTCAACCATTCCCAATCCAACCATTCGCAGAGCTGCCTTCTCGTTTTGATAGAGTATCTTTAGTTTGGCAGAGTTGCTGTATTGTTTCCCTATGGCTGTGGGCTGAAAATCGGGCAGCTTCCAAAGTGGGTGGGTTATCCACTCCACCAGGCGGTGAAGACAAAAAATGACCCCATTAAATTTGGTCTTTTGATAATTTTACCCCCCCCCCCCCAGTTACAATTTCCAGACCAGCTCTGCCAAATAGGGGCTTAACATTCCTGTTTTTGTTACTTTTAGTTAAAAAATAAAGATGAATAAAAAGTAAACTAACATTGTTTTATTTACTAAAAAGATTTAGCCTTGGCTCAGTTGGTAGCGCTCTCGCCTCTGAGTCAGAAGGTCGTGGGTCCAAACCCCAACTCCAGAAACCTGAGCACATAATCTAGGCTGACACTCCTAGTACAGTACTGAGGGAGTGCTGCACTGTCGGATGTGTCGTCCTTCGGATGAGACGTTAAACCGAGGTCCCATCTGCCCTCTCAGCTGGACATAATAAGGTTTCATGTCACTATTTCAAAGAAAGAGCAGGGGAGTTCTCCCCGTGTCCTGGCCAATATCTATCCCCCCCCAAACAACATCATTCAAACAGATTATCTGGTCGTTCATCTCACTGCTGTTTGTGGGATCTTGCTATGTGCAAATTGGCTGCCATGTTTCCCTACATTAGTGACCACACTTCAAAAATACTTAATTGGCTGTGACATCCTGGGAGCATGAAAGATGCAAATAGAAATGCAATTTCTTTCTAAAGTTAGTGAAGATAGGAATTTAAGCCCCACAATTTCTTGTAGGATCCTTAGTGATTGTCCCCGGCACTAAATGACTGGATTGAATTATTCCACATTAGTAGTTCAGTGGTAAAGTCCTGCGGTGTCTGCCAGTAATCTGTCTGAGCACCTTCCTAACTGTCTGGAATTCTGGCCAGACATTTTTCCTTGACATGATGGAATGTTACAGCAATGCACACTGGTTTTTGGATGTCAGACCTGGCTCAGTGGTAGCAAATTCGCCTCCGAGGTTGTGAATCATAGATTCATAGAATCATAGAACGGTTACAGCACAGATGGAGGCCATTCGGCCCATCGAGCCCATGCCAGCTCTTTGTAAGAGCAATCTAATTAGTCCCATTCCCTCGCTCTTTCCCCGTGGCTCTGCAATTTTTTCCCTTCAAGTGTTTATCCAATTCCTTTTTGAAAGCCACAATTGAATCTGCTTCCGCCACCCTCTCAGGTAGGGCATTCCAGATCATAACTACTTGCTGCGTAAAAATGTTTTTCCTCATCTCACCTTTTGTTCTTTTGCCAATCGCCTTAAATTTGTGTCCTCTGGTTCTCAATCCTTCTGCCAATGGGAACAGTTTCTCTTTATTTACTTTATCTAAACCCTTCATGATTTTGAACACTCCAGGTGTGGTCTCAACAAGGCCCTGTATAACTGCAGTAAGACATCCTTGCTCCTGTATTCAAATCCTCTTGCAATGAAGGCCAACATACCATTTGCCTTCCTAACTGCTTGCTGCATCTGCATGTTTGCTTTCAGTGACTGGTGTACAAGGACACCCAGGTCCCTTTGTACATCGACATTCCCCAATCTATCACCATTTAAATAATACTCTGCCTTTCTGTTTTTCCTTCCAAAGTGGATAACTTCACATTTATCCACATTATCTGCCATGTATTTGCCCACTCACTCAACTTGTCTAAATCACCTTGAAGCCTCTTTGCATCCTCCTCACAACTCACGATCTCACCTAGTTTCGTCAGCAAACTTGGAAATATTACATTTCCATCTTGTATTTATGGCCCCTCGTTCTTGACCCCATAACTATTGGAAACAGTCTGTTTCTATCTATCCTGTCCCATCTTTTCATCATTTTAAACACATCTATCATATCATCCTCTGATCTATCTAGTTTTAATGAAAAAAGCCCCAGTTTTTAAATGTCCTCAGACCAGGCAGCATTCTATTGCATCTACGCTGTACCCTCTTTAAAGCCCCAATATCCTGTATTCCAGACACCTTGAGATAAAGGCCAATATTTCATTAGCTTTTTAATTATTTTTTGTACCTGACCACTATCTTTTATTTCTGTACATGGACCCCTAAATTTCTCTGCTCTCCACAGTTCTTAGCTTCTCACCATTTAGAAAATACTCTGACCTATCTTTCTTAGGTCCAAAGTGGGTGACTTCACATTTCTCCACATTGAACTCCATCTGCCACAATTTTGCTTACTCACTTAATCTATCAATGTCGTTTTGCAACTTTCTGCTCCTATCTACACTATTTACTGTGCCACCTAACTTGGTGTCGTCAGCAAACTTCAATATATGGGTTGTAGAGCTTGAGGAGGTTACGAAAATAGGGAGGGGCGAGGCCACCCTTTCAGGCAGCACATTCCAGATCATAACTACTCGCTGCGTAAAAAAGTTTTTCCTTGCGTCGCCTTTGGTTCTTTTGCCAATCACCTTAAATGTAGTAAACAGTAAGGAGGATAGTATGAGACTTCAGGAGGACATAGACAGACTGGTGAAATGGGCAGACATGTGGCAGATGCAATTTAACGCAGAGAAGTGTGAAGTGATGTGTTTTGATTGGAAGAATGAGGAGAGGCAATATAAAACAAATGGTACAATTTTAAAGGTGGTGCAGGAACAGAGAGACCTGTGGTTTCACATACACAAATCTTTGAAGGTGGCAGGACAAGTTGATAAGGCTGTTTAAAAAAAAGCATATGGGCTCCTTGGCTTTATAAACGGAGACATAGGTCCCAACATTAGCAGGGAGGCAGGATGGCAGCGGGAGTGGGAGGGCGATTGGATACGTGGGTAACCCGCCCAATAAAATCTGTCCGTTCCCCACGCGATCGTGGGTCAATTGGAGCCACTTAACATGGCTTCCTGGTTTGCCGTCCGAAAGCTGCGCAGCAGGCAGACTGCACGCCCGCATCACAGACTATCAGCTGGAGGAGCTCTACTTAAAGGGGCAGTCCTCCAATGGCTGCTCCTGGAGCAAACACCCACACAGCACAATGGAGCAGCACATGGGAAAGGCTGCTCCTAAATTTAGTGATGCCTCACTCCAGGTGCTATTGGATGGGGTGAGGAGGAGGAGGAGGAGGGATGTCTTCTACCCGGCGGACTGAAGGAAGTGGCCTGCCTCTGCCACCTAGAAGGCCTGGCTCGAGGTCACCAGCAGCAGCAACATCTCCCGCATCTGGATCCAGTGCAGGAAGCGCTTCAATGACCTAACTAAGTCAGCCAAAATGAGTACACTTACTCATTCTCCTACATTCAGTCTTCCATATCACCGCCCCCACCCCCCAACTCATTCTGCACTGCCAACACTACTCTATCACATCACTCCTCACACCCACTCAAAGCTCATCCTCAACTTACCTGCACTTCCTCAGCACTTCCTCACCTCTCCATTACTCACCCCACCACTACCACTCAACCCAATTCTCATACAATGTCATGGCTCTGTCTCATACTCACCCTCTGATGCATCTCTTTCACGGTCAGCCGCACCCAAACCAATGCATTCATCGGTTGGCCACGTCACCACTCACTCACGCGTCTGTACTTTCTCCCCTTATAGGAGAAGAGAGCCCAAAATGCACGGGAGAGGGCAAGGACCGGAGGGGGACCGCAACAGATCGCCGTCCTCACAGACGCAGAGCAGGAGGCGCTGGAGCTGAGCCGAACCCTCGAGTGCCTGTCCGCCGGGGACGCCGAGACTGGCACCCCACAAACGGCTGGTGACAGAACTTTAACATTCAGCACACACAATATGAATTGATGTTAACATGCCCCGTCATCTTCAGCACCTCAACATCTGTCATCATGCTTAATATTGCCTTCTGTTCTCTTACAGGGCCTTCAACAATCGCTGTGATGGCAGAGGGCGATTCCTCAGAGGACCTGCTGGCCTCTGAGGGTGCACTGTCACATCTGAGCGAGCCATCCACCAGTGCAGATACACACACCTCGGTGGGTCCCAGTCCGCAGTCAGTTGGGGTCGCACATGGTGAGTTACCACACACGTGAGCACGAGCAGACACTGGTGGCAGGTGCAGCTGTGGAGAGTCCGCGTCGGTGGGAGTACTCCTCTCCAGGCTCTGCTCAGCTGGACACAGATGCTGAAACCTGGGGGCCATTCTTTAAAAGGAGAATGATCGAGGGGCAGCAGCACATTTGTGAGGTGCTGGAACAGGTGCCACACGAACTCTCCACAATCGTGCAGAGGATGGAGGAGTCCAACTCCTGCATGAGTGGAATGGTGGCACAGGTACAGGAGGGAATCTCGGAGATACTGTCACAGGGACGTGAGGGTATCTCTGAGATAGTGTCGCGGGTAAGTGCGGGAATGTCTGCGATGGAGGGAAGGCTAGCCTCCATGGAGCTTCAAGCACGGCTCACCAATGAGTCCATTGAGGCCCTGACAACGGCCGCCCAGACTCAGGGTGAACAACATTCTGCCGCCTTAAACAGACAGGCAGATACACTAGCACTGGCCTTACAAGGCTTCACATATGTCCTCCAAACTGTCGTCCAGCAAAGTGGTAGGAGTGGTGTGGGCCTGGCCCAGGAGAGGGATAATGGCGAAAGGGGACATGGAAGTGGGGACGCTACTCAAAGTGCCCCCATGTCTCACCCGTTACCTCCCTCTCAACCAGAACCCACAATACTGCCTCCTTTCCAGGTAGCTGAGTCTGCCCCTGCACAGGTGTAGGTTGAGCAGTCTGTGGAGGGGCCCTCACGGGCACCAAAACCCAGAAGGCATAGGTCCAAAGCATCTAATCGGTCAGGGCATGAACAAGAGCAACCTACCACTACCTCTGCTGTAGTCGGAAACAAAAGGCGAAGGTTTTGTGAGCACATAGTGGGTGCACAAGGGAGTTTGATGGTTGGTCATGTTTTTTATTTATATTTGCTTTTTGTTAAACTCACATTAAATATTTTTATAGTCACCACAACTGCCACGTCTTGGCCATGCTTGTCTGGCTTCTGAAAAAAGGCCCTTTCATGACGTTCACCATGAATACCCACGCTTGATGCCACCCATTGGGTCACTCTACAGTGGTTGTATGTATAGTTGCAGCACTGTCTTGTGCGGGGAGCGGGGTGGGGGGAGGGCCTGGTATGGCCGCTGCTCTATCCAGGTGATGAGTACTGGACTCTTCACACGGCCTGATGTTAGAAGAACCATTCAGTGACTCCCTGGCCTCACAAGCAACCAGGTGAACTGCTGTTATCCCATGGGTTGCTCCTCCTCCGCCTCCCCCTCCTCATCCGCCTCCTCCTTCTCCACCCCCTCCTCCTCCTCCTCCTCCTCGTGGGTGGCAGATGTGGATGGGGCCTCCTCAAGCGGCACCCCTCTCTGGTGTGCCATGTTTTGCAGGGCACAACACACGACTATAATGCGTCCCACACTGGTGCATATTGAAGCGCTCCCCCAGAATGATCAAGGCACCTGAAGCCCATCTTGAGCGGCCCTATAGCATGCTCAATTGTAGACCTGGTAGCGATGTGGCTGTTGTTATATCGACGCTGTTGCTCGGTGGTGGGGTTCCTCAGAAGTGTCAAAAGCACATGTGCAGGGGGTATCCCTTGTCCCTGAGGAGCCAGCCCTTGCGGGTGTTTGGTGCTTGGAAGAGGGGCAGGATGTTGGTCTTCTGGAGGATGAAGGAATTGTGGCAGCTGTCAGGGTATCTGGCACACACATGAAGGAATCTCTTGCGGTGGTCACAAACGAGCTGAGTGTTGATGGAGTGATAGCCCTTCTGTTGATGAACAGCCCTGGCTCATGTGGAGTTGCTCATATTGCTATATGGGTGCAATCGATTGCACCCTGCGCCCGTGGGAAGCGAGCCACAGCGTGAAATCCCACTGCACTCTCTGTCTGGCTGAGGTCGTGCATGGGGAAGTTGACATAGTGCGAGGCTCTGCGAAAGAAGCCGTCGGTGACCTGCCTTATGCACTGGTGTGCAGACGACTGAGAGACCCCGGCGATGTCCCCAGTGGCACCCAGGAATGATTGAAGAAGTTGAGGGCAGTGGTAACTTTGACAGCAACAGGTAAGAAGATGCTGCTCGGCCCATCCGGGAGCTGCTCGGCATGAAGGAGGATGCGGATGTCTGCGACTACCCTAAGGGGATCGAGAAGTGGAGGAGCCTCAGCCTTTGCAATTGTCCAACAGGTTTGAGGTGCTTGCAGCCTGTATGGACGAAAGCGGGGGCTGCAGGGTGGATGAGCAAACTGACCGTGGTACCAGGGTACAGGAAGCCATTCAAGTGGGGGAGTTAGTAGGAATGTAGTGGTAGTAGGGGACAGTATAGTCAGGGGGATAGACACAGTTCTCTGCAGCCGAGAACGAGTCCAGAAGGCTGTGTTGCCTGCCTGGTGCCAGGGTTCGGGTCATCTGCTCTGGGCGGGAGAGGAACTTGAAGTGGGAGGGGGAGGATCCAGTTGACGTGGTCCACGTCAGTACCAACAACATAGGTAGGATGGGGCAAGAAGTTCTGCTTAGGGAGTATGAGCAGCTAGGAGCTAAATAAAAAAGCAGAACCTCAAAGGTAATAATCTCTGGATTATTACCTGAGCCACGAGCAAATTGGCATAGGGTAAATAAGATTAGAGAGTTAAATTCATGGCTCAAAGATTGGCGTGGGAGAAATGGGTTTCAATTCATGGGGCACTGGCACCAGTACTGGGGAAAGTGGGAACTGTACCGTTGGGACGGCCTTCATCTGAACCGTGCTGGGACCAGTGTTCTGGCTAATCGTATAACTAGGGCGGTAGAGAGGACTTTAAACTAAATAGTGGGGGTGAGGGATCAAGTAAGGGAAGATGTGATAAATTAAAGAAAGAAGACAAGGCAAGAGAGCAAGGTAGCAAAAAGGGAAATGATAATTAGAGAGTGGCAGGAACGGACAGAGCATACAAACTTAAGAATGTGCCAGCAGATAAGGCTAGAGGTTGCAAAAATAGTAAAAAGACAGCACTAAAGGCTTTGTATCTGAATGTGTGTAGCATTCGTAACAAAATGGATGAATCGACAGCTCAATTAGAAATAAATACGTATGATCTGATAGCCATTACAGAGACATGGCTGCAAGATGACAACGGCTGGAACCTGAATATTCAAGGGTACTTGACATTTCGGAAGGACAGGAAGCTAGGAAAAGGTGAAGGGGTAGCTCTGTTAATTAAGGATGACATGAGTATAATCGAGAGAAATGACCTTAGTTCTAAAGACCAAGATGTAGAATCAGTTTGGGTGGAGATAAGAAATAGTAAAGGCAAGAAGTCACTTATGGGAGTAGTTTATAGGCCCCCTAACAGTAATCACACTGTAGGACAGGGTATACAGGAAGAAATAATGGGGGCTTGTGAGAAAGGAACAGCGATAATCATGGGTGATTTTAATCTACATATAGATTGGAAGAATCTGATTGGCAAAGGTAGCCTGGAAATTGAGTTTATAGAGTGCTTTCGGGACAGTTTCTTAGAGCAGTATGTTCTAGAGCCAACCAGAGAGCAGGCTATTCTAGATCTGGTAATGTGTAATGAGACAGGATTAATTAATGACCTCATTGTAAAGGAGCCTCTGCATAGCAGTGATCACAATATGATTGAATTTCACATTCAGTTTGAGGGAGAGAAGAGTAAGTTTAAGATTAGTGTTTTAAACTTAAATAAGAGCAATTATGAGGGCATGAAGACAGAGCTGGCTAAAGTGAACTGGGAAATTAGGTTAAGGGATATGTCAGTTGAGATGCAGTGGCAGACTTTTAATGAGATATTTCATTACACTCAGTAAAGATACATTCCAGTGAGAAAGAAAGACTCTAGGGGAAGGACGTACCATCCGTGGCTAACTAAGGAAGTTAAAGATAGTATCAAATTGAAAGAGAAAGCATACAATTCCATGAAGATTAGTGGCAGGTCAGAAGATTGGACAGAATATAAAAAACAGCAAAGAATGACTAAAAGAATAATAAGGGGGGAGAAATTAGAGTACGAGAGAAAGCTAGCTAGAAATACAAAAAGATAGTAAGAGTTTCAATCGGTATTTAAAAAGGAAAAGAGTAAGTAAAGTGAGTGTTGGTCCTCTAGAGAGTGAGTCTGGGGAATTAATAATGGAGAATAAGGAAATGGCAGACATTTTGCATCTGTCTTCACTGTAGAGGATACAAATAACATGCCAGAAATAATTGTGAATTAAGAGGTGAAAGGGAGGGAGGAACTTAAAACATTTACAATCACCAGGGAAAGGGTTCTGAAAAAAAGATTAGAACTAAAAGCTGACAAGTCCCCAGGTCCTGATGGACTTCATCCTTGGGTCTTGAAAGAAGTGACTGCAGAGATAGTAGATGCATTGGTATTAATTTTCCAAAATTCCCTAGATTCTAGAAGGGTCCCATCAAATTGGAAAATAGCAAATGTAACTCCTCTATTCAAGAAAGGAGGGAGACAGAAAGCAGGAAACTACAGGCCAGTTAGCTTAACATCTGTCATAGGGAAAATACTAGAATCTATTATTAAGGAGGTTATAGCAGGGCACTTAGAAAATCTCAATGCAATCAGGCAGAGTCAACACGGCTTTGTGAAAGGGAAATTGTGTTTGACTAATTTACTAGAGTTCTTTGAGGAAGTAACAAGCAATGTGGATAAAGGGGATCCTGTGGATGTGGTGTACTTGGATTTCCAGAAGGCTTTTCACAAGGTGCCACATCAAAGGCTACTACACAAAATAAGAGCTCATGGTGTAGGGGGTAACATATTAGCATGGATAAAGGATTGGTTAGCTTACAGGAAACAGAGAGTAGGCATAAATGGGTCATTTTCAGGTTGGCAAGATGTAACGAGTGGAGTGCTACAGGGATCAGTGCCTGGGCCTCAACTATTTACAATCTATACCAATGACTTGGATGAAGGGACCAAATGTACGGTTGCTAAATTTGCTGATGACACAAAGGTAGGTAGGAAAGTAAGTTATGAAGAGGACATAAGGAGTCTGCAAATGGTTATGGATAGGTTAAGTGAGTGAGCAAAAATTTGGCAGATGGAGTATTATGTGGGAAAATGTGAACTTGTCCACTTTGGCAGGAGGAATAGAAAAGCAGTATATTATTTAAATGGAGAGAGATTGCAGAACTCTGAGGTACAGAGGGATCTGGGTGTCCTAGTACATGAATCACAAAAAGTTAGTATGCAGGTACAGCAAGTGATTAGGAAGGCAAATGGAATGCTGTAATTTATTGCAAGGGAATGGAATATAAAAGTAGAGATGTTTTGCTACAGTTGTACAGAGCATTGGTGAGACCACATCTAAAATACTGTGTGCAGTTTTGGTCTCCTTATTTAAGAAAGGACATAATTGCTTTGGAGGCGGTTCAGAGAAGGTTCATTCGACTGATTCCTGGGATGAGGGGGTTATCTTATGAGGAAAGGTTGGACAAGTTGGGCTTGTATACACTGGAGTTCAGAAGAATGAGAGGTGATCTTATTGAAACATATAAGATCCTGAGGGTACTAGAAGGGGTAGATGCTGAGAGGATGTTTCCCCTTGTGGGAGAGACTAGAATTGGGGCCAAAAATTAAGGGTCTCCCATTTAAGACGGAGATGAGGAGAAATTTTTCCTCTCAGAGGGTCGTGAGTCTGTGGAACTCCCTTCCCCAGTGAGTGGTGGAGGCAGGATCATTGAATAGTTTTAAGGCTAAGTTAGATAGATTCCTGATTAACAAGGGAGTCAAAGGTTATAGTAGATAGACGGGAAATTATGGTTGAGGTCACAAACAGATCAGCCATGATCTTATCAAATGGCAGAACAGGCTTGAGGGGCCGAATGGCCTACTCCTGCTCTTAATTCGCATGTTCGTACGTACGCTCGTATGTTTGACTGACTCTGAGCCTCCCTATGCACTGCTCCTCAGAGAGGTCCAGGAAGCTGAGCCTCGGTCTGTAGACCCTGTTGCGAGGGTAGTGCCTCCTGCAACGTCACTCTCTCTGTTGTTGCCCTCCATGCTCTTGTGCAGGTGCCTGTGGCACAGCAATGTGTTAGGTGGAAAGTAAGAATTCTGAGTGAAAACACAAAGGTCTTGCAGCCAAAATTTTGTCTGAAGTAACAGAGTGCCCTGCTGCAATAAATGACGTTTTCTCCCTATCTGTCAAATAAGCATTTGCATCTCCCACTGGCTGAAACATGTCTGTTGCAACAGGGAGTGTTTCCCACAGCACGGGAAACACGCTGAGGATCCTTCAAAGTCGCACCTCTGCCAAAACATCTGGTCAATCAAGCAGTTAAAGTACCTCAACTGTCGGAGAAACTATGCAAATTACCATCCTGCCGGCCTTAATTGCCGGTGGGATTCCCGAATTCGGGAGGTACGCGCGCACCCGGACGCGTCACTGGGGAACCCGGAAGTCAGCAGGTTGGAGCCAGGCTCCGAACCCGCTCAGCATTTTGGCGATTTTCAGAGCTCCCCCGCCCCCAATGCTCCGTCACCCAAAAATCGGCCTCATAGAATACAAAAGGAAGTTATGCTAAACCTTTATAGATCACTGGTTAGGCCCCAGCTGGAATATTGTGTCCAATTCTGGGCACCACACTTTAGGAAGGATGTCAAGGGCTTAGAGAGGATGCAGAGGAGATTGACCAGAGTGGTACCAGGGATGAAAGATTTCAGTTATGTGGAGAGACTTGAGAAGCTTGGGTTGTTCTTCTTAGAGCAGAGAAGGTTAAGGGGAGATTTAATAGAGGTGTTCAAAATCATGAAGGGTTTTGATAGAATAAATAAGGAGAAACAGTTTCCAGTGGCAAAAGGGTCGGTAACCAGAGGAACAGATTTAAGTTAATTGGCAAAAGAACCAGAGGTGAGGAGAAATTTATTTAGGCAGCGGGTTATTATTATCTTGAGTGCACTGCCTGAAAGGGTGGTGGAAGCAGATTCAATAATAACTTTCCAAAGGGAATTGGATCAATATTTGAAGGGGAAAATTTTTCAGGGCTATGGGGAAAGAGCAGGGGAATCAGACTAATTGGATAGCTCTACCAAAGAGCCAGCACAGGCACGATGGGCTGAATGGCCTCCTGTGCTGTATCATTCTATGATTCTATGATACCCTCAATTGACTTAAATGGAGATTAAAATCGGGTGGGGAGTAAATTCAGCGTTGGTCCTGATCTGGTCAGTTTTCTGACGGGCAGGTTAGGTTAAAATTTCCCCCTATGAGTGAGCAGTCCCAGAGAAGAGGTGAGACAGTCGGAGGGAAAAAGAGTCGCAAAGAAATCCTCTAATTAATGGCTCAGTTTTGGTTATTATTTTGCCAATTTATTATCCTGTTTACTGCTCCCTATTTTTAAAGCTTTCACCTTACTCTCAAATTTTTCTCAGTCACTGCAGCAACTATCTTCAGAGTGTCAAATATACAACAACCAATTTACTGTTCCTTCTTTTACAATAAGGAGCCCGGGCTCAATCAGGCAGGATCCACCATTCGTTTATTCTACAATAATGAAGGCTGCTCTAAAAGAGATGCAGGTGATGGGCCTCTTTGTGATAGACAGGCCGATCTATTTATCTATCTATCCGGGTACACGGATCACTAAAAGCTCGTGGTCAGGTACAAAAAGCAATCAAAAAGGCTAATAGAATCTTAGCCTTTACCTCAAGGGGGCTGGAATACAAAGGGGAGGAAGTTATGCTTCAGTTGTAGAGAGCCTTGGTCAGACCCCATCTGGAGTATTGCTTTCAGTTTTGGGCACTGCATTTCAGGAGCAATACATTGGCCTTGGAGGTGGTACAGCACAGATTTACCAAAGTTATACTGGGGCTTAAAGGGTTAAATTATGAGGACAGGTTGCATAAACTTGGTTTGTGTTCTCTTGAGTTCATGTCATTAAGGGGTGATATTATTTAGGTGTTTGAAATGATAAAATGATTCAATAGGGTAGATAGAGAGAAACTATTTCCTTTGGTGGGGGAATCCAGGACAACGGGGCACAATCTTAAAATTAGAGCTAGGCAATTTAGGAATAAAATCAGGAAGCACTTTTTCATACAAAGGGTAGTGGAAATCTGGAATTCTCACCCACAAAAGGCTGTGGATGCTGGGTCAATTGAAATTTTCAAGACTGTGATAGATAGATTTTTGTTAGGTAATCGTATTAAGGGATATATGGATCAAAGGCAGGAAAATGGGGTTGAGGTATAGATCAGTCATGATCTAACTGAATGGCGGAACAGGCTCGAAGGGCTGAATTGCTTACTCCTGTACCTATGTTTCCATGGAACAATCTTTCACTATTTACCCATAGTAAAGTCCTAAGGTTTCACTCACATCTGCTCCTGGCTGTGCAGGAAATGCTGGACCCCACATCCACCCCATGCCCCAAACCCCAGATTCCCAGTACCCCTCTCTCCTATGACCCACAGTCTGCTGTCACTCTCTTTCCCCACTCCGAGCCCCAATCCCTTGACCCACCTGTCCCCAGTCACCCATTCTACCACCCTCCAGAACCTCAATCCCCTCTCCCCCCAGTCCCTGTTCACCCTCTTGCAACCCAACCCCACATCTCTACCCGCTCTGTCTCTTCCCACCCCCTCCCCAGACTCCCGGCTGTTTCACTACCAGCAGGTCCCCTTTCTGGTCACCCCTGAGCGGGGACCGTCTCTCTACGACAGCGGGGGGGTTGGGGGGAGGGGGGAGCTGGATGACATCACCGAGCTGGAGGTCTCCCTGCGGCAGCAGCCAGTGATGTCACGGGGTGAGGGCATTCCCGCATGGGAACTTTAACGGGTGAAGTTCTCCTGTGCTGCTAGCAGTGCCCAGGATATAACTAACTGCCCAGAGGCCATCATACATCCCTGCTGGCATCAACAACTGCCTTCCACCAACCCCCCTGCCCCGCACAAGCTCACTCCCAATTTACAGCACCCCCCCCCAATCTATTCCAACACCAATATACACCCTGCACCGGCAGCTCTCCCTCCGAATATGATTCCCCTTCCAGCTCTCTCCCTCCAGGTGCTGTCCAGCCTTTTTTTTTATTCCTTCATGGGATGTGGGCATCGCTGGCAAGGCCGGCATTTATTGCCCATCCCTAATTGCCCTTGAGAAGGTGGTGGTGAGCCGCCTTCTTGAACCGCTGCAGTCCATGTGGTGACGGTTCTCCCACAGTGCTGCTAGGAAGGGAGTTCCAGGATTTTGACCCAGCGACGATGAAGGAACGGCGATATATTTCCAAATCGGGATGGTGTGTGACTTGGAGGGGAACGTGCAGGTGGTGTTGTTCTCATGTGCTTGCTGCTCTTGTCCTTCTAGGTGGTAGAGGTCGCGGGTTGGATGGTGGATGGTGTCGAACTTCTTGAGTGTTGTTGGAGCTGCACTCATCCAAGAAAGTGGAGAGCATTCCATCACACTCCTGACTTGTGCCTTGTAGATGGTGGAAAGGCTTTGGGGAGTTAGGAGGTGAGTCACTCGCCGCAGGTGAGTCACTCGCTCCAGGCCTTTTACTCTCCATGCCTCAGTGACACTCATTGTTCAAACCAGGCCAAACCTGCCTGGAGCTGGATCATGGGCCAGAAGAGGCGCAGTCAGGTAGGTTTTTAAAAATGTTTTAGGTTTTCTTGTGGGCCAGAAGGGCCAAGAGTGCACCTCCGGCCCCACAAGGAAACCTTGGGTCTCCCTTGCCCTGGGCTCGCCCCACCTTCCCCAATCGCTCCCGCCCACCCCCCCACCATTTACCTGACTGCCAGGGACCGTTCCGGGGGACCCTGGCAGCGGCTTCCTGCCGCCTTAATTTCCGTTCCCACCCGCCGGCCAGGCAGTGATTCCTGCCAGTTTCAGGCGGGACTTTGAGCCCGAGTACTAAAATGAGGCCCAGGAGTTAAAATCTCTCCGGGCCTCGACATGCAAGCCTGTTGCTTGCCCAGGCCTCTGGGGCCTATGAATTAGCATTCTTGACACAGAGTGATGTGATGGGATTGCATATCGGGAGGGTGCTATGTCTCCGAAAATTTGCCCCATGGTCTCTGCCTGAATCCGCTGTCACCTGCAGAAAGCTAAAGTAAACTGAAGTTCTCCCTCACTGATCGGATGAATTTATCCAGTCAGTAGCTGAGTCACACTCACCAGGAAGGCCCTGGGTTAGCTTAACCAATTGAGGGCTGCAGTATAGGGGCTACGACTGGCCTTGCCGCCTGTGTTTAGGGAGAGGAAAGTCAGCCAAGGTTTTACCTAATTAAATTGGGCTGCAGGGACACTGTGCGAATTAGCATTTCCCCCGGGGCAGAGCTTCGCACGATGCGAGTGTTGAGGGTAGTTTTAAGAGTCCGTGTGCCTCTCATTGGTAGCGCAGATTGGAAATACAGGGATTTGAGGGCGGGGGGCCTGGATTGGTGGGGGATGGGGGAAATCGGGCAGGCTTTCCATTCCTAGTTGCCAGCCAGCCCAGGGCCGCATATACGTGACTGTCAGGTGAGGACAGGATTCGGCTCGACAGTGATGCCCTGAGTGGTTGAATAGCGCACCGACCTTCATGTTGGCGCATATTCATCTTCTCAAAGCCAGCCTTGCAATCTGTTGTCCGTCTGTAATGGACTTAATGAACCATGACGGGATCCTTTGAAATCGGCAGACACACGGGCAATGACGTGAGCTTCGCAGGTCCAGTTACATTTTCCCAAGACGCAGCTTCTCCTGATTGCAGGTCAGGTTTAGCATGAGCTGGTACATTTCAACATGCGAGCAGTCAGTCACTTCCAAGGTCCCTGGAGATCTCAACAAAATAGCTGTCATTGGGCTCAAAGCATTCAACCCAGCAGAGTGGCTGAGGCCAGCAGTAACCCCTACAGGGACCTGAAATGTGGCAGGAGCATAACCAGAAGGTAACACAAGATGTCGCCATCACAGGCACGGTCAAGGCCAAGATCACTGCAGGATCTATTTTTAAATCAGCCCTCAACTTATGCTCAAATTCAAGAACCACAATTACTAATCATACCAATTGTTAGGCCAGGAATTCACTGAGAAGACTGATGTTCACCACAGATGGTTATTTCCTCCTCCTTTCTTCACCTGTCCTGCTTTATCATTTCCTTTATATAGTATAGTCCTTGCCCTAACCCTAACGCTAACTGTTGTAGATCTGTGTTCCAGCACACGATTATATTTTGCAAACATTTGGGGCTCAATTTTAAAATTAAATTGCGGGTGCGTTGAGGGTGGGGGGGGCTGCGAAAATGGCAAAAATCCCCAGAGGGTTCAGAAGCCGGCTCCACCCCCCCCCCCCACTTCCAAGTTTCCCACAGACGCACCAGTGTGCGCGTGCTTCCCGAATCTGGAAGTCCCGCTGGCAATTAAACCTGGTGGGGTGATAGTTAAAGAACCAAATCTACCTCATTGAGGTACTTATCCCCACCATCACAGAAGCCAGTCTTCAGCCAATTCGATTCACTCCACGTGAGTGCACTGGACACAGCAAAGGCTATGGGCCCTGACAACATCCCGGCTGTAGTGCTGAAGACTTGTGCTCCGGAACTAGCCACGCCTCCAGCCAAACTGTTCCAGTACAGCTACAAGACTGGCATCTACCTGACAATGTGGAAAATTGCCCAGGTATGTCCTGTCCACAAAAAGCAGGACAAATCCAATCCAACCAATTACCGCCCCATCAGTCTACTCTCAATCATCACCAAAGTGATGGAAGGTGTCATCGACAGTGCTATCAAGCAGCACTTACTCACCAATAACCTGCTCACCGATGCTCGGTTTGGGTTCCACCAGGACCACTCGGCTCCAGACCTCATTACAGCCTTGGTCCAAACATGGACAAAAGAGCTGAATTCCAGAGGTGAGGTGAGAGTGACTGCCCTTGACACCAAGGCAGCATTTGACTGAGTGTGGCACCAAGGAGCCCTAGTAAAATTGAAGTCAATGGGAATCAGGGGCAAAACTCTCCAGTGGCTGGAGTCATACCTAGCACAAATGAAGATGGTAGTGGTTGTTTGAGGCCAATCATCTCAGCCCCAGGACATTGTTGCAGGAGTTCCTCAGGGCAGTGTCCTAGGCCCAACCATCTTCAGTTGCTTCATCAATGACCTTCCCTCCATCATAAGATCAGAAATGGGGATGTTTGTTGATGATTGCACAGTGTTCAGTTCCATTTGCAACCCCTCAGATAATGCCTGCATGCAGCAAGACCTGGACAACATCCAGGCTTGGGCTGATAAGTGGCAAGTAACATTCGCGCCAGACAAATGCCAGGCAATGACCATCTCCAACAAGAGAGAGTCTAACCACCTCCCCTTGACATTCAACAGCATTACCATCGCCGAATCCCCCATCATCAACATCCTGGGGGTCACCATTGACCAGAAACTTAACTGGACCAGCCGCATAAATACTGTGGCTACAAGAGCAGGTCAGAGGCTGGGTGTTCTGCGGCGAGTGACTCACTTCCTGACTCCCCAAAGCCTTTCCACCATCTACAAGACGCAAGTCAGGAGTGTGATGGAATACTCTCCACTTGCCTGGATGAGTGCAGCTCCAACAACACTCAAGAAGCTTGATACCATCCAGGACAAAGCAGCCCGCTTGATTGGCACCCCATCCACCACCCTAAACATTCACTCCCTTCACCACCGGCACACTGTGGCTGCAGTGTGTACCATCTACGGGAAGCACTGCAGCAACTCACCAAGGCTTCTTCGACAGCACCTCCTAAACCCGTGAGCTCTACCACCTGGAAGGACAAAGGTAGCAGGCACATGGGAACAACAGCACCTGCAAGTTCCCCTCCAAGTCACACACCATCCTGACTGGAAATATTTCGCCGTTCCTTCATCGTCGCTGGGTCCAAATCCTGGAACCTTCAACACACAGACTGCAGTGATTCAAGAAGGCGGCTCACCACCACCTTCTCAAGGGCAATTAGAGATGGGCAATAGATGCCGGCCTCGCCGGCGACGCCCACATCCCATGAACGAATAAAAAAAAAGTACTTCTGACATATTAGGTAGTTAAAACGATTTTAATCTTACCTGGGTGGCTTTCCAGCGGCTTCCAATTCACACCTGCTTAAGTGCCAGATCATGAAAAATAATCAAAATAAATTAAATAAAAAACCATTGTACAAAGTTAAAACACAAAATAAACCCACCTTTCCACCCTGCTCAACAGCAGCCTCCTGCCGTCCGAAATCCCGCTCCCGCCCGCCGGCCTCCTAGTCATTCCCACCGGGTTTGGGGGTCCATGTTGGAATTTGGTGATGAGGCTCGGGAGGATAAAATGGCCTGAGCCTCTCATGCCTCGAATGTGTGGTCTTGTCGCTTGCCCCACCGCCCTGACCCCACCACACCGTACTCGCGCCCCAAGTTAAAATCAGGGCGGTAATCTTTTGCCGAGAGTGCCGCCCAAGTGAACCAAGCTGACAGTGAGAGCAAAGAGTGTGTTATAAAATGGGACCTGGAACTATGTTGGAATTGAGATCGAATGTCCTCTTAGAATATCTGATAGATCAAAGTTCTTTTTAATATTCTTGCCATGTGTATTATTTTGCATTTATATGACACAAGGCACTTTGTTAACTTGTAAATTCTCTGTCCTTCAAAACACCAGCCTGTCAGGGGTCTGTTAGGAAAGCAGTTCCCTTTGGATAACAATACTGGTTTTGAAAATTGCCAATCCAAGAGTGCTGGTGTGGGAGAGTATGGAGTCATCCAGCAGATGGAGCCATCTGGTGTGAAATTCAGATGACTGTATTGTCAAAAGAGGGGTCTCCCTGTTTGTTTAATGGCGGGGTCTCCCTGTTATTGGAGGAATATATAATTCTGACATTAATAATACAACCATCCATATAAATCCTGAAATGCTATTTCAAATTGCACAAATGTAAAAAAGGAAATCTTGTTCACTGAAAGCACTCTCTCATTTGAATCAATAATCACTAGTCCCTTCAAACTCATCGCTGCCCCAAGGAGTCCTAATCGGGGTTGGAGGGGCCAGTTGCTCACTGTCGCTTTTATAACAGAAAAATACGATTTGGTTAACAACCAGATTGCACCCTGATGTGACTATGGTGACCTCTGACCTCTTAATCCAGCCACTTCCAGTCACATCAGGATACGAGTGTCCTGAGGAGCAGAGTAATGAATTACCTGGGAATGATCACAACGTTATAAACTGCAAGATTGAAACTCGAATCTTGGCATCAGGTTGTGGCATTAAAATTTACTCCAGGAGTCGTTTTTTTTTAAATACAAGCTATCAATTTTAAGGACTGATGTTATTCAGTTTGAAGTCTGCCTATGTGTAGGCACCAGCTGTCGGTATTCATTGATTATTGAAGAAGTTCTGTGTCTGTGTTAATGATAAAACATGACATGAAACAGATCCCTATTGTACATTGATTTTTTTTTACTTTGAAGCCTACAGAGGTTGACTTGGTTTATAAAAATCAAGGCTATTTTCAAACAATAACAAGCGTAATCAAAGAAAGTGCCATTCCTATCTTGTACTAGAGGTGATACTAACTGATTTGGAATAGATCCACCAATGAGACAACAGCATTAAGAAAAGCCCTTTCCAAACCTCCAGGCCCACAAAATTAAAACAAGACAAGTCAGTGAATGATATTGGCCCAGACTTTCTGACAGGAAAATCTGGGCCAATGAATTCACCCACTCTAATTTACGCACCATTGCACAATCCTTCAATCTGATTAGTTAAGGAGATATACAGTTGCTTGCCCTGTTCACTCAGGTCCCAGATGTCCAGTTTCCCTCATTGTGACATTAGCAGCAAAAGATTTAAAAACTGATAGACGACCTGCTGCAGCAAATTATGTCCTGTGAGCACAAACAGGAGTGAGTTACTCGGACGTTATGGGCCAGACTGATGGGGCTTGGGGAGAGCATGTGGCCCAGACATGGTAGCTTTACACCTATTTTGTTATTGTGGGATGATCATAATACAGACGATGAGTCACCTACCAGTTGTCAATGACACACTGCTCCTATCTGCTTCATTCCCTTTCTAACAATTTACACACTTCTTAATTCAAAAAATACATATTTTGCAGCAGGTCTAAAGGTTATCAAAAATAACTGTTGATATAGATCAAATCCAGGGGAACATTATCGTTTCTTGTGTTGCTGGCAGTATGAGTGAATCACCTGTGGAATGCAGCCAGTCAGATAATGAATAGGATTCATTCAGCTGGATTAATATTCTGGGGCTTTGCTTGGTTACTTTTGGGTGTTGGAGTGAAATTTTACTTGCTTCCATCTCCTTGAAGACTCTCTCTCTGGGTGGTTGTCTCTCTCTTTGAAGATTAAGTAGGTTGGGTGGAGTCCATGAACGGGATCGCACGTGGTATGTGCTGGGAGTCAGTGTGGATTACCAAATGTTCATTGTCACTGCACGATCACTCACTGATTTGAAGTTTTCCCCACCGAGAGAAACAGAGCGACAGGTCCCGATATTAAAACTTAGAGCTGGGAAGAGAGCGGGTTGGGTGGGAGGGGAGGGACAGTTTTGCCGATGGGAAACCCGGAAGTAAGGGTTTTTCGCAGGACCTTCTGAATTTAACGATAGGATCTGTTCCCGCCTGATAGCGAGCTTAATTGACAGGCTGTTGGGCAGGAAAGCAACTGGGGAATGGATGCCAGGAGGGAGATCGCTACAAGGAGATGCTGGAGGGCTGGAAGGTGGATAAATGTTTATAATTATATTTGTACAGTTAGGGGTTGGGATCGGACATTGGCGGAGGTGGGGTGTCTCGCACATCACAGGAGAGCGTCGGCCGATCGCGGGGGTCTGATCGCGGCAGGTGAGCTTGTTGGGTCTGGAGGAAAGACTCCTGCTCCTCCTGGTCCACAGGCAGTGCAATAAAGGCACTAACCTCCCTTCTCGCCTCCCTTTCACTGACGAGACTCACGGGCCCAGGGAAACCTGCGTTGGAGACGTTAAATTTAAAGGGTTGTGAAAATTAAGTTTAAAAAGAATAATTAACGTCACATATGACGCTAATTACTCCAAGAACTACCCGTCCCCCTGCACTAATAAGAGAGCCGACTGCGGCAAGTAGGTTACTCGCAAGCATACAAACACGCCTCCGTTAAACCCAGAAGTGGGTGCATTGGAGCCGGGTTGCGGTCGTGCTGGAAGAATCAATTATTTTAACTACCCAACTGCCCTCAGCCCATCTGTTCTTGGGGGTTAAAATTCCTCCCACTGTTACTGAGCCTTAGGGAGTGGGTCTTAGTGAGTGGGCCTTAGGGAGTAAGCGTCCCGTACAGATATTGAGGTTGAGTTAAAGCTAGTGAAAGTGAGACACACAACAGATTAAACCTTGTTTAAAATTATTGAGACAGGATGGATTTACCTTTATGCCAAGGGACTGCCAAGGGACTGTGGAGAGAGTGAGTACCAAGAGAGTAGAGTGAGAGATTGGAGAAAGGGAGCGCTGAGAGAATGGAAAGAGGGAGACAGCATGGAATGCAGAGAGAGAGCACCAAGAGAATGGGGTGAGAGAGCACTGAGAGATTGGAGCAAGGGAGCGCCGAAGGAGTAGTGCGAGAGAATGTGGAGAGAGCACAGAGAGAATGGAGAGAAAGTACACCGAGAAAATGAAGAGAGAACAGAGAGAGTGGAGAGTGAACAGAGACATTGGAGAGAGAGAGTCAGCACGGAGAGAGAGTACAGGGAGAGTGGAGAGAGAGAGCACAGAGAGAGTGGAGAGAGTGAGCACAGAGTGAGTGGAGAGAGAGAGAGAGCACAGAGTGAGTGGAGAGAGAGAGAGCACAGGGAGAGTGGAAAGAAAGAGAACCCAGGGTGAGTGGAGAGAGAGCAAGCGCGGAGCAACTGGAGAGAGAGAGCATGGAGAGAGTGCAGTAAGGGGCATCGTGGAGAGAGAGAGCACAGAGAGAGTGGAGAGATAGAGAGGATGGAGGGAGAGAGCAAGGAGAGAGTGGAGAGAGAGAGCATGGAGAGAGTGAAGAGAGCAAGAGCACGGAGAGAGTGGAGAGAGTGAGAGCACGGAGAGAGTAGAGAGTGAGAGAGCACTGAGAGATTAGAGAGAGTGGAGAGAGAGAGAGAGAGAGAGCATGGAGAGAGAGGGAGCGCAGAGGGAGTGGAGAGAGAGAGAAAGCAAAGAGAGACTGGGAGAGAGCGGAGAGAGAGAACAGAGAGAGAATGGATTGAGAAAGCACAGAGAGAACAGAAAAAGACAGCAGAGAGAGAGTGGAGAGGGAAAGCACACCGAAAGAGTGGAGAGAGAACAGAGCCAATGGATAGAGATAGAAAGCATGGAGAGAGATCACGGGGAGTGTGGAGAGGGAGAGCACAGAGAGAGTGAAGCGGGAGAGCACAGAGAGAATGGGGAGAGAACAGAGAGATTGGGGAGAGAGAGACAGCATGGGGAGAGAGAACAGGGAGAGTGGAGAGGGAGAGAGAGAGCATGGAGAGAGAGAGAGCACAGTGAGATAGAGGGAGCACAGATAGAGTGGAGAGAGAACAGAGAATGGAGAGAGAACAGAGTGGAGACAGAGAGACAGCACGGAGAGGTGGAACAGGGACAGGTGGTAGTAGAGAGAGAGTGAGCATGGAGAGTGAGAGCACAGAGCGAATGGAGAGGGAGAGACAGCACAGAGAAACTGGGGAGAGAGAGAGAGACAGCACAGAGAGGGAAAGAAACAGGACAAAATGGGGAGAGATGACACAGAGAGGGAGAGATCAAGATATGGGATCACTGCGCTGTCAAGGAGCCATGTTCTGAGATAGTTCAGATGGAACAGTCATATTATCACGTGGACTGACTGCGTTATCACGTGGCCTGACTACATTATCACGTGGACTGACTGAGTTATCACGTGGACTGACTGAGTTATCACGTGGACTGACTGCGTTACCACGTGGGCTGACAATATACGATGGTACTCAACTAGACCATTACTGTCCCTGTAAAATTCCAGAACATTCTCCAGTTCATTCCCATGGATTTGACAACTGTAGCGTGTTCCAAATAATCTATGACTCATTAATCAAAGGAATGTTAATGTTTCACACATCACACTGGACAGGACACCATGTTTAATGTCAGTAGAAAGTAACTGACACTATACTGTATAGTATAAACTGGGTGTCCAGGTCTAAACTAATTCTGAAGTGAGGCTCCCAGAGCTAGTCGGGTCTGGATTCTGGATTCAGGCGGCCTTTACTCTGTGACTGCAGGTGGGGTGTGAAATGAAACCATCTCACATCGATGCTACGGCCGTAGTGTAAATACATCCCGTGACACAGCCGGTTGCTGTACTATGTAGTCTTAGTTACCAGGGCCATCTGCAGCCTCTCTTGGTAGCAGTGAGGTGAAGAGAGAAAAAGAACCAAGAAATTAAAACAGAATGACTGAAACGAGCTTGTAATCCAATATATAATGTGAAACACCCTCACTTGTGCAAGCACGTGAATGCATAAGAAAGGTTAAAGTGAGAAAAGGCTTGCTCTAACTGGAGTCCATGTTTGTTTTATCGTGGATGCAAATATCCTGCTGGACATGCACCCAGAATTCAGAGCCATGGTTGTGATTTACTGGGACTCTCTGGAGTGAGGTTTGAACTCTGCACCTTCAACTCAGAGGCATGAATGCTACCCCTAAGCCAAAGGCTCGCTCTGCATTGCTTCAGTGAATATAAAAGATCCAATGGCACTATTTGAAGAAGGACATAGAGTTTGCCTGGTGCCCTGGGTCCCTCAACAAACCAATTCACTGGCCATTCATTTAATTTGCTGATTGTGGGACCATGCAGTGTGCAATTAGTGATGCATTTGCCTTTAGAACAAGAGTGACTGCGCGTTAGAAGTAATTCATTGGATGTGAAGCATTTTGAGATGTCCTGAAGATATGAGAAGCATCTATATAAGTGCAAGTTCTTTTTTATTTAGCATAGGCTAATGTAATGGAAGTATTCATCCCCTGAAAAAAACATCAAACCATAGGATCAAAAGCAGGCCGAGGCAGATGATGTGAAATATTTGCAATCAATACCTAGTTGGCTTTATTTTCACTGCTTTGAAATATTAATTTACTCGCCCATATTGGAGTCTACACTGAGGAATGGGATCGATGTATTAAAGTAAGAACAGCAAAAAACAAAACAAGCGAGCTTCTGAATTATTGATGCAATGATAGGACGATAAGTGCAGCAGCCCAAACGTGTATAATTTGCATGCGCTTTCATATTCATGAGAAGACAGGGCTCAGGGTTAACTTTTACTTCCTCAAATCAATCTCAGTGTCCACGACCATCAAAAAGTTGCATTCCCACATCTCGTGAAGAAGAGTTTGAACTCACGGAAAGTAATGCAGTTCTGAATTTCATAATAATGATCACTGATAACCAGGACGGATGCTGAGGACAGTCCATGAGTGATGAAAGAGGGTCTCTGATAGTTTTTCTGTGGCCATTTTCTTTCAGACCATTGTGAAAATAGAGAATTTTTGTGTTGATCCAACTGAGGGATCTCAGACATTGAGGCATTTTTCAATTTTCAGCACCCAATGTCAGCATCGAGTACTCCCAAGATAGATATATGATGGAGAATAAAGCTCTCTCTGCACTGTAAACTAAATTAATTATGGAAGGAAGAGAAGGAAACACATGTCCAAACTAGTAAAAGGGGTGATCTGATCGAGGTGTAGTGAAAATGTGGAACTCTCTCCACTAAAAGGCCGTGGTTCCTAAGAAAGGAAATTATTTTTCGGAGGGTTGATTCACACCTAGGGTTTCCAACCCCCCTGAATTGTCCTGGAGTCTCCAGGAATTGAAGATTAATCTCCAGGACACTGCTGGGAGCAATCCAGAAGAAAAATCATAGGGCTATTTTAAAAACTGTGTTTCTTTTCATTTTCTTTTGAACACATTAGTTATAAAAAATATTGAAGATGGGAAAAAGATTGTTTTGATTGACATCCAATCGGCTTTCCAATTGGGGTGGGAAGGCGGGGCGCTGTGAGGATGGATGTGTCGGGCGACCAATTGCGGGAGCGTGGGGGCAGGGAGTCAAAGGCAGGAGGTCATATGATGAAACTTCCAGGAATACATGCAACCAAAGTTCGCAACCCTATTCTCACCTGTCGCTTTAAAGGTGTTGCAGCTCAGTAATAAGCCAGTTATGAGCTTTGAATGTCTGGAGGAAGCAATGATCCACTGTACTGTACTGGCTCCCTGTTGTTACCAGGCTGTCCCTGGCAGCTTGCCTCCTGCTCCTTCATCTCCTGCTGCCTCGCCTGTGAGTTGCAATGTGCACTTAATATTTTGGCCCAGAATTTGCTGTCAAAATAACAGTGAGGCTAACGGCACTCACCATTATTTATGCACAAATGCTACAGCAATTTCGGGTGAGGGCAGATGTGTAGTTAAACGCAGAAATCCAAAAGTTGCTGTCTGAGATGCACCGCTCCGACATTAACTTTGTGAAAACGGCATCTCACTGCCTGACTCACCATTGAAACACATTGAACGGTGTGAACTTGCTGTATTTACACGGTAGATACGAACCAAACTCACTACAGGAAGTTAAGTCTTGTCCATTCCAGCCTAAGTACCCTGTTAATGATGTGCTAAATATTAATTACTGCCAAACAACCTCTGGCACTGAAAATTAACTATTACAAGTGTGGAGTCTCATTCCTTCAGGTTTTAATTGTTGGAGATTTTTTAAAAATGTAATTAACATTTTTTTTCTTTTCCTTTCTGTCCCTTTTTTCTCTCTCTCTTAATCCAATCTTTCTTTCCCTCTCTTTATTTCTCTTTCTGTAACTGATCTGACATTGAAATCACCCATTCTAACCTAGACTTCCTTTTCAATCCTATTGTTGGCTGTTAATTTCACAATCCTTCAATCTGATTGGTTAAGAAGATACACAGTTGCTTGCCCTGTTCACTCAGATCCCAGATGCCCTGTAGAGGGTGTATCCCTCTCCCACTTTCAGCAACTTGCAGCGCAAAATATCATTGAGATTAAATAAGCAAGGGCAAGTTCTAACTAATGGCGGACAGCGTTTGTTGCCCTGTTACAGCAAATTCTGGGCCATAGCTTTTCGTCCCCCATGGAAGTTTGTTGGTGCTGGCTCTGAGCAGCTTTTTCCTTTTGTGAGCAAAAAACACACTGAGAAAGGAATCTGACTGGCAACTCCACTTCCTTTCAACCCCGTGTCCGGATCCATCCCATGGTGACGATGTTTCGGTGCAGGCTAGCTTTAATCATCTCTCCTTTGACATTCACACTTCCACCCGTGTGTCACGAGCTGAGAGAATACAGAGTGGTACGGTGGGAAAGAGGTGAGGGAGTGGTTCCTGAGGTTTCTTGTGAACATCAAAGATTGACATTCACCCAGTCATTTATGCTCTGATGGCATCATTCTTACAGGTCATGGGGACTTGTGCCTTCAATTACCTTAGCCAAGCTCATGAGGTCATTAAACTGTTTCCAGCAGTGTGTAGCAGTATGCCGGGTCGTGGAGATTGCACCAGCTGGCAGCCACCCACCTTAAGGTAAGCCAAGACACTAGAACAAGAGGGCATGGATTAAAATTGGTAAAAGGGCAAATTAGGACAGTTGCCGGGAAGAATTCCTTCATGCAAACTGTGACCAAGATTGGAAATAGTCTTTTGGGCATAGTAATGGAGGGGATAACCTTAGATTCACTCCAGTTACAATTGGATGATGTGGGGCGGGGGAATGTAAGGCTGATATAATCTCCCTGTATTTATCTCACGATCCTGTGATGTTTGGCAGGAGCATGCGATTAGGGATTGCTAAAGAATGGAACAATCCTCCAATATGTCTGGAGCCACTCTGAGGGACATCTTCATGCCGGGTTCTGCGCTGCAGCTTGCACCTCTGTTCTACCTCAGCCCCTCCTGAAATGCCGTCTGTGCCACTTCTGGACAGCTCACCTGTTACTGTTCAGTCCACGCAGCAAAGAGAAAGGAGAAGAGAGAAACAATTTTAAGGAGCTCCCCTTCACATTATGATGATCAGGAAGTGAGGTTGTATGGCATGCTGGTGGCCTGATGACATCATCACTGCTCTACAGCCTCATTGATGAAGATTCTGTACGAAGGAAATGAGGAGCAGTGGAGTCTGGAGGTACTTATCCTGGGAACATGATTCCTTCAGCTGAGGTAAGACTTTTCACTCATCCTACAGGCTGCCCCAAAACCAGGATGGATGTGTCATTACCAACAGCAACCATTCCATAACATTCTGATCCAGTATGGCATTTGGCCCTAGTTAAAACTCCGATTTAAAAGGAGTCACTCTTTTTTAGAGATTTATTTTTCTCTGATGTAAGCAATGATTCACGTTTGAATAAGGCCCTCGATACCTCACTCAATGCCCATTCTTCATATGCGAGCCTAGTCAGTCAGTGCCAACAGACTATTTGACCAAGGCCGCCACCACAGATAAGCTGAATCCTGTTCTTATCCAATGTGTACACACACACACGCACACTTTAACTTTTCAGCAGGAGTCACTGGATAATGATCAGTAGTGAGAACCTTGACCTTTCCTAACTTGAAGCACTGAAGCTCATTTGTAGTGTCCCTATCACTGGTCCAGTCGAGATCAGCTAAATAAGCACAGATCAGGGATCAAACCTGGGCCCTTCCTGGCCTGTATGAGTCAGTACCACATTGCGCACTATATTTGTCTTAGGCCCTCCATTCTATGTAGTTTTAAGAGAATGTATACACTCAGTGCTGGTTCAAACACATAAAATGTTTGCTCCTGATAACACAAGAAGCAACTCCCAGTGATTGGAATGTGCTGATGGCAGAAGGTCACCAACTTACCCAAAAGGTCAAGCCTATAACTGCACGTTCACTTCACACACAGCTCATGGCTGCTACTGGCTGCAGTTCTCTTTGTTTTGTTAAAGAAAGTCTACGTCTAGTTGAGGAAGTTCATGTGAAGTGAATGGGTAACTGAGGTTCACACTGCCATCACTTTTAGTTTGTCTTGAGCCAATTGTTTTAGAAAGGGGCACTGGTCAGTAACTGATGGCCATTTTGTGGCATAAGGGGAACCCATGGCCATTTTATTGGTCCAAACTAAATAGACAGTTTCCTGCTGTTATTAAACAGGATGAAGATTGATGCCAATTACTGTGCGTTTGTGATAATGATGCAGTCACCAGCCTGGAGGAATCAAGTCAGGAGATGGTTTTCTCATGTGGGAATTCGATAATCACAAACCTGATGCAGAACATAGGTTTTTAAATGAAGCAATGAATTCCTAGGCACGGAACATCAGCAGCTTGGCTGCTTCACCAAAAAAATCATGAACTATTTGTGCTCAAGAACTACTGAAATTAATCAGAATCCACTAATGAACAGGCCTTCCCTAGGGACTCCCACCTTGAAGTGGGGGAAGGCTTGCGTGCTTCTACGTCTCTGAGAGCTATGCTGGAGAGAGTAGAGCTCCTGGTCGGACCACCCAAGCCAGACAGGTCGTAAGGTAGGAGCCAGACTAAAGGCTAGTCCAGTGATCCTCCTGGTAGGTGGTCATGAGTCAGGCTAAAAATGCCTTTAATAACGGAAACAACCCAGAGACAAGTCGAGTCTGTTACAGATTGATAAATATAAACATCAACTGTGGAGAACCACAATCTGCTGGATGTAATCAAGATGATTCTCCGATCTGAGGCAAATATTTTGATGGGGACAGACAGCAGTGAAAGGAACAGGTTGCCTCATGGGCCATTTGGCACAGGAGACTCAAACTTATTAACTATGAACAGAGACTTACAGGATCCCAGTTGGTCCTGCATCCCATAACTCATTCTTTAACTTGCTGTTTACATTTCTGAAGTATTTGATCCTGAATTTGGGACAATCAAAATAAATTAGTTGTTTAAAGAAAGGTAACTGTCATAAAAAATCATGAGGGAGGGCAGCTTTAATTTATCTTGTTATTACTTCTAATTCATAACTATGTAATATAAATTTAAAAATAGCACATACCTGCATGTATATACACACATAGAAATACATACCTAACATAAATAATGCACATATATACACACAGACAAATATAGATCCCCAAATAGTATTTATGAAGACTCATGTTTGAAGACTCTAATTGTCATGCGAATCTCTGTGGAGAGTCAAGGAATAGGGATCAAACATTGTTAATTGACACAGTCTAAATTTTATTTTATCACTAGCATTTATTTAATTTAAAATAATGCCAATCAAAAAAAAATCTAACCCAATGATCACTAGTCTGCAGATTGATAATAGGAACATATGAAGATGGGAACAGGAGTGGGCCATTCAGTCCCTCGGGCATGCTCTGCCATTCAGTTAGATCATAGCTGATCTGCACCTCAACTCCATTTACCCCATTGCTCCATATTCCTTGATACCCTTACCTAACAAAAATCTATCAATCTCAGCTTTGAAAGCTCCAATTGTCCCAGCATCCACAGCCTTTGGGGGAGAGAGTTACAGATTTCTTCTGCCCTTTGTGTGAAGAAGTGCTTCCGGATTTCGCTCCTGATGGCCTAGCTCTAATTTTAAGATTACGTCCCTTTGTTCTTGATTCTCCCCCAGAGGAAATAGTTTCTCCGTATCTACTCTATCAAATCCTTATAATATTTTAAACACCTATATCAGATCACCCTCAATCTTCTATATGCAAGGGAATGCAGATAGATCAATCTGTTGGCCTTCGGGACCTGTTCCAGGGCCTCGATATCAACCACATGTGAGGGGACATTTTTCCATTTCCCATACCAGATAAATTTTATATCTCTTGGTGTCAGATAGAGGCAGTTTTGTGCTGTGGGAACAATAAAACTGGATTGAGATTGGCTGGAATAATTTGACATACGAACATCAAATGACATATGGACCACAGATACGATAAATATTCAATGAAAGGATGCATTCGCCTACTAGACTGAAAGTGTTGCTATACTCTGAGTCTTTTCTACACTTCTTACTTTCCATATACTTCTTATAGCGAGTCCCAACTCCCAATGACTTAGGAGTGTCTTCATTAGCCTTGATATCTAGCTAAACATCCAGCAAGACACCCAGGATTACAAACAGAAAACTCTGCTTGTTAATTGAGTTTAGCTGCTGGAATTATCCTATGACTCCACGTGGTCCCTCTCCACTATTTGATATGTGGTTGAGCTCCACAAGTTCAGACCACTTTTAAATTTAAATTATTCAGCTAATTTATTTTACAAAAGATGAACAAGCAAATAACAGTGCTATATATATCATTTTCATATATTATATATACTTTGGGTAGAAGGATTTCTATTCTCTCCCTATATACACACAAGTTGTGCAGAAATAGAGAGCAGGTAGAAATCCTCTACCTCACTTCCCAAAAAGAAAATAATAAAAGGTTGCTATTTAATATGTAGCCATTATTTCGGACACGTTTATTTGAACAAGTCGCCAGCTTGTGCTGTGAGTGCGGAGTTAACATTGTGGCTTTCTAGCTGTATTGGACTCTTTCTCTTTCCTTGTCTTTCCCTTTCTGCACAGCTCTCCCATACTTTTGTTGTCATCTCTGTATCCGTTTGTCTCTAATTCTTCTTTCTCTGTCTTTCTATCTCTCTGTGTCTCTCTTTGTCCCTCCCTCTCTGTGTGTCTCTCTCTGTCTCTTTGTTTCTCTCTCTCTGTCTTCCTCTGTCTCTGTCTCTGTTTCTCTCTGTCTGTCTCTTTGTCTGACTTTGTCTGTCTCTCTCTCTCTCTCACACAAAGAAAAATATGTTGCCTTTTAAATAAATCTATATGAACAGGCCTGATCCAGCAAGAGTTGCTATGGGAACGGCTGTGAGGGTTTTCAGCAATTATGCACACATATATAAAATGCTACGGTACCTGATCTCATTCCTGGATAATTTCCCTACCAGTCACAATGGGGAGTCTGCTAAAACTGAGCCATCAAGGGAGCTGGTATTTTTTCCTTCCTTTTTGTTTTTCTCTGGGAAAAAAATGTTCTGAGACCTGGACTACTGGCCTGACCCATCGCCATACCCTAATCCCTCATCACCTATTACAGTGACTTCCCATTCCCTAGAGGTTAACAACTTGTTCTTTTGCCCCTGACTGTGCTATCCGTTTTCTATCAAAATATTTAAACTATTTGAAATGAACTCGGCCACGAATCTCTCTCCTCACACCAAACTCCCTCTCAGCTTGTTACTGTATCCAGGATGCCACACATCTGATGTACTATGCCGTGGAGGAAGAAGCATATTGGACAATGTGAGAGGGAACTCCTAGTGAGCTGTGTCCTATAGTACAGCTCTTACAGGTCTAGAAATAAGGATCTTTCTAGAATGAGAGAATCAATAAATATAATGATATTCTGGTGGTCTTTACATAGAAGTTACAACACAGAAACAGGCCATTCGGCCCAACTAGTCCGTGTTGGCATTTACTCTCCACACAAGCAAATAATCCTAATGACATTTACCCACCCTGTTCCATATTCCTTTATTCCCCTTTCCTTCACCCACCTAACCAATCTAATCTTGAATGTTGACATAGTTTCTGCCTCAGGCACTAACCCTGGAAATGAATTCCACAGCCTCACATATCTCTGTGTGAAGAAGTTTCTCCTGCCCTTCGTTCTAAATCTCAAAGTTGACACTTGATGAAAACCATCCTTAAGAAAGGTAGTGAACCAGTCCTGAGTCACGTCTTGATCTTCGATTATCTTATATCAGTCAGACTAATCAGGGGGAATTTTAACCCCCAACAACGGGCGGGTTGGGGCGGGTGGGTAGGTTAAAATATCAAAAATGGGAAACCGCCTCCACCGCACCCACTTCCGGTTTTAACAGAGGCAGGTTTGGGTGCGGCCAAGTAACCCGCTCTTGAGAGGCGGGTCCGTCATTATAATATGTTAATGAAGATTGAGCAGCGCTTCATGGGGCTGGTTAAATGTCAGGTGTCCCGATAGGAATAATAGCTCAGTGCTTACAGCTGCTTTCTCAGAACCCTCTGAGAAATAGTTTGCTGAGAGTTCTTGTTGTGAGAGAGGTATTGGAGAAACTTGGAGGTTTTCAAACAGGGAACATCAGGATGGGTGGCGCCATGGCTGCTTTAGATTGGACTTCGGATGAGGAAGATAATCATCATCCACGGCAGCAAGATCGTGCTGTAATGAGGGCTGCAGGTGGACAACAGGGAGGTGGACAGCAGGGAGGTGGACACCAGAGAGATGGACAGCAGAGAGGTGGACAAAAGGGAGGTGGACAACAGAAAGGTGGACAGCAGACAGGAGAGCAACAGAGGGGCCACATTCGCAGGAGGCACTACCCACGTACAGACAGAGGCTCAGCTTCCATGACCTATTTGAAGAGCAGTGCTTCCGGAGGCTCAGATTGACACGTCAGGTGGTCGCAGACATCTGCAGCCTCCTAGAAGAAGATCTGCTCCCTGCTGGATCTAGTGGCCACGCATTACCAGTGGCTGTGAAAGTCACCACTGCCCTCAATTTCTTTGCTTCTGCTTCCTTCCAGGGTGCTGCCGAGACATATTGAGGGTCTCTCAGTCGGCTGCACATAAATGTGTAAGGCAGGTGACGGGTGGGTTGTTTGCCAGGCGTCGACTTATGTCAACTTTCCCTGCCAGAATGAGCAGGCACTCAGATTCAAGTCTCTGGCTGGCTTCCTACAGGTGCAGGCTGCCATCGACTGCACACACGTGGCAATCCAAGGACCAACAGATTAACCAGGAGTATTTGTCAACTACAAGGGATTTCATTCCATTAATGTGCAGATGGTGTGCAACCACAAGAAAAGGTTATGCAGGTGGGCACCGGATTCCCTGGGAGCTGCCACGATGCTTTCAACCTGCAGCAGTCCAACATCCCCGACCTGTTTGTACCTGGAAGCAGACTTAAGGGGTGGTTGTTAGGAGACAAGGGATACCACCTTCAAACTTAGCTGATGACACCTTTGAGGAACCCTACCAATGAAGCCCAAGAGCACTACATCGACAGCCATTGCACCGCCAGATGTGACATAGAGTAAGCCATTGGCATGTTCAAGATGCCCTTCAGGTGCTTGAACAGACTGGAGGCTCCCTTAATACTCACCAGTGAGGGTGTCCAGAATGATCGTGGTGGGCTGTGTTCTGCACAACATTGTGCAGCAACGAGGATTAGAGATGGAGGACGAAGAAGGCGCTCATCACTCATCATCCGATGCCAATTGCAATGAAGAAGAAGATGAAGGTGAAGATGGGGCATCCAACGCCAGACCAGCTGCTTACATTGCTGCTCGGAATGCCAGGGATGCCCTATTAGCTCGAAGGTTCAGTTAGCACTCACACTAGACCAAAGTAATAATCAATCCCCCGCACCCCACCGCCCCCACCCACCCATACAAAGCAGTTCTCTAACCAACCATCCACACATTGCACATCCCCCAATTGGTCCCATCAATTCATATATTCACGTTCATCACCAAGCAACTGAAAAGGCAAGTTGCCACTCAGCAGGCAAGAATGGGTGACACGGGGAATGGTGCAAATTAATAAATTTTATGTGAGGTAATAACAAATGGAAACTTAATAACATAACATTTTCACAAACACTCATGTGCATTTCCTTGGTGAATTAAAATGTATTTTTCTTTGTTTGCCTACTGCTCCTGTGGCTTCAGCAGAGGTAGAGGCAGGCTGCTCAGATCTCTGCTCTGACTTCTGAGATGCTCTTGGCCTACAGCCTATGGGTGTTGGAGCCTGTAAGGGCCCCGCCAAAGACTGCTCCACCTGCACCTGCAGCATGTCGGGTACTGGCTGAGGGGGGTGTAACAGGTGAGACATGGGAGCACTTTGAGTGGAGTTCCCACTTCCATGTCCCCTTTCGCCATCATCCCTTTCCTGGGCCAGCAGCACATCACTCCTACCACTCTGCTGGGGAGCAGCTTGGTGCAGATCAGGGACGCCTTGTAAGACTCCGGATAAGTTATCTGTCATCCTGTTTAAGGTGGCAGACATGCTGGCATCCAAAGTCTGCACAGCCATGGCCATGGCTGGTTTGATAGCCGCGCTTGAAGTTCCACAGAGGCGGTCACTCTCTCCATGGCAGACATTCTCATAATGGCCTCAATCAGTCGCATCAATCCACAAATGTTCAAGCTGGACTCCTCCATCCTCTCCACTATTGTGGACAGTTTGCCAGTTCCTCGCAAATTTGTTGCTGTCCCTCTATAATTCTCCTTTTCATCGTTGGCCCCCGGGGTTCAGCATATGTGCCAAGCTGAGCAGAGCTTGGAGAGGAGTGCGCCCACCCAACGTGGACTCTCCACAGCTGCCCCTGCCACCAGTATCTGCTCATGTTCACTTGTGAACTGTGAATCACCAGGTGAAAACCCAATTGGACCCACAGATGTGCGGCAGTATGTCTTGTGACGGTGCACCCTCAGCAGGATTCAGGTCCTCTGTGGAATCATCCTCAGGAAAAGTCGACAGACTGCTGCGATTGCTGCTCTATGCGTGAAGGCCCTGGAGGAGAGAAGAAATGGATATGAATTAGTACTGGCAGTGTAACAATGTTGCCACTCAGCATAATTACATTTATCATATTTCACTCATTGCTGAAATCAAGTCAACATAACTTAGTCTTGTATGAGATGTGGGTCAGAGATATTTTTCATTCTGTCACCAGGCAGCTACAAAGTCCCAGTCTCTCCATCTCTGATGGTCAGGGACGCAGAGAAGCCACCGATCTCCATTGCCTCTTCCTCTGCATCTGTCAGCTGCACAATCTGTGGTGGGCCACTTCCAGTCCTCTCCCTCTCCCTTGTGTTTTGTGCTCTCTTCTCCTGCAACGGGAGAAAGAACAGACCTATGAATTAATGTAAGGCACATGTTCACCAGGTGGACGCAGTACAGATGCATCACATTGCAGAAGGACTGGGGTGAGTGGCAGGGGTAGATGGTTTAATGGGGAGGTGAGGAAGTGCATAGAAAGTGCACGCTGGGTGCTCTTGAAACTTAAGTGTGTGTGAGGAGTGATGTGATAGAGTAGGCGTGCCAAGACAGAGTGAGGGGGGTGGGGGTGTTGTACACCACAGGATGTAGATGGATCTGCAACTGTACTCACCTTTCCTGACCTCATTAGGTCATTAAACACTTCCTGCACTGTATCCAGGGATGGGCAATAATGCTCCTGCTGCTGATCTCCTCAACCACCTCCAACCACGCCTTCTTGGTGACAGCAGTAGGTTTCTTCCTTCCGTTGCTTAGAAAGATTACTTCTTTCCTGCTCCTCACTGCAC
Organism: Heptranchias perlo; assembly: GCF_035084215.1. NCBI lineage: Eukaryota > Metazoa > Chordata > Chondrichthyes > Hexanchiformes > Hexanchidae > Heptranchias > Heptranchias perlo. The sequence continues at coordinate 97,388,159 of NC_090328.1, read as the reverse complement.
CGAGCAGTACTTCAAGTGAAGTGTCGTTAAACCGAGCCCCTCACCCCCGCCGCTCAGAACCCGCCTCTGCATTATTATTGGGCCCAGCGTCTCTTTTAAAAGTGGCAGTCTCTCAGGATACTCAACTTTTTTTTGATACATGGGAAGATTTTATGGATTATCATTCCCGGTGTGGAGCGTTACGGACAGCAAAGCATATTGGGAATTTGGACACGACGGTAGCTTGCCCTACTTGATTTCCACCCATTAAAAGGACAGAAAATTATGTGAGGCTTGTTCACTTCTCCAGCCCAAATTCCGGTATGTGATCCAGATGTGTGAAGCTCTGTGTTGGGAGTGCTTATTCATAAAATCTACCTCATAGGTACGTGTGTGCAAATATCTTTTAAAGAATCAGAGAGGTACAACTGAGTATCTCTGGTTAGCTGTGGGGAATAATACTCAGTAAAAACACCTGATAAAGCCTTTCTGTAAAAGTGTCTTCATACATCACATTCTAATACTATCCACTCCGCAGGAACAGTCACAAGTTTGTGAAGATGTTATAACGAGTAGGTCTCACTAAAACATCCTGGGCTTTCACAACCTTGAGCTGTAGGAACCAGAAAGCTTAGTATCAGCATCAGCAAGTTTCACATCTCAGTCCTGGGGGATAGAGCCAGGGGTGGGGGAGAGGGGGGCTGGTGCTCTGCTCGATAACAGTCTGCATACATAATTACAGACTTCAAACCTCAAATGCAACAGTCCCTAAGGCTGCCATTATACTACTGGCTGGTTCCTGTTTAGAGTGATGCAGTGTTGGCAGGCTTGAGTTATACTGTCCACTCCTGATCACTTGATGAGTGAGGAAAGTAGAACTCTCAGCGACATTGAAAGTGACGTTTAAAAAGTTGGACTGTTTAGGAACCTTTTCAACTTTGTTCCGTGCTGACGGTACCTGCACAGATGTGAAGACGGAGTGGTGTGAGTCTAACCCCTGAAGGTAATCGTGCACCCGCACCCACTCTGCCGAAAACTGATTTGGACAACCTGACACCAAGATCATATTACACGGTTTACGAAGCGAAAACAAGTTTACATCAGTGCAAAGTGTATATTCTAACCAGCCCTTAAAACTCCCATTTTGACCAACACTGAAAGCTCTGTAAATGCCATTTAAATATGCTGGGCTTTGCAAGAGCCTCAGGGATTGCAGAACAAAAGAACTCCCCGATTATCGTGCAGTAACCATGATAAAACACGGCCGGCTGGAATTCATCGGACCCCACACAATGCACTGAATCTCACATGATTTTATTAGTCATATCATTTTACGTGCCCAATCTCTTTGAATACTTTCTCCTCTGAAATATCTTCAATAAAACAAAATTTAATTTCTGTGTGAGATCCAGTGAGCAGGCTGCACTGATGGAGCCTGAATATTTTAGTTAGTCACTCTCTAGTTTCATTTCCTCTTGATGGATTTCTCCTTTACTCCTTCCTGACTGGTAGCTTGATCTCAGCCTGAAGACACCATGACTCCAACCTCAGCCTCACTTTTAAATGCTTATTAGCTAATAGTCTGACCTCAGTGACCCCTAACAATGTCTTGCACCACATAGGGTCCTGAGCTGTAATCTATACTTGCCGGACCCTATTCAACTCTGAACTGCAGGTCCCTTTACTATAGACACACTACAGATGAGAACATGACCTACTGTGACCTTTCTGTCTATCTGGGCTTACCGTTGCCATGGTAAAGGTTGCTTGTAGCCTCCTAATAAATGGCAAATTTGGTAGATGTGGCTGAATCATAGCTAATCTAGAGCAGCTGCAACCTTTCTGCAAAATACACACGTCAGCAGCTGTGGTCGAATGAGAGGGGGGCAGGCCATACATGAAATGTTGCTGTCTGCATTAATGCTCCTATAATCTTTTATTTCGATTGTACATCGATTTCACGAGAAATCTTTGTTTTCTGTCTCCTCATATCTTATTTAAAAGCATCTCAACCAAAGCAATATGATTTTGTAAAAGATACATCTTCTCCCTGTTTTTTCTCCTGGGGTTAATTTTCACCCTCAGCGCCCGGGCGGTAATCTGTCGGAGCAGATCTCTCACCCATTACAGAACCTGCCCCATTTCATTCCACAGATTTCAATTGGGTTCAATAACAGGAGGATGAACTGCTCCGCCAGGTTACTGCCCAGGCGGTAAATACCAAGGGCATTTGAAGGTAGGCCAAGCGAGGTACTAATCTCTGGCCCCTCTAGGCGAGGAATACCTAGGGCTGGCACTATGACCAGCTGCTTTCCATGCTCTGCTGCCTCTTCAGTTATTGCTTCACCTATTTTACCACCCTCAAACTCACTACCTGACTGCCTCATGGTGCTTGTATCCATGTTGGTGCATGTACCAGGTGATGCATTGTTCAGTGGGCACCACTCAGGTCCAACGCCTCATCTTGGGAAGCCCCAAAGGAAGGGAGGAAGCCATTCGGTGACACTTGAGTCAGGAGGGAATGCCTACTAACAGAGGTAAGATACCTGTTGAAAATGCGCACAACTATGGGGGTATGGTAGGGTAGCTATTATGTTACTGGCACTAGTAATCCAGAGAACATGAGTTCAAATCCCACTATGGCAGTTTGAAAATTGAATTTGCTTTAAAAAAAATGCAAATAAAAAGCAAGCATCGGTAAAAGTGACCATGAAGTTATCAGATTGTTGTAAAAACCCAACTGGTTCACTAACGTCCTTACTCGGTCTGACCTATATGTGACTCCAGTCCCACACCAACGTGGTTGACTCATAACTACCCTCTGAAGTGGCCTAGCAAGCCTCTTAGTTGATCAAAACTGCCACAAAGACTGCAGCGGTTCAAAAAGACCACCACCTTCTCAGGGCAACTAGCGATGGGCAATAAATGCCAGCCTTGCCAGCAACAACACCTGCATACTGAGAATGAATTTTTAAAAAATAACACGTCCAAGTGTTAGAATTTAGAAGTCCAGTTAGACAGTATCTCTGTGGCCGGCCTACATCCTTCTTTGCTTGAAGTCTCAGGTGGCAGTGTTGGTGTAGAGCACCTCATGCGAGTCAAGTGTGACAGTACCACACACAAGGTGTGTCCTGTGACTTTACTAACCCGAAGGTATGTGTGGAAAAGGCGAAAGGATGTTTCCACGTTGTCTTCTTGAGGTTGCACAAGTTGAAACTTCTGGTTGTGCCATGCATGCTACGCACCAATGGTAACAGTCTGTCCAAATGTGGGTTAGGGTAAGGATCACTCCTGCTCCTCCTGGCCCCAGAAAAATTATTTAAGAGTTACCCTTGTGGGGCCTCTTCGGATCTATCACCAGTGAAACTGGTCAGAGAGTGCACAGCGCACACTCCAATCAGTCTATCCCACAGTGGCAATCGGGGACCTATGTACGCCCAAGAACCCTGATTTGTATATCAAAAGGGGCCAACCACCTGAAACAGGCAGGCTGTCCGGCCGCCCAGTGGTAGGCCCTTGTAAAAATGGCGGCAGCCAGAGTGTCTGCGTTAACAGGGTGTGAAGTCTACCGACCCCATTTTGAGGCCATTACTGTCCCATTAACACTGATTTCAGCAAGTTAAAATCGGCCCCATAGAGTGATCAACATGTGGAATAAACTTCCAGATATAGCACTGGAAGCAAAAGCCGTGGAATCATTAAAAAAAACCTGAATACTGCAAGTGGGGGAGGGTTCTTATTTTTGCATGGGCCAAATCACCTCTCACATCCATAATTATTTTGTAATCTTTTGATCAAACATAAAAGCTTTGAAGTGAAGGCTCAGAGATAGTATCAGATGGATTGCATTAATGCTAAATAAGAAGGGGAGGGAGGGTACAGGGAAAGCAGTACAAAGGTTGATTAGAGCTATTTTGTTGAACTTATCTTTAGTTTTGTTTAATTAGTGTTAACGTGGACACAGGGCTCATGCGTCTTTTGTAATGTACTTTTATGTTAAGAAAATGAAATGATAGTCCGGGACTTTCTGTTGGTGATATCAGTGGGCAAACACTTAACAAGCTCATGTGATGGACTGGTAATGGTAGTGCAATGGTTTTGGTACCAGTAACGCTGAGGTCTTTAGTTCAAATCCCAAGTTATGACATTGAATTCAAATAAATCTGGTAATCTCTAGGCTGGCATCAGAATATAAACCACAAAGCTCCTGGATTGTTGTAAAAACCCGACTGGTTCATTAATCTTCTTCAGGGAAGGAAACCTGTTGTCCTTACCTGGTCTGGCTTATACTACCTTGGTTAATTTTTAAAGCCCTCTGAAATGGCCAGCAAGGCACTCAGTTGTAGAAGGAGTGTCAATAAGTGTGGCCTTGCTGGAGGTCCTCTGTTTTAACAGAGCTATAATTTTATTTTAAACAGGATAGTGCTTGTGTTAAAATAGTGAACAGAGGGATGACGCACTGACGTATGAATCCGTTGTTATCGCTCGCATTTAACTCCCAGCCTTGTCTAATATTTGAGAAGAAAGGAAGATCGAATTTTCAGGAAGGAAGTGAACTGCTCGTCATTCTAAGCTGTAAATTCAAGGAACAGTTTGAATTGTCATAGAATCATAGAATTTTACACCACAGGAGGCCATTTGGCCCATGGCGCCTGTGACAGCTCTTTGAAAGAGTTATCCAATTAGTCCCACTCCCCCGTTCTTTCCCCATAGCCCTGCAATGTTTTTCTTTTCAAGTATATGTCCAATTCCCTTTTGAAAGTTACTATTGAATCTGCTTCCTCCACCCTTTCAGACAGTGCATTCCTCATCATAACAACTCGCTGCATAAAAAAAAATTCTCCACATCTCCCCTCTGGTTCTATTGCCAATTATCTTAAATCTGTGTCCTCTGATTACTGACCCCCCCCCCCCGCTAGTGGGAACAGTTTCTCCCTAACTACTCTATCAAAACCTATCATAATTTTGAACACCTCTATTAAATCTCCCCTTAACGTTCTTCGCTCTAAGGAGAACAATCCCAGTTTCTCTAGTCTCTCCACATAACTGGGGGTAAATTTTAACCCCATGAACAGGTGGGTTGGGGGTGAGTGGGAAAGTAAAAATCATAAAAAAGTAAAACTGGCTCCAACCTGCCAACTTCCGGTTTTAACGGAGGCGGGACGAAGAGCGGGCGACCAACCACTCTCGGGGGCGGGTCGGTCAGTAAAAGCTTTTAAGGAGGCTGCAGGCCTCCATTTTAATAGGATTTTTAGTTTTAACTCTTGGGGGCCGGGATTCCCGAGCCTTCTGCTTCACGCCACCTAATAGGAGGCGAGAAGGCCCGGGTCAGCAGGTAAGTGGCTTTATTGCACTGCTTGTCAGCCAGGAGGAGCAGGAGTGTTTTCTCTAGGCCCAACAAGCTTACCTGCCGCGATCCCACACACGTGATCGGCCAACCCTCTCCACATGTCTGACCCCCCACACGATCTCCGACCCCCCCGATTTCTGACCCCCCATGACTGAGCCCCCAATGGCTGCCAACCCCAACAACTCCCCCTGATGATCCCCGATGACCCCCAATGGCCCCCGACTCCCCGATGATTCCAGACCCCGATCCCCCACCCCCCGATGACTAACTCTCCTCCACCCTATCTAAGACTTACCTGCTGTCATCCGCTCCCTGGCTGCTCTCCCGTCCGACTGACAGCCAGCCTGTCAATCTGGTTGGCCTGTCGGGCGGGAAACCTACAGAAAAAAAAGGAAAGACGTCCTTACGGCAAAATCGTAAGGACGTCCAGGAATCCCATACTTCCGGGTTTCCCATCACGATTTCCCTGACCCCCACCCTCTTCCCAGCTCCCCATTAAAATTTATCCCCTGAAGTCCCGCATCCCTGGTATCTTCTAGTAAACCTCCTCTGCACCCTCTCCAGGGCCTTGATATCCTTCCTAAAGTATGGTGTCCACAATTGGACACAGTACTCCAGCTGATGTCAACTATGTTTAGTTGTGTCATTTTTAATATTACTGCGTTTTTTTTATAACTGCAATTGATTTTCAGTGATCACTAATTACTGAAGGCTTGGGGAGGGGAAAAGCTTTAACGCTGCATTCTCCCTCTCCCTGAAGGGTCTGCGAAGAGTTATATTAAAATCCACAGCAGCAGAACAGTACGGGGTGGGGGGGATGCTCCACTGCAGCTCCTGTAATTAGTTCTCTCCAGTTGCTTTTGTTTTAATTAAATATTTAAATGGTGTTTGTGTAGTCTATGGACTGACTCCCTAAGTGCTGTCTGCATCGTGTAAGTGCCTAGGCAGCAGGCTTTTAGAGAAGCCCCATCATATCTGATTTTCCCTGGGCTGGGGTGTTTTTGAAAAGCTTTAGCTGGTATTGAGGAGAAAAAATTGGAATTTCTTATACTTGGGCTTCACATGGTATGAAAATGACCTGAAATTTACAAGAAGTTAATCAATAAAGGGATTATACCACTTAGAAATACTTCAAAATTAAATCATGCATAAAATATAGAGAGGATCTAATGACACCAGAGTCACACGGGATAGGACGATACCAGAGTCACACGGGATAGGACGACTCCAGAGTCACACGGGATAGGACGATACCAGAGTCACACGGGATAGGACGACACCAGAGTCACACTGGATAGGACGACTCCAGAGTCACACGGGATAGGAGGACACCAGAGTGACACGGGATAGGACGACTCCAGAGTCACACTGGATAGGACGACTCCAGAGTCACACGGGATAGGAGGACACCAGAGTCACACGGGATAGGAGGACACCAGAGTCACACGGGATAGGACGATACCAGAGTCACACGGGATAGGACGATACCAGAGTCACACGGGATAGGACGATACCAGAATCACACTGGATAGGACGATACCAGAGTCACACGGGATAGGACGATACCAGAGTCACACGGGATAGGACGATACCAGAGTCACACGGGATAGGACGATACCAGAGTCACACGGGATAGGACGATACCAGAGTCACACGGGATAGGACGATACCAGAGTCACACTGGATAGGACGATACCAGAGTCACACTGGATAGGACGATACCAGAGTCACACGGGATAGGAGGACACCAGAGTGACACGGGATAGGACGATACCAGAGTCACACTGGATAGGACGATATCAGAGTCACACGGGATAGGACGATACCAGAGTCACACGGGATAGGACGATACCAGAGTCACACTGGATAGGACGATACCAGAGTCACACGGGATAGGACGATACCAGAATCACACTGGATAGGACGATACCAGAGTCACACGGGATAGGACGATACCAGAATCACACTGGATAGGACGATACCAGAGTCACACGGGATAGGACGATACCAGAGTCACACGGGATAGGACGATACCAGAGTCACACTGGATAGGACGATACCAGAATCACACTGGATAGGACGATACCAGAGTCACACGGGATAGGACGATATCAGAGTCACACGGGATAGGACGATACCAGAGTCACACTGGATAGGACGATACCAGAGTCACACGGGATAGGACGATACCAGAATCACACTGGATAGGACGATACCAGAATCACACTGGATAGGACGATACCAGAGTCACACGGGATAGGACGATACCAGAGTCACACGGGATAGGACGATACCAGAGTCACACGGGATAGGACGATACCAGAGTCACACGGGATAGGACGATACCAGAGTCACACGGGATAGGACGATACCAGAGTCACACGGGATAGGACGATACCAGAGTCACACGGGATAGGACGATACCAGAGTCACACGGGATAGGACGATACCAGAGTGACACTGGATAGGACGATACCAGAGTCACACGGGATAGGACGATACCAGAGTCACACTGGATAGGACGATACCAGAGTCACACTGGATAGGACGATACCAGAGTCACACGGGATAGGACGATACCAGAGTCACACGGGATAGGACGATACCAGAGTCACACTGGATAGGACGATACCAGAGTCACACTGGATAGGACGATACCAGAGTCACACGGGATAGCACGATACCAGAGTCACACGGGATAGGACGATACCAGAGTCACACGGGATAGGACGATACCAGAGTCACACGGGATAGGACGATACCAGAGTCACACGGGATAGGACGATACCAGAGTCACACTGGATAGGACGATACCAGAGTCACACTGGATCGGACGATACCAGAGTCACACTGGATAGGACGATACCAGAGTCACACGGGATAGGACGATACCAGAGTGACACGGGATAGGACGATACCAGAGTCACACTGGATAGGACGATACCAGAGTCACACTGGATAGGACGATACCAGAGTCACACGGGATAGGACGATACCAGAGTGACACTGGATAGGACGATACCAGAGTCACACGGGATAGGACGATACCAGAGTCACACTGGATAGGACAATACCAGAGTCACACAGGATAGGACGATACCAGAGTCACACGGGATAGGACGATACCAGAGTCACACTGGATAGGACCATACCAGAGTCACACTGGATAGGACGATACCAGCGTCACACGGGATAGGACGATACCAGAGTGACACGGGATAGGACGATACCAGAGTCACACTGGATAGGACGATACCAGAGTCACACGGGATAGGACGATACCAGAGTCACACGGGATAGGACGATACCAGAGTCACACGGGATAGGACGATACCAGAGTCACACTGGATAGGACGATACCAGAGTCACACTGGATAGGACGATACCAGAGTCACACTGGATAGGACGATACCAGAGTCACACTGGATAGGACGATACCAGAGTCACACGGGATAGGACGATACCAGAGTGACACTGGATAGGACGATACCAGAGTCACACGGGATAGGACAATACCAGAGTCACACTGGATAGGACAATACCAGAGTCACACGGGATAGGACGATACCAGAGTCACACGGGATAGGACGATACCAGAGTCACACTGGATAGGACGATACCAGAGTCACACTGGATAGGACGATACCAGCGTCACACGGGATAGGACGATACCAGAGTCACACGGGATAGGACGATACCAGAGTCACACGGGATAGGACGATACCAGAGTCACACGGGATAGGACGATACCAGAGTCACACGGGATAGGACGATACTAGAGTCACACGGGATAGGACGATACCAGAGTCACACGGGATGGGACGATACCAGAGTCACACGGGATAGGACGATACCAGAGTCACACGGGATAGGACGATACCAGAGTCACACTGGATAGGACAATACCAGAGTCACACGGGATAGGACGATACCAGAGTCACACGGGATAGGACCATACCAGAGTCACACTGGATAGGACGATACCAGCGTCACACGGGATAGGACGATACCAGAGTCACACGGGATAGGACGATACCAGAGTCACACGGGATAGGACGATACCAGAGTCACACGGGATAGGACGATACCAGAGTCACACTGGATAGGACGATACCAGAGTCACACTGGATAGGACGATACCAGCGTCACACGGGATAGGACGATACCAGAGTCACACGGGATAGGACGATACCAGAGTCACACGGGATAGGACGATACCAGAGTCACACGGGATAGGAGGACACCAGAGTCACACGGGATAGGACGATACCAGAGTCACACGGGATAGGACGATACCAGAATCACACGGGATGGGACGATACCAGAGTCACACGGGATAGGACGATACCAGCGTCACACGGGATAGGACGATACCAGAGTCACACGGGATAGGACGATACCAGAGTCACACGGGATAGGACGATACCAGAGTCACACGGGATAGGACGATACCAGCGTCACACGGGATAGGACGATTCTAGAATCACACTGGATAGGACGATACCAGAGTCACACGGGATAGGACGATACCAGAGTCACACGGGATGGGACGATACCAGCGTCACACGGGATAGGACGATACCAGAGTCACACGGGATAGGAGGATACCAGAGTCACACGGGATAGGACGATACCAGAGTCACACGGGATAGGACGATACTAGAATCACACTGGATAGGACGATACCAGAGTCACACGGGATAGGACGATACCAGAGTCAGACGGGATAGGACGATACCAGAGTCACACGGGATAGGACGATACCAGAGTGACACGGGATAGGACGATACCAGAGTCACACGGGATAGGACGATACCAGAGTCACACGGGATAGGACGATACCAGAGTCACACGGGATAGGACGATACCAGAGTGACACGGGATAGGACGATACTAGAATCACACTGGATAGGACGATACTAGAATCACACTGGATAGGACGATACTAGAATCACACTGGATAGGACGATACCAGAGTCACAAGGGATAGGACGATACCAGAGTCACACGGGAAAGGACGATACCAGAGTCACACGGGATAGGACGATACCAGAGTGACACGGGATAGGACGATACCAGAGTCACACGGGATAGGACGATACCAGAGTCACACGGGATAGGACGATACCAGAGTCACACGGGATAGGACGATACTAGAATCACACTGGATAGGACGATACTAGAATCACACTGGATAGGACGATACCAGCGTCACACGGGAAAGGACGATACCAGAGTCACACGGGATAGGACGATACCAGAGTCACACAGGATAGGACGATACCAGAGTGACACGGGATAGGACGATACCAGAGTCACACGGGATAGGACGATACCAGAGTCACACGGGATAGGACGATACCAGAGTCACACGGGATAGGAGGACACCAGAGTCACACGGGATACGACGATACCGGAATCACACGGGATAGGATAACACCAGAATCGCATGGGATTCACCAGAATGATACCAGAGCTTAATGGATTAAATTATTAGGCCAGGATGGATAAACTTAGCTTGTATTCCCTTGAGTTTAAACCATTGACGGGTGATCTGATTGAGGTGTTGGTACAAATTCCAGGCCAGAGGATGCTATTTGTTCTGTATCAGCTTGAAGGATCAAAACTCAGACATTGAGCCTCCAGCTGGTCAGAAAAGGTCCAGAGGGGAACTCGGTGATGCAGTGGGTTAGATGGTGACCTTTTACCTCTGACCAGGGTTCATATCCAGCCCAGATTGATATTGATAGGGATAGAGTGTATAAAGGGGCTCTGACGAATGAGTTTGGACAATCTCAATCCAGTTCCTGGTTGGCATGAGCCAACTGCCCTAATTGGGCACTAATTTGCGATGTCACCCCTAGGGATGGCTGATGTAAGAGATGAAAGTTAGGTACCATGGGGAAGAGTTCCATTCCCCCTCGCCATGATGAGCTCAAATAGAAAGAAAAGGCTGACAGATATGAACCTACCCATGGGTCAAAGTGCATTGACGCACCTCTCTAAAAAGGTTAATTTACAGTAGTGTAGTGGTTATGTTACTGGACCAGTAACCCGGCTCTGGCCTAATTCCCTAAAAAACATCAGTGAACCAGTTGTTTTTTTAGGACAATCTAACATGGTCACTTTTACAGATCCCAGCTTTTTATTTCCAGATTTTTAAAACTGAATTCAAATTCTCAAACTGCCGTGGTGGGATTTGAACTCATGTTCTCTGGATTATTAGTCCAGTAACATAAGCACTAAAGTACTGGTACTGTAATTATATTGATATAATTAGAAGCTGCCAGTTATTGGGGAACATTATGCAGTGCTGGTGCCACGTAACTGATGTAAGAAGGACAACCACATGTTTCATTAATTACATGACTAGATTGAACCAGTTCTGAGTCACAATGTTTTAAAATGTGTGTATTGTGAAGCTTTATTCAGAAATAAAGAAGCACCGAGCTGTAGAGGGCTGACTGAATGTGCTGTGGAGGACCTATAAAAAAGAGGAAAGAGACAAGAGTTAGAGTGGGAGATAGAAGAGGTGATAGTCTTGACAATATGAGTTGAAGTTGCTAAGCTTGCTAAGTTGAATGTAGGGATACCAGTAATTTGCAGACACCCACTCTAAGTATGGCGGCCGCCTCTCCTTCCCCGATGCTCATGACTCTGCCTGGGCCAGTGATCTCAAGGGCTTCTTGCTCTGCCTGTGTGAGGGTGATGATGTTGGGAACTCCTTCACCCATCCGGTTCCTGTCCCTGGCAGTATGTGTGGTCTTCTCCATCAGAAAGGGAGGCAGAGAGTTAGTGAGTGTGTGTTGAGAAGGTCAGTGGAGGTGTGTGGGGCTTGTGTATATACTGCATGTGGTGAGAGATGGAGAAGAAGCAAGATGGCATGAGGATGGGGAGGTGTTGAATGTAAAGGGAAGTGTATGCTGCAGTGTGGTGTGAAGAGAGGAAAGGAAGAGGTGAGTCTGTGTGGAATGAGAAAGAGGAGTGTTACAGTGTGCCCTTGTGATTGTATGTTGAAGGATGTAATGGAGGGGAGGGAATCATTCAGAGTGATGGGGGAGGGGAGACAGCAGTGTTGTGAGGTGTTGTTAATAGAGAGGTGGAGGTGAGAGCTGTACTCACCCTTGGTGCTCTTGTGAGACATTGAACCTCTTCCTGCATTGAACCCAGGTCCTGGGGTGATGCTGCTGGCAATGACCTTCCCAGTGGCCTCTGTCCACGCCTGCTTCATGGTGGCCTTAGGGATGTCCTTGCAGGTTTTGGGGAAAGTGCTGCTCTCTCTTGACCCTCACTTCTTCGACTAGAACCTCCAGGGAGGCAACAGAAAAGTGGAGACAGCCCCACGACTCAGCAGTCTGGCCCAAAAATCTTGAAGAATTGTGCAGGCAGAGGATGCAACCTTCCTAAAGTAGGCCTCAGGCGTCACACTGGAACCTGCATGAGATTGGGAGGGCTGTCCGATTCTGCACACGATCGTCCATCAAATTTAAATGAGACCCAGGAGTTAAAATTCGAGCCCCTCGAAACATCACGAGAGCTTGCCCTCTACCCTGCCCCTTGCACGCCCGATCCCCGCCCTGGGTTAAATTCGGGGCTACAGTTTCATTATGATATTTAAAATCGCGAGTTCCTCAAGATGAAAAGAATGTAGCATCTCACTCCTGGGAAACCCCCGGCTGGCGGTCATTTTTCTCCAGTGAATTGGTATGTGTTTCACTAACTGCACTGCAATGAAATATCCTTGCTGATTATCCATCCCACTGTTGTTATCTCTCAAAATGATTTGGTCCCTGATTGTGAAAGTGAGCATCTTCTCTTCAAAGAATTATACTTGTGCAAAAATTAATTGTGAATTTAACAAAAGGTGCTTCATCTGCTCAAACAACTTTAATGAATCGCAATTCCTTTGCTGACTGTCAAATATTGTTCATCTATACTTAATATCAGTCACACATTCAACGCACTGGAATCTTGGTTATGAAAGGGATTAGTAAATGTCATCATGAGGAAAATGTTTGACAGAAAGCTAAAACCTCTGATGTATTATTAGCACAAGGTGACTCCTGAAGCTGGTGTAAAGGGTGTAATTCAGACCCTTTCTTTCATAAGATAGGGGTGTTTGGAGATTCTGCATTCCAGATTAACTTCAGCAAAAAGATTCTTCTTAATCAGCATGACTCCAGGCGAAGAGCCATTGTATCTTGGTGACGTGCTGCAGAGACCAGCTGTCGAGGTATGGCGACAGAGAGGGGCTTCAGGGGCCTGACCCACAGAAGGACCATCAACTGCTCTGCTTCTGTTCAAGAGGATGGTTTACTCATTTCGCAAAAAAGGGCATTCTTCAAGATGTTTTCAGAATTTGTGTGTTTTGTCATTTTCCTGAAATTTCCACAAAATGTTTTAAAATCCATGCGTGGTATCCCGATCATATTTCAGGCCGGTGTTTCGAATATTCTGCCCCCTTTCCCCGCTTATGCTTCTCATCACTGTGCTTCTGCCTTCAGCCATGATTGAGAGAAGGTCCACGGACATCTAGGGTTGGCAACCCTCCTGGATTGCCCGGGAGTCTCCAGGAATGGGGCATGAATCTCCTGGGCACTGTTGCTAGCAGTCCCCCTGAGAGCTTCCTCCCCCCCACCCCCTTTCTGTGATGTCACCGGCAGTCGCTGCAGCAAAAAGACTGGCCCCCGCTTAGAGGTGACGGGAAACGGGATGGGCTGGTGGAGAAACAGACCGCAGTCTGGGTGGAGAGAAGGTGGGGGTCGAGGGAAGAGTGGGTGACCGGGGACTGGGGTGGGTCAGGGGTTTGGAGACTCAGGGCAGGGAGAGAGAGTGGCAGGGGACCGAGGGTCGTAGATAGGGGCTCGGGGGGAGATAGCAAGACTGGGGAATGGGGGTCAGGGATTAGGAGTCAGGCGGAGGGAGAGAGATAGGGTTGCCAACTCTGATTGGAGGTATTCCTGGAGGTATGATCACATGATATTCTGACCACATGACATCTGATCATGTGACATTTAATCACATGACTCCTACAAATGTTATTGCGTTTACCTTATAAAGGTTGGGTACCCTGTAGTTGAGTATTTTTGCTTGTGGTTCCCCATTCCCCAGTCTCCCTCCCTTTCGCTCCACTCTCAAGCCCCTCCAATTTCAGAGCCCCCCAATTTCAGAGCTGCCCCTGATTTCAGAGCCCCCCCATTTCAGAGCCCTCCCAATTTCAGAGCCCTCCCCCGATTTCAGAGCACCCCCAATTTCAGAGCTGCCCTTGATTTCAGAGCCCCCCCCCGATTTCAGAGCCCCTCCCCCAATTTCAGAGCCCCTCCCCCAATTTCAGAGACTCCCCGATTGCTGATACCCGTGATTGCTGATTTCCGACCACATCAGCCGGTTGCGGCTCTCTGCGGATGACATCACCGAGCGGCGTGGGGCACAATGCAGTGGGAAATTGAAATTGTAATTCTCCCGGGCTGCTGGACGCAGCGTTCAAGGGAGGAACCCCCGATTCCAGGAAACTCCCAGTCATTCCGGGAGGATTGGGAACCCTAGAGAAAGGGAGACTGGTGACTGGCGCAAAGATACTCAATTACAGGGGACCCAACCTTTATAAGGTAAATGTAATAACAACTACAGACATCACATGATCAAATCTCCAGGAATGCCTCCAAGCACAGTTGGCAACCCTATGCAACCTCGATCGGCACCAGCCTCCAGTTTCTGCCCTTTCAGGTGGACGTAAAATATCTCATGGCATTATTTGAAGAAGAGCCGGGGAGTTCTCCCATGTCCTGGCCAATATCCATCTCTCAGCCAACTAACTAATTATGTGCTGGTCCGTCTCATTGCTATTTGTGGCTCCTTGCTCTACACAAATTGGCTGCCGCATTTCCTATATTAAAACAGTGACTACACTTCAAAAGTACTTTGTTGTACGTATTGGAACGTCCTGAGGCCATGAAAGATACTATATAAATGCAAAGTTTGAGAGATGCCGAGCTACTTTCAAACAATTACAGACTGTCATTTGTTGAGTTATGTGTATGACTGCAGGTTATTTTCGAATGTGATGGAAAGTTATTCAAATGCAGGAAGTTCCCAGGGAACTGTTTCTGAGGATATTTAAGTGCTGGAACTTCTCATAATATTACATAGAGTTACATAGAGTCTACAGCACAGAAACAGGCCATTCAGCCCAACTTGTCTATGCCGGCGTTTATGCTCCACACGTGCTTCCTCCCACCTCTCCTCATCTAACACTATCAGCATATCCTCTAATCCTTTCTCCCTCGTGCTTATCTAGCTTCCCCTCAAATGCATCTATGCTATTTGCCTCAACTATTCCTTGAGGTACAGTGTTCTACATTCTTACCCCTCTTCGTATAAGGAAGTTCCTCCTGAATTCCCTATTGGATTTATTAGTGACTATCTTATATTTATGACCTCTAGTTTTGGACTCTCCCACAAGTGGAAACATTTTCTCTATGTCTACCCTTTCATTATCTTAAAGACCTCTATCAGGTCACCCCTCTTTTCTAGAGAATAGAGCCCCAGCATCTTCAGCCTTTTCTGCTAAGTATATTTCAATTCTGGTATCATCCTTGTGAATCTTTTTTGCACCTTCTCCAATGCCTCTATATTCTTTTTATAATATGGAGACCAGAACTGTGCACAGTACTCCAAATGTGGTCTAACCAAGGTTCTATACAAGATTAACATAACTTCTCTGCCTTTCCATTCTATCCCTTTAGAAATGAACCCCAGCAGACAATAGCTAATCCAATTGGTAGACAAGGTAGCAGCCTCAGTTAGAAACAATTACAAAAGAAATGCATATATAAGTTATCTATAAAAGAAATCTCATGGCATTAGATTGCAACAAGGGTTTTTTTCCCCTTTTGAGGATCTAAATGATAGAATTTCTACTCTCTCTGTAAATATATATTCAGGCTAGTGAAGATATTCTTGAAAATAGAGAGTTGCGATGCATCTGTGGGAATGATCTAAGATGTATGAGCCAAGAATATCTAGAGTAAGACAGGTAGAAAAGACCCAAAACTGTATCAAAGAGGCACCTCAGCTCTCATCTGAGAAGAGGCAAAATCTCTTTGCAGTAAAACGTGGCAGATTTGGATATTGCACATCTATTTAAGGTTCTAAAATGATTTTGTGGGCGGGAGCTGAAGTGCCTCTTTGTTACAGTTTTGTTCCTTTCCTACCTGTCCTACACTAGAATTTTTGGCTCATAAATCTCAGATTATTCTCATTGGTGAGTCCCAACCCTCCCTACTTTTGTACGAGTACTTTGAGGCTCTAATTCCACACCAGGAGTGCCATTTTTCCCATGTTCTGACTCATCGGAGGAAGTCAATGGAGAGGCTGGTTTAATTTCCTCAGAGAGAATAATTAAAGGAATGTTGCATGGGAATGGAACGCTTTACTGATTCAGAGAGCTTGTTCCAGGAACCTCTCTGCTCATTGAGAGCTGAGGTCAGGCGACGACACTCCTGAACTGGTTCGGTTTGCTGTAATCGTTTATAAGCAGAGCTTACAGTTTGCAAGTCATGGATGAGTTCCCAACCTGCAATTTCTTTTTTCATCTTCTACTGTTAAGAACAAACTTGCATTTATATAAGTGCTTTATCACATCCTCAAGACATCCCGAAGCACATGATCAGTTGTAGTTCAGTCACTGTCATTCTGTAGGCAAATACAGCAGTTAAGGTACTCACAGCACGATCATACAATGACCAGTTAATCTGTTTACCTGGGATAGCATTGGTTGAGGTAGGAATTTTGGCCAGAACACCGGGAGAACTTACCATCCGCCTATACAAGCAGGCGAGGTCACGATTTAGCACCTTATCTGAAAGACGGCATCTCCGACAGTGCAGCTCTCCCTCAGTACTGCACTGAAGAGTGATGCTCAAGTCCCTGAGATAGGGCTTGAACCCACAACCTTCTGACTCAGAGGTGAGAATTGTTATCGCTGAGCCAAGTTGTCGCTGCTTTGCAAATAACTTAGAAAGGCAGGAGAAAACTTGTTACAAAACCAGAAATGCTGTAAATACACAGCAGGTGAGTCAGCATCTGTAAAGAGAAAAGACAGGGTCTGATATATTGGGCACGGATCCTTGATGATAGGTTACATTTGAAACATCATACCTGGTATTTTCTCTTTACAGATGCTGACTGGTCTGCTGTGTTTCCAGCATTTTCCATTCTTTTTTAATTTCAGTCTTCCAGCTTTTCCTTTTTATTTTATTAGAAATCTTTGCTCGGTCAATCTTTCCACAAATGTTAATTCCAGGTTAAATAGTGGGAATTGGTGTCTTTGTCTCTCCTCTGATTTTTTTTCCCCTTGCCCCTCCTCTGCTGGAGATTGCAGCTCATTTTGGTTACTGTTTCTTAGGTACCAGAAGCTCTCTGGTACCATCTTCACACAGGAATGTGTCAATGGGCTATTTGACTGTCAAGGCATTGCAGCCAAGCCTGATCCTGTCCCCATCCAACATTCTTACACATGGACTTTCCAGCAAATGTCACTGGAAAACAATCCTTTAGCATTATTTTTATGCAGGGACTTTGGTGCGTATCGTAATTACACTTTATTTACTCAGTATGTCCACAGAAAATCTGGAAGTCACGAGAGACTCATGTTAGCAAGGAACATTGCTCAGATAATTGCAGCTTATTCTGACAGCTGTCAGAGATCTGGCTCCATCCAAGGCTCTTTCTTCCATTGGGGGTTTGCGAAGATTCTCTGTTGCAGTGATGTTTTACCTCTTCCTTTAAAGGCCTGTCAAAATCCACGGCACCCAAGAAACCCACAGTGTGTATTCTGCAGGACACAATGCTTTGAACAGGTTCACACCATAAAGCCAAGATATACGAATAAGAATTTGTTGGTGAAACACTGGGTAATTCACAGAGGGTGAAATAATCTATCACCTGCTCCAAGGAAATGGCAGAGAACATAGTTTTTTTTATTCGTTCATAGGATGTGGGTGTTGCTGGCAAGGCCAGCATTTATTGCCCATCCCTAATTACCTTTGAGAAGGTGGTGGTGAGCCGCCTTAGTCATAGAGTCATAGAGTTATACAGCACGGATAGAGGCCCTTCGGCCCATCGTGTCCGCGCCGGCCATCAAGCCCTGTCTACTCTAATCCCATATTCCAGCATTTGGTCCGTAGCCTTGTATGCTATGGCATTTCAAGTGCTCATCCAAATGCTTCTTGAATGTTGTGAGGGTTCCTGCCTCCACAACCCTTTCAGGCAGTGAGTTCCAGACTCCAACCACCCTCTGGGTGAAAAAGTTCTTTCTCAAATCCCCTCTAAACCTCCCGCCTTTTACCTTGAATCTATGTCCCCTTGTTATAGAACCCTCAACGAAGGGAAAAAGCTCCTTAGTATCCATCCTATCTGTGCCCCTCATAATTTTGTACACCTCAATCATGTCCCCCCTCAGCCTCCTCTGCTCCAAGGAAAACAAACCCAATCTTCCCAGTCTCTCTTCATAGCTGAAGCACTCCAGCCCTGGTAACATCCTGGTGAATCTCCTCTGCACCCTCTCCAAAGCGATCACATCCTTCCTGTAGTGTGGTGACCAGAACTGCACACAGTACTCCAGCTGTGGCCTAACCAGTGTTTTATACAGCTCCATCATAACCTCCTTGCTCTTATATTCTATGCCTCGGCTAATAAAGGCAAGTATCCCATATGCCTTCTTTACCACCTTATCTACCTGTTCCGCCGCCTTCAGGGATCTGTGAACTTGCACACCAAGATCCCTCTGACCCTCTGTCTTGCCTAGGGTCCTCCCATTCATTGTGTATTCCCTTGCCTTGTTAGTCCCTCCAAAGTGCATCACCTCGCACTTTTCCGGGTTAAATTCCATTTGCCACTGTTCCGCCCATCTGACCAACCCATCGAGATCGTCCTGCAGACTGAGGCTATCCTCCTCGCTATTTACCACCCTACCAATTTTTGTATCATCAGCGAACTTACTGATCATACCTTTTACATTCATATCCAAGTCATTAATGTAGACCACAAACAGCAAGGGACCCAGCACCGATCCCTGTGGTACCCCACTGGCCACAGGCTTCCAGTCACAAAAACAACCTTCGACCATCACCCTCTGCCTTCTGCCACTAAGCCAGTTTTGTATCCAAAGTGCCAAGGCACCCTGGATTCCATGGGCTCGTACCTTCTTGACCAGTCTCCTGTGGGAGACTTTATCGAAGGCCTTACTGAAATCCATGTATACCACATCCACTGCGTTACCCTCATCCACACGCCTAGTCACCCCCTCAAAAAATTCAATCAAATTAGTCAGACATGATCTTCCCTTGACAAAGCCATGTTGACTATCCCTGATTAATCCTTGCTTCTCCAAGTGGAGACTAATTTTGTCCTTCAGAATTTTTTCCAATAATTTTCCTATCACTGATGTTAGGCTCACTGGCCTGTAGTTCCCCGGTTTTTCCCTACTCCCCTTCTTGAATAATGGTACTACATTAGCGGTTCTCCAGTCCTCTGGCACATCCCCTGTGGCCAGAGAGGTTCTGAATATATGTGTCAGAGCCCCCGCAATCTCCTCCTTTGCCTCACACAGTAGCCTGGGATACATTTCGTCCAGGCCTGGGGATTTATCCATTTTTAGGCCTGCTAAAACCGCCAATACCTCCTCCCGCTCGATGTTAATATGTTCGAGTATATCACTGTCCCCCTGCCGTATTTCTATGTCTACATCGTCCTTCTCCATAGTGAAAACAGATGCAAAAAATTCATTTAGAACCCCTCCTACATCTGCCGGCTCCACACACAGATTGCCATTTTTGTCCCTAATGGGCCCTATTTTTTCCCTAGTCATCCTCTTACCCTTAATATACTTATAAAACATCTTAGGATTTTCCTTTATTTTGCTCGCAAGTGTTATTTCATGGCCCCTCCTTGATCTCCTAATTTCTTTTTTAAGTATCCCCCTGCACTTTTTGTACTCCTCTAGGGCTTCCTCCGTCTTTAGCCTTTTGTATCTGCCAAAAGCCCTCCTTTTTTTCCTAATCCATTCCCGTATATCCCCTGACATCCAAGGTTCCCTGGAGTTCTTGGAACCACCCTTGACCTTTACGGGAACATGTTGCCATTGTATGGTCTCAATCTCCCTTCTGAAAGACTCCCATTGCTCCGATGCGGATTTTCCTACAAGCAGCTGATCCCAGTCCATTTTGGCCAGATCCTGCCTTATCCTATTAAAATCGGCCTTCCCCCAATTTAGAACCTTTATTTCCGGCCCCTCCCTGTCCTTTTCCATGACCACCTTAAATCTCACCGAATTATGGTCACTGTCACCAAAGTGCTCACCTACTAGCACTTCTTCCACTTGGCCGGCCACATTCCCTAGAATTAGGTCCAGTACCGCCCCCTCTCTTGTAGGACTTTCTACATGCTGGCTCAATAAGCTCTCCTGGATGCACGTTAAGAATTTTGTACCCTCTAAGCCTTTTACACTCTGAGTATCCCAGTTAATTTTGGGGAAGTTGAAATCCCCCACTATTATTACCCTATTATTTGCACAATTTTCTGAGATTTGCCTACATATCTTGAATCGCTGCAGTCCGTTTGGTGAAGGTTCTCCCACAGTGCTGTTAGGTAGGCAGTTCCAGGATTTTGATCTAGCGACGATGAAGGAACGACGATATATTTCCATGTCAGGATGGTGTGTGACTTGGAAGGGAACGTGCAGGTGGTGTTGTTCCCATGTGCCTGCTGCCCTTGTCCTTCTAGATGGTAGAGGTTGTGGGTTTGGGAGGTGCTGTCGAAGAAGCCTTGGCGAGTTGCTGCAGTGCATCCTGTAGATGGTACACACTGCAGCCACTGTGCGCCGGTGGTGAAGGAATGAATGTTTAGGGTGGTGGATGGGGTGCCAATCAAGCGGGGAACAGTGTGAGCAGGGAACAGTGTGATCAGAGAACAGTGTGAGCAGGGAACAGTGTGATCAGAGAACAGTGTGAGCAGGGAACAGTGTGATCAGAGAACAGTGTGAGCAGGGAACAGTGTGAGCAGAGAGCAGAGTGGGCTGAGAATTTTATGGGCTGTGAACAGAGTGAGCTGAGAACGGAGTGAGCTGTGAACAGAATGAGCTGAGAACGGAGTGAGCTGAGAGCTGCTAACAATCTGATCTGGGAACAGAATGAGCTGATAACAGTGTGGGTTGGGAATAGTGTGCGCTGGGGACAGAGTGGGCTGGGGACAGAGTGGGCTGAAAACAGAGAGAGCTGAAAACCAAATGAGCTGAGAACAGAATGAGCTGAGGA
The DNA here is from genome assembly GCF_035084215.1 of Heptranchias perlo. Lineage (NCBI taxonomy): Eukaryota > Metazoa > Chordata > Chondrichthyes > Hexanchiformes > Hexanchidae > Heptranchias > Heptranchias perlo. Next base: position 97,366,517 of record NC_090328.1, on the reverse strand, counting down.
AATAGTGGTCTGGGAACAGAGTCAGCTGGGAACAGAATGAGAAAGTAACAGACTGAGCCGGGAACAGATTGAGCCAAGAACAGAGGGAGCCGAGGACAGTGGCAGCCGAGAACAGACTGAGCATGGAGCAGGTTGTACTGGGAACAGAGAGAGCTGGACACAGTGTGAGCTGAGAACAGTGTGAGCTGGGAACTACATGAGCTGAGAACAGTGTGAGCTGGGAACAGAATGATCTGAGAACAGAGAGAGCTGAGAACAGTGAGCTGAGAACAGAGTGACCTGAGAACAGCAAGAGCCGGGAACAGTGTGAACTGAGAACAGTGTGAGCTGAGAACAGTGTGCGCTGCTAATAATGTGAGCTGAGAACAGTGTGCACTGGGAGAAAAGTGAGCTGAAAATAGAGAGAGCTGAGAACAGAATGAGCTGAGAACAGAATGAGCTGAGAACAGAATGAACTCAGAACAGAATGAACTCAGAACAGAGACAGCGGAGAACTGAGTGATCTGAGAACTGAGTGATCTGGGAACAGAATGAGCTGAGAACAGAATGAGCTGAGAACAGAATGAACTCAGAACAGAATGAACTCAGAACAGAGACAGCGGAGAACTGAGTGATCTGAGAACTGAGTGATCTGGGAACAGAATGAGCTGAGAACAGAATGAGCTGAGAACAGAATGAGCTGAGAACAGAATGAACTCAGAACAGAATGAACTCAGAACAGAGACAGCGGAGAACTGAGTGATCTGAGAACTGAGTGATCTGGGAACAGAATGAGCTGAGAACAGAATGAGCTCAGAACAGAATGAACTCAGAACAGAGACAGCGGAGAACTGAGTGATCTGGGAACAGAGTGAGCTGAGAACAGAACAGAGTGAGCTGAGAACAAAATGAGATGGGAACAGAGTGAGCTGAGAACAAAATGAGATGGGAACAGAGTGAGCTGAGAACAGAGTGAGCTGAGAACAGAGTGAGATGGGAAGCAAGTGAGCTTGGATCACAGTGAGCTGAGAAAAGAGTGAGCTGAGAACAGAGTGAGCTGTGTACAGGATGAGCTGGGAAAAGTGTGAGCTGAGAACAGAGTGAGCAGGGAACAGGATGAGCCGGGAACAGAGTGAGCCGAGAATAGAGTGAGCTGAGAACAGTATGTGCTGAGAACAGAGAGTGCTGGCAAAAGAATAAGATGGGAACAGAGTGATCTGAGAAAGGAATGAACTGAGAATAGAGAGCAGGGTACAGATTGAGCCAGGAATAGAGTGAACAGAGAACAGAATGAGCTGAGAACAGAGTGAGCTGAGAATAGCGTGAGCTGAGAAAACAGTGCGAGCTGGGAACTGCGTGAGCAGAGAAAAGAGTGAGCTGGGAACAGAGTGAGCTGGGAACAGAGAGAGCTGAGAACAGAGTGAGCCGCGAGCAGTGTGTACTGAGAACAGAGTGAGCTTAGAACAGAATGAGCTCAGAACAGAGTGAGAAAAGAACAGTGTGAGCTATGAACAGGGTGAACTGAGAACAGAGAGAGCTGAGAACAGAGAGCTGAGAACAGAATGAGCCGAGAACAGTGTGTACTGAGAACAGAGTGAGCTGGGAACAGAGAGAGCTGGGAACAGAGAGAGCTGGGAATAGCGTGAGCTGAGAACAGAGAGAGCTGAGAACAGAGTGAGCCGAGAACAGTGTGTACTGAGAACAGAGTGAGCTGCGAATAGTGTGAGCTGAGAACAGAGTGAATAGAGAACAGAGTGAGCTGGGAACAGAGTGAGCTGAGAATAGCGTGAGCTGAGAACAGTGCGAGCTGGGAACTGCGTGAGCAGAGAAAAGAGTGAGCTGGGAACAGAGTGAGCTGGGAACAGAGTGAGCTGAGAATAGCGTGAGCTGAGAACAGAGAGCTGAGAACAGAGTGAGCCGCGAACAGTGCGTACTGAGAACAGAGTGAGCTTAGAACAGAATGAGCTCAGAACAGAGTGAGAAAAGAACAGTGTGAGCTGTGAACAGGGTGAACTGAGGAAACAGTGGACTGGGAATAGTGTGAGCTGACAATAGAGTGAGCTCAGAACAAGGTGAGCTGAGAAAATAGTGAGCTGGAGACAGAGAAAGCTGGGAACAGAATGAGCTGGGAATTGTGTGAGCTGAGAACAGAACGAGCTGAGAACCCAGTGAGCTGGGAACAGTGTGAGCTGGGTACAGTGTGCACTGCTAACAGTGTGAGCTGGGAGAAGAGTGAGCTGGGAACACAGTGAGCAGAGAACAGAGTGAGCTGAGAACAGTGAGTAGGGAACAGACTGAGCAGGTAACAGAGTGAGCAGGGAACAGAGTGAGCAGGGAACAGATTGAGCAGGGAGCAGAGTGAGCAGGGAGTAGATTGAGCAGGGAGCAGAGTGAGCAGGGAGCAGAGTGAGCAGGGAGCAGAGTGAGCAGGGAGCAGAGTGAGCTGGGAACAGAGTGAGCAAGGAGCAGAGTGAACAGGGAGCAGAGTGAGCAGGGAACAGAGTGAGCAGGGAACAGAGTGAGCAGAGAACAGAGTGAGCAGGGAGTAGATTGAGCAGGGAACAGAGTGAGCAGGGAAAGAGTGAGCAGGGAACAGAGTGAGCAGAGAACAGTGTTTTTTTTTATTTGTTCATGGGATGTGGGCATCGCTGGCGAGGCCAGCATTTATTGCCCATCCCTAATTGCCCTCGAGAAGGTGGTGGTGAGCCGCCATCTTGAACCGCTGCAGTCCGTGTGGTGATGGTTCTCCCACGGTGCTGTTAGGTCGGGAGTTCCAGGATTTTGACCCAGCAACAATGAAGGAACGGCGATATATTTCCAAGTCAGGATGGTGTGTGACTTGGAGGGGAACGTGCAGGTGGTGTTGTTCGCATGTACCTGCTGCTCCTGTCCTTCTAAGTGGTAGAGGTCACGGGGTTTGGGAGGTGTTGTCGGTGAGGCCTGGCGAGTTGCTGCAGTGCATCCTGTGGATGGTACACGCTGCAGCCACTGTGCGCCGGTGGTGAAGGGGGTGAATGTTTAGGGTGGTGGATGGGGTGCCAATCAAGTGGGCTGCTTTGTCCTGGATGGTGTCGAGCTTCCTGAGTATTGTTGGAGCTGCACTCATCCAAGCAAGTGGAGAGTATTCCATCACACTCCTGACTTGTGCCTTGTAGATGGTGGAAAGGCTTTGGGGAGTCAGGAGGTGAGTCACTCGCCACAGAATACCCAGCCTCTGAACTGCTCTTGTAGCCACAGTATTTATATGGCTGGTCCAGTTAAGTTTCTGTTCAATGGTGACCCCCAGAATGTTGATGGTGGGGGATTCGGCGATGGTAATGACGTTGAATGTCAAGGGGAGGTGGTTAGATTCTCTCTTGTTGGAGATGGTCATTGCCTGGCACTTGTCTGGCGCGAATGTTACTTGCCACTTATCAACCCAAGCCTGGATGTTGTCCGGGTCTTGCTGCATGAGAGCTCGAACTGCTTCATTATTTGAGGGGTTGCGAATGGAAATGAACACTGTGCTGATGGCCCACAGCGCCTCATGGATGCCCATTTTTGAGCTGCTAGATCTGGTCTGAAACTATCCCATTTAGCACGGTGGTAGTGTCACACAACACATTGGATGGTGTCCTCAGTGTGAAGACGGGACTTCGTCTCCACGAATACTGTGTGGTGGTCACTCCTACCAATACCGTCATGGACAGATGCATTTGTGACAGGTAAATTGGTGAGGACGAGGCCTAGTAAGTTTTTCCCTCATGTTGGTTCGCTCACCACCTGCCGCAGGCCCAGTCTGGCAGCTATGTCCTTCAGGACTCGGCCAACTCGGTCAGTAGTGGTCTACCGAGCCACTCTTGGTGATGGACATTGAAGTCCCCCACTCAGAGTACATTCTGTGCCCTTGCTACCCTCAGTGCTTCCTCCAGGTGGTGTTCAACATGGAGGAGGACTGATTTATCAGCTGAGGGAGGGCGGTAGGTGGTAATCAGCAGGAGGTTTCGTTGCCCATGTTTGACCTGATGCCATGAGATTTCATGGGGTCCAGAGTCAATGTTGAGGACTCCCAGGGCCACTCCCTCCTGACTGTGTATCACTGTACAGCCACCTCTGGTTGATCTGTCCTGCCGGTGGGACAGGACATACCCAGGGATAGTGATGGAAGAGTCTGGGACATTGGCTGAAAGGTATGATTCTGTGAGTATGGCTATGCCAAGCTGTTGCTTGACTAGTCTGTGGGACAGCTCTCCCAATTTTGGCACAATTCCCCAGATGTTAGTGAGGAGGACTTTGCAGGGTCGACAGGGCTTGGTTTGCCTATGTCGTGTCCGGTGCCTAGTGGTCTGTCCGGTTTTATTCTTATTATGACTTTTTTTAAGCAAGATTTTACAACTGAGTGGCTTGCTAGGCCATTTCAGAGGGCAATTAAGAATCAACCACAATGCTGTGGGTCTGGAGTCACATATAGGCCAGACCGGGTAAGGACGGCAGGTTTCCTTCCCTAAAGGGCATTAGTGAACTAGATGGGTTTTTCGACAATCCGGTAGTTTCATGGCCACCATTACTGATACGAGTATTTTAATTCCAGATTTTATTTTAATTAATTGAATTTAAATTCCCCAGCTGCCGTGGTGGAGATTTGAATTCACGACTCCAGATTTATTAATCCAGGCCTCTGGATTACTAGTCCAGTAACATAACCATTATGCTACTGTGTGACCAGGGAGCAGAGTGGGCTGAGAACTTTATGGGCTGGGAACAGCGTGAGCTGAGAACAGAGTGAGCTCAGAGCTGCTAACAATCTGATCTGGGAACAGAATGAGCTGATAACAGAGTGAGCTGATAAGAGTGAGCTTGGAATAGAGTGAGCTAAGAACAGTGTGAGCTAAGAACAGTGTGAGCTGAGAACAGTGTGGGCTGGGGACAGAGTGGGCTGGGGACAGAGTGAGCTGAAAAGAGAGAGTTGAGAACCATGTGAGCTGAGAACAGAATGAGCTGAGGAAATAGTGGTCTCGGAACAGTCAGCTGGGAACAGAATGAGAAAGTAACAGAGTGAGCCGGGAACAGATTGAGCCGGGAACAGAGTGAACCAAGAACTGAGTGAGCCAAGAACAGAGGGAGCTGAGAACAGAGGGAGCCGAGAATAGAGGGAGCCGAGAACAGTGGCAGCCGAGAACAGACTGAGCATGGGGCAGGTTGTACCGGGAACAGAAAGCTGGACACAGTGTAAGCTGAGAACAGAGTGATCTGAGAACAGTCTGAGCTGAGAACAGTGTACGCTGCTAACAATGTGAGCTGAGAACAGTGTGTGCTGAGAGAAAAATGAGCTGAGAACACAATGAGCTGAGAACAGAATGAGCTGAGGAAATAGTGGTCTGGGAACAGAGTCAGCTGAGAACAGAATGAGAAAGGAACAGAGTGGGCGGGAAACAGATTGAGATGGGAACAGAGTGAGCTGGGCACAGAGTGAGCTGAGAACAGAGTGAGCTGAAAACAGATTGAGATGGGAACAGAGTGAGCTGAAAACAGATTGAGATGGGAACAGAGTGAGCTGAAAACAGATTGAGATGGGAACAGAGTGAGCTGGGCACAGAGTGAGCTGAGAACAGAGTGAGCTGAAAACAGAGTGAGATGGGAACAGAGTGAGCTGAGAACAGAATGTGCTGAGAACAGTGTGAGCTGAGAACAGAGTGAGATGGGACAGAGTGAGCTGGGCACAGAGTGAGCTGAGAACAGAGTGAGCTGAAAACAGAGTGAGATGGGAACAGAGTGAGCTGAGAACAGAATGTGCTGAGAACAGTGTGAGCTGAGAACAGAGTGAGATGGGAAGCAAGTGAGCTTGGAACACAGTGAGCTGAGAAAAGTGTGAGCTGAGAACAGATTGAGCTGAGAACAGTATGTGCTGAGAACAGAGAATGCTGGCAACAGAATGAGCTGGGAACTGAATGATCTGAGAAAAGAATGAACTGAGAAGATTGTGAACTGAGAATAAAGAGGGTTGGGAATAATGTGAGCTGAGAACAGAGTGAGCTGAGAACAGTGGGAGCTGAGAACAGAGTGGGCAGGGTACAGATTGAGCCGGGAGCAGAGTGAACCGAGAACAGAGTGAGCCGAGAATAGAGTGACTCGCGAACAAGTTGAGCGGGAGCAGAGTGAGCTGAGAACAGAGTGAGTTTGGAACAGAGTGAGCTTGGATCAAATAGAGCTGAGAACAGAGTGAGTTTGGAACAGAGTGAGCTTGGATCAAATAGAGCTGAGAACAGAGTGAGTTTGGAACAGAGTGAGTTTGGATCAAATTGAGCTGAGAACAGTGTGAGCTGAGAACAGAGTGAGATGAGAACAGAGTGAGATGAGAACAGAGTGAGCTGAGAACAGAGTGAGATGAGAACAGAGTGAGCTGGGGCCAGAGTGAGATGAGAACAGAGTGAGCTGGGAACAGAGCGAGATGGGAACAGAGCGAGATGCGAACAGAGTGAGATGAGAACAGAGTGAGCTGAGAACAGAGTGATCAGGGGGGGCCATAAGACCATAAGAGATAGGAGCAGGAGTAGGCCATTCGGTCCCTCGAGCCTGCTCCGCCATTTAATGAGATCATGGCTGATGTGATTTTTACCTCAACTCTACTTTCCCGCCCTTTCCCCATATCCTTTGACTCCCTTGCTGATCAAAAATTTGTCTAACTCAGCCTTGAATGTATTCAATGACTCAGCCTCCACAGCTTTTTGGGGTAAAGAATTCCAAAGAGTCACGACCCTCTGGGAGAAGAAATTCCTCCTCATTTTCATCTTAAACGGGCGACCCCTTATTCTGTAAGTAAGTTCGCTGATGATACAAAAATTGGTAGGGTGGTAAATAGCGAGGAGGTTAGCCTCAGTCTGCAGGACGATATAGATGGGTTGGTCAGATGGGCGGAACAGTGGCAAATGGAATTTAACCCGGAAAAGTGCGAGGTGATGCACTTTGGAGGGACTAACAAGGCAAGGGAATACACAATGAATGGGAGGACCCTAGGCAAGACAGAGGGTCAGAGGGATCTTGGTGTGCAAGTTCACAGATCCCTGAAGGCGGCGGAACAGGTAGATAAGGTGGTAAAGAAGGCATATGGGATACTTGCCTTTATTAGCCGAGGCATAGAATATAAGAGCAAGGAGGTTATGATGGAGCTGTATAAAACACTGGTTAGGCCACAGCTGGAGTACTGTGTGCAGTTCTGGTCGCCACACTACAGGAAGGATGTGATCGCTTTGGAGAGGGTGCAGAGGAGATTCACCAGGATGTTACCAGGGCTGGAGCGCTTCAGCTATGAAGAGAGACTGGGAAGATTGGGTTTGTTTTCCTTGGAGCAGAGGAGGCTGAGGGGGGACATGATTGAGGTGTACAAAATTATGAGGGGCACAGATAGGATGGATACTAAGGAGCTTTTTCCCTTCGTTGAGGGTTCTATAACAAGGGGACATAGATTCAAGGTAAAAGGCGGGAGGTTTAGAGGGGATTTGAGAAAGAACTTTTTCACCCAGAGGGTGGTTGGAGTCTGGAACTCACTGCCTGAAAGGGTTGTGGAGGCAGGAACCCTCAACATTCAAGAAGCATTTGGATGAGCACTTGAAATGCCATAGCATACAAGGCTACGGACCAAATGCTGGAATATGGGATTAGAGTAGACAGGGCTGATGGCCGGCGCGGACACGATGGGCCGAAGGGCCTCTATCCTGCTGTATAACTCTATGACTCTATGAGACTATGCCCCCTAGTTTTATATTCCCCCATTAGAGGTAACATCCTCTCAGCATCTACCCTATCGAGTCCCGTCAGAATCTTATGTTTCAATAAGATCTCCTCTCATTCTTCTAAACTCCAACGAGTATAGACCCAACCTGTTCAATCCTTGCTCATAAGACAACATTACAGATTGCCATTTTGAAAATGACCCTTTTATCCTGACTCTTTGTTTTCTGTTAGTTAGCCAATCCTCTATCCATGCCAGTATATTACCCCCAACACCATGAGCTCTTATCTTGTGCAGTAATCTTTTATGTGGCACCTTATCGAATGCCTTTTGGAAACCCAAATATACTGCATCCATTGGTTCCCTTTTATCCACCCCACCCGTTACTTCCTCAAAGATCGCTAATAAATTTGTCAGACATGATTTCCCCTTCATAAAACCATGTTGACTCTCCTTGATTGTATCACGAGTCTCCAAATGTCCTGCTACTGCTTCCTTAATAATGGATTCTACATTTTCCCAATGACAAATGTTAGGCTAACTGATCTATAGTTACCTGCTTTCTGTCTCACTCCCTTCTTGAATAAGGGTGTTACGTTTACGGTTTTCCAATCCGCTGGGACCTTTCCAGAATCTAGTGAATTCTGGAAGAACACAACCAATGCATCCACTATCTCTGTAGCCACTTCCTTTAAGACCCTCGGATGCAGGCCATCATGTCCAGGGGACTTGTCAGCCTTTAGACCCATTAGTATACCTAGTACTTTTTCTCTAGTGATAGTGATTGTTTTTAGTTCCTCCCTCCCCTTTGCCCCTTGATTTTCTACTATTATTGGTATGTTATTAGTGTGTTCTACTGTGAAGACAGATACAAAATAACTGATCAATTCCTCTGCCATTTCCTTGTTTTCCATTATTATTTCCCCAGTCTCATCCTCCAAGGGACCAATGTTTACTTTAGCTACCCTCATCCTTTTTATATACTTGTAGAAGCTTTTACTGTCAGTTTTTATATTTCTTGCTAGTTTACTCTCATAATTTATTTTCTCTCTCTTTATTATTCTTTTAGTTATCCTTTGCTGGTTTTTAAAGTTTTCCCAATTTTTGGGCTTACCAGTAATCTTTGCCATGTTGAGCTGGGAATAGAGTGAGCTGGGAGAAGAGTGAGCTGGGAACAGTGTGAGCTGGGAAAAGAGTGAGCTGGGAACAGTGTGAGCTGGGAGAAGAGTGAACTGGGAACAGTGTGAGCTGGGAACAGAGTGAGCTGGGAACAGTGTGAGCTGGGAACAGAGTGAGCTGGGAGTAGTGTGAGCTGGGAACAGTGTGAGCTGGGAGAAGAGTGAGCTGGGAATAGTGTAAGTTGGTAGAAGAGTGAGCTGGGAATAGTGTGAGCTGGGAGAAGAGTGAGCTGGGAACAGAGTGAGCTGAGAATGGAGTCTACTGAAAACTGAGTAAGCTGGGAATATAATGAGCTGAGAACAGAGCGAGCTTAGAACAGAGTGAGCTGAGAACCATATGAGCTGAGAACCATGTGAGCCGGGAACAGAGTGATCCGGGAACACAGTGAGTGCCGAACAGAGTGCGCCGGGCAGAGAGTGAGCCGAGAACAGCGTGAGCTTAGAAAAGTGTGAGCCGAGAACAGTGTGAGCTTAGAAAAGTGTGAATAGAGAAGTGAGCCGAGAACAGTGTGAGCTTAGAAAAGTGTGAACAGAGAGCTGAGTAAGCCAGTAACAGAGTGAGCTGAGAAGAGAGTATGGACTTTAAAATAGAAATTTGGTGAGAGTGGGAATTAGATGCAGAGGGAGAAGGAGGTGTTAAGTAAAAGCAAATTAGATAAGTGGCCTCCAACAACCACTACCATCTTCCTTTGTGCTAGATATGACTCCAACCACTGGTGAGTTTTCCCCGATTCCCATTGACTTCAATTTTACTAGGGCTCCTTGATGCCATACTTGGCCAAATGCTGCCTTGATGTCAAGGGCAGTCACTCTCACCTCACCTCTGGAACTCAGCTCCATTGTCCATGTTTGGATCAAAGCTATAATGAGGTCCAGAGCCGAGTGTTCCTGGCGGAACCCAAAGTGAGCATCGGTGAGCAAGTTATTGGTGAGTAAGTGCAGCTTGATAACACTGTCCCCAACATCTTCCATCACTTTGCGGATGATTGAATATTGAAATATTTCTTTAAATGCTTGCAAATACTTATTCCCTGTGATATCTTTTAATCTAATTTTCCAACCTACCTTACCCCTCAAACCTATGTATTTGGTTTTATTTAAGTTTAAGACTCTAGTTTCGGTCTTAAGTACGTCACTCTCAAACTCAATGTGAAATTCTATATTATGATCACTCTTCCCCAGATGATCCTTTACTGTGAGACTACTAATTAACCCTGTCTCATTACACAATACAAGATTGAAAACAGCTGTTCCCTGGTTGGTTCCATGACGTATTGTTCTAAGAAACTGTCTCAAATACATTCCATAAACTCGTCCTCCAGACTGCCTTTGCCAATTTGATTGGTCCAGTCTCTGAAGATTAAAGTCCCCCACGATTATTGCATTACCTTTGTTTCAAACTTCTATTATTTCTTGATTAATACTGTGTCCAACAGTATGGCTACTGTTTTCTGCTGCATGGAAAATGAAAGAGAACTGGGGATCCTGATTGACAATAAATTGAAACTATCACAACATTGCTCGGTAGCAGTGAGTAAAGCAAATCAGATGTTGGGATGTATTTAAAGGTCAACATTGAGCTGAAATAGTGAGGTAAAACTGCCACTTTATAAATCATTGATGTGACCACACTTAAAACTTTGTGTTCAGTTCTGGTCGCCACGGTACAAAAAGGATATTGCAGCTATTGAAAGGATAAAGAGAGCAACCAGAATGATTGAGGGGATGGAGTAATGGAGTAATGAGGATTGATTATGTAAATTGGACATGTACTCACTGGAAAAGAGATGATTGAGAGGTGAAACAATTGCTGTTTTTAGGATTCTAAAGGGACCAGATAATGTAGATCATGACCAGTTGCTTCATCTTGTCCAGAACAGTAGAACCAGAGGACAGGGCCTGCAATTGAATGGGGTTAAATTCAAAACTAATCTGCAGAAAAATTTGGGGTAATTTTAACCTTCCTAGCCGGGCAGGAAACCCATGGGATTGGGTGTAATGCTGGTTTTACACCCCGCCCAATATTACACTCCATTAGAGAGTGAGATTGGGCGGGATATAAAACCAGCATTGCACCCGATCCCGTCAGTTTTCCGACAGGTGGGTTAAGTTAAAATTTCCCCCATTATTTCAGTGAACGAGTGATAAATCTATGGAACAGGCTCCCTAGGGAGATGGTGAAAGCAGTTAGTATTAATTCATTCAAATGCAAATTAGACAAATTCCTTTCAGAAAGTAACATTTTGGAATACAATATATGAATAATTCGAGACATGACATAAGGTAAGTGTAACATGCTTGGGAGGAACAGGTGACTTTGGACCCATGGTTCCCAAAGCTTTTCACCAATGGGATTTTCCTCACATCCTGTCTGGGTCTGTTGCAAACTAATTGATAGAGATTGATTTCTATGACAATTCCATTATTGTTGTATCATACAGCTACCAGGATGGTAGAAGGCGAACTAAACGGACCATGGAATTTTTTCATCGAGCAATTCCTATGTTCCTAAGAACTGTTCTCTGACACAATGACATCCAAGACACCATAATTCTTATCCCTTTCCCTTCACCTCACCATTTCTTAAGTATTTGCTAAAGTAAGCCAAAGGGTTCATAGAAGGATACAGCTCAGTAGAGGGAGGAAAGCTTGAATATTATTCTAGTTTGCAGTCATTACTGAGATGAACTGGAGAGTTATGTCCTGCCTTTATGTCAAACTAATATTAAAATAATACAGTAGCCCACAGCCCTGGGGCCTTTGGATTGTGCAGTTAACATAACTGTTAGGCCACCAGGAGTAAGATTTCAGAATTGGCCTGTATCTTCTAACGAGGAAAGTCCCAGATTCAGTCCCTGCTCTCCACAGACCAAACAATTGACCTCACTCTTCTCAGGTAAGAGAAGACCAGAGTTTCTACTGCTCTCACTTTGTAATGGTGCCTACAGGAGAACAGTGTATATGTCAGCCTGGGCTGTGGTAGCACTCTCGCCTCTGAGTCAGTAGGTCATGGGTTCAATTCCCATTCCAGAGACTTAAGCACATATTCTAGGCTGACACTTCAGTGCAGTACTGAGGGTGCACTGAACTGTCGGAGATGCTGTCTTTCAGATGAGACTTTAAACCATGGCCCCATCTGCCCTCTGAGGTGTACATAAAAGATCCCACGGTACTATTCGAAGAAGAGCAGGGGACTTCTCTCAGTATCCTAGCCAACATTTATCCCTCAACCAACATCACTTAAAAAATAGATCATCTGGTCACTTATCTCATTGCTGTGTGTGGGACCTTGCAGTGCACAAATTGGCTGCCGCGTTTCCTACATTACAACAGTGACACTTCAAAAGTAGTTCGTCGGCTTTAAAGCACTTTGAGGCATCCTGAGATTTTGAAAGGCGTTATATAAATGCAAGTTCTTTCTTTCTATGTTTGTACTGAGTAAGGGATTGGGTTTGGTTGCAAACACTCAAATAGCTGCAAACACTCATTCATGAAGGATGGCCAGAGGATTCCCAGTCTCGTGGAACTGAACCCCAGCAGGAACCATGTATAAAATTGTCTTAATATCCAATTCACATTTCAGTCTGCCAGTAAGTGCTTGTACCCAGATGCATAATGCATAGGGGAAGATGAATTAATTATAAATCATGCAAAATATATTGATATTAATAGTTTTTCCATGAGTTACTTTTACTGTTGCTCCACCCACAGCAGTTTGTTACTGAAAGTACTTGGGAACATGAAGTGAGCCCATTTGCTAGTGCTGAACTTAACATTTCACTTACTCTGATTTAAGTAAACCATAATCTGCCACGCATACTATACAGGGACACAGACTACTTTTACTTCTCAAGCAGCTTAGATATTAAGAGGGTGGCACTTGAATGAAGAAGCATAAGACATAAATCTCAGGAAGCCTGGCATCATTTGCAAAAACCTTCCAAAGGCAATAAGCATATAAATTTACAGCTTTTGGATTAAATCTGACGACTAAATTGAAAACTTTACAGTTGTCCTTTGACCCAGTCACACTTCAATAGACAAGAGGGTGACATCTTTTGTATCATATTGGCAGAAGTCATGCAAGACAAATAAAAATATGCCTTATCACTTGCCTCAAACATCTCCAAGCATTTTGCATATATTTAATTATTCTGTTGTGTGAGTAAATGTGGCAGCCATTTTACACACAGTAATATCCCACAAACAATAAGATGAATGGTCAGCTAGTTTGTTTTTCATAATGGTTGAGGGAAAGCCAAGAATACATCTTTTAGGGACTCCAGAAATAACTCTAGAGAAGCCTTTGGTAGCTGCATTCAGTTCAGTGCAGAACCACACAAGGACAGCCCTACACAGAATTCATGGGAAAAGATAGGAAGTCCACCACATCAAACATAGCAGTGCAAGGGAGGGATAATGCACCAAAGCCAGTCAGAAGAGACCATTCCCAACTTTGGCTTGGGCACTCTGCCATCAGCAGGGCAGAAGCCAGACTGAAAGTTCAAACAGGGAGTCTCAGAATCAAGAGGTATGGAGCAGCAACACATTCAAGGACATTAGAGATGACATGGTAGCTGGGGCAGATAGATGGATTAAGGGTGATTATTTTGAGAATAGGGATAATTATGGTGATTGAGGGGGACAGTGCCTGAGCAAAGAGTCATTAATAGCTCCTTAGACAGTGCAGCACTGCACTGGAGTGCCAGTCTAGAAGAGGTCCTAGAGGGAGGATTGAACCCACAACCTTCTGATACATAGGTATTACCAACTAAGCCAAACACACTGGTGAATTGACCTCCTTGACTGCTTAAAAGGAAAGTGGATTCCAATCAGCCATAAATCTTACCGATCATTTAACAGGCAGATCATGGACAGTACGAGCAGGACGATGGGAAATGGGCCACTGCAGTGCACCATTGCGATTTTAAAAAGATTTGAATGTTAAGAGCTTCAGATTAGACAGCAGTTGACTGCCCGCACAGGGTCTACCTTTCAACTTTGAATCGGATGAGGCGGTGCCACTGTCTGCAAGGAGATCCTGGCTGGGGGCAAGACAGCCATTGCAGGCAGGCGGAAGCCCCACTATGGTTGGGGTCCCTGATAAAGATTTAATTTTTTGGAACAATGTCACTTTAATCTGTTAACCTGAATGCAGGCTTCAAGACTAGGGCCGATTTACAATTTGTGTCACTCAGTTCTATTCTATCTGGGACTCTTGTTTAAAGCAAGGGCAAGACACAAGATTCTGCACAAATTGAATTTTTATTATTCATTATTTGTTTTCTTTACAGCACTGGAGAAATCAAGGGCTATGGTCAGAAATGTCTCAGCAGGGGACCAGCAGCTTCTGGGTCCCTTTTGGCAATGCTTCACCTCCTTCAGTAGTTCAGTTCACAGTATAGATCAGGGATTTAGTTGTTTTTTTAAAAAAAAGCCCCAAAGAGATTCTTCCAGCCATGGACGGAATGAGATTCCAGACAGGAGTGTCCACGAAACTAGCTGCTGTCCGCCTTCTTCTCCTGATCGATAGCTGAGATTAAAAAAAAAGGAAATTAAACTCAGAACAGCAGGACTTGGACCCAATTTAGACAGTAGGAGTGAGGGGGCCAAGAGGTGAATGTAGTCAGAGGTTCCTTACTTTCTTTTGTGGGGAGAGTGTTCTTCACCTCAGTGTCGGTCTTCTTCAACTTGCTCTTATCAAAGGAGGCAACCTCCCTGAAGTCTGGTTTGTCTGCCATTTTGGTTCAGTTAATCTATTAAAAACAAATTGGACTGGGATTAAATCTATTCATTTGCAGCATGACAAAGGGGCATACCAGTTTCAAGAGAAACTTCATGTCACTTGAAACTCTCCAGCCAGGAAGATGGGCCAGGATCACAGGACACACCACCACCAGGAATGGGGAGAAAGACTGGACTTCATCCCCTTGAGGAACTCCTCCCCCAACCCCCCATATTAAGCACACTTCCCCCCTCCACCCATATACATTAAGCACTCTTCCCTCCCCATATACATTAATCACTCTTCCCTCCACCCCCTCCCCCACATACATTAAGCACTCTTCCCTCCCCCCCACATACATTAAGCACTCTTCCCTCCCCCCCATATACATTAAGCACTCTTCCCTTCACCCCCTCCCCCATATACATTAAGCACTTTTCCCTCCACCCCCTCCCCATATACATTAAGCACTCTTCCCTCCCCATATACATTAATCACTCTTCCCTCCACCCCCTCCCCCACATACATTAAGCACTCTTCCCTCCACCCCCTCCCCCACATACATTAATCACTCTTCCCTCCACCCCCTCCCCCACATACATTAAGCACTCTTCCCTCCCCCCCCCATATACATTAAGCACTCTTCCCTTCACCCCCTCCCCCATATACATTAAGCACTTTTCCCTCCACCCCCTCCCCATATACATTAATCACTCTTCCCTCCACCCCCATATACATTAATCACTCTTCCCTCCACCCCCACATACATTAATCACTCTTCCCTCCACCCCCTCCCCCACATACATTAAGCACTCTTCCCTCCCCCCCCATATACATTAAGCACTCTTCCCTTCACCCCCTCCCCCATATACATTAAGCACTTTTCCCTCCACCCCCTCCCCATATACATTAATCACTCTTCCCTCCACCCCCATATACATTAATCACTCTTCCCTCCACCCCCATATACATTAATCACTCTTCCCTCCACCCCCATATACATTAATCACTCTTCCCACCACCCCCATATACATTAATCACTCTTCCCACCACCCCCATATACATTAATCACTCTTCCCTCCACCCCCATATACATTAATCACTCTTCCCTCCCCCCCCCCCATATACATTAATCACTCTTCCCACCACCCCCATATACATTAATCACTCTTCCCTCCACCCCCATATACATTAATCACTCTTCCCTCCACCCCCATATACATTAATCACTCTTCCCTCCACCCCCATATACATTAATCACTCTTCCCTCCACCCCCATATACATTAATCATCTTCCCTCCACCCCCATATACATTAATCACTCTTCCCTCCACCCCCATATACATTAATCACTCTTCCCTCCCCCCCCATATACATTAATCACTCTTCCCTCCACCCCCATATACATTAATCACTCTTCCCTCCACCCCCATATACTTTAATCTCTTCCCTCCCTCCCCAATGCCTATTTTTTAACTCTTTCCCCCCCCCCCCCCTCTTCCCCCAATTAAAGGAGAGCGGGATCTCCAGACTCGTGGAGCCGACTGATGATGAAGGAATTTCCAGACAAAAGGCGATGGGGGCAGAGCCGGGTCGGGTCGGGTCGGAGCGGAGCGGCTCCCTCGCCTGTCGCTGTTGAACACATAACAATTTATAAATCTAACAGTGTGCTCCCTCGGCCCAGGCCGCTCCACCGCCGGCGGGATGGGATATAACGGCCGCCGGCCCCGCCTTACCTGCCTACGGCCTGTTGATCGGACCCTCGACCGTTCCTCATGCGCCGACACCACGAACAATAGCGGCCGCCGCCGCCTCGCCCCTTTTTATACTGGCGCCGCCTGATTAGCATGGCCGCCCCGCCCCGCCCCCTTCCTCGGGTCTTATTGGTCCGGAGCCCGAGAGCTGCCGACATGGGGGTGGGTCTCGAGCCTGGGGCGGGGCGGGGCGATTTAATCAATGGACTCAGGCAGAGACAAAGAGAGAAAAGGACAAGGGAAGAAATACAGGGTAGTCCTGTCCCCCACCCCCCCCCCCCAACCCCAGCACTTTTCCCTTTCTCTCCTCTAATGGACCAGACTGAAGAGAAGAGAAGCAGTGGGGGAGGGGGTGTTAGCAGCAGGGTGACCAGTGGTAAGGGTTTGGAGACGGTTCCTTCTACCCATGCAGTAAGGCTGGAGCCAAATCACTCGGTTAATGATCAGGCATCACCTCCAGCTCTGCAGGAGAAATGACCATTGAAACCTAAGGGGCCCCCAGGAGCCTTTCATGACCAGGGGGAACCCATGACACTAAGGAGCAAATTTACTATCTTCAGCCGTGGTAGTAGGGTTTCCGACTCTGGTTGGACGTATTCCTGGAAGTGTCATCATGATCTCCCACCTCCAATGGCCCAGCACAGTCAAACAGCCTTTTTTCCCATTTACAATATTTTTATGAGTAATGGACAAAAGTGTTCAAAGAAAATGAAAAAAAACCACCATTTTTTTCAAAGCCCCTGTGATTTTTCTCCTGGGTTGCTTGCAGCAGTGTCCAGGAGATTAGTCTTCAATTCCTGGAGACTCATCAACCTAGCTAGTAGCCCAGCTACATAAGAACAGAAGTAGGCCATTCAGCCCCGCGAGCCTGTTCCACCACGCAATTAGATCATGGCTGATCTGTATCTCAACTCCATCTACCCACCTTGGTTCCATATCCCTTAATACTCTTACCTAACAAAAATCTATCAATCCCAGTTTTGAAATTTTCAATTGATCCGGCCTCAACAGCTTTTTGTGGGAGAGAGTTCCAGATTTCTACTACCCTTTGTGTGAAGAAGTGCTTCCTGACATCAGCCCAGCTCTAATTTTAAGATTATGCCCCCTTGTTCAGGACTTCCCCACCAGAGGAAATGGTTTCTCTCTATCTACCCCATCAAATCCTTTAATCATGTTAAACACCTCAATCAGATCACCCCTTAATCTTCTATACTCAAGGGAATACAAGCATAGACTATGCAACCTGTCCTCATAATTTAACCCTTTTAGCCCTGGTATCATTCTGGTGAATCTGCATTGCACCCTGTCCAAGGCCAATATATCCTTCCTGAGGTGTGGTGCCCAGAACTGAACGCCGTACTCCAGATGGGGTCTAATCCAGTTTAAAAAGGAGCAGAGCGGTAGCCCAGCCCAGCAGTTAAAAAGAGGGGAAACTGGAGCAGTTTAAAAAGCAGACCAGCAGCACCCCAGCCCAGCAGGGAGAAACAAACTCGGGGAGAAATTTCATAAGGTGATATCATAGTCAGCATAGAGTGGGGAGCGGCAGAACCCGAGGAAATTAGACTAAGCCTTTAATTTACTACACACACTCTATCTTTAACTGTAAAATATTAATAAATAGTTAAATAAATAAATATTCAGAATAATTAATTACTAATTAATTTAAAATCAAGCTAAAATCCATCAACTAAATATAATCTAGACCTTAAATATTTATATTAGCTCTAGGATTAAATTAATAGTAATTAATATATAAATAAATAAGTTGTGTGTCGGGACTGTAATACGTGGGAGTTTGTGGACAGTGAGACTGTCCTGGATTGCCACATCTGCAGTAAATGTTTCTGACTTGAGGCATACTGGTTCAGAGTCTTTGAGCTGGAGTGCGAGTTAGAGACACTCTGACACAAAAGGGAGGGAGAGGTAGAGAAGGAGGTCCCACAGACACTAGTTCTATCCAACAAGGACAATGTGCTTGACGTCTGTGAGGATAAGGATTTAGGCTGCGGGGTGGATAGCCAGAATGCTAACCATGGCACTCTGGAGCATGAAGCAGTCCGAGGTGGGGAGGATCAGAATAGACAGATTGTAGTCATAGGGGATTCTATAATTAGAGGGACAGATGGCATCCTCTACAGTTGCCACCGAGAGTCCAGGAGGGTGGGTTGCTTACCTGGTACAAGGGTAAAGGAGCGATTGGAAAGGAACTTGGATAGTAAGGGAGAGGATCCAGCTGTCGTGGTCTACGTTGGGACCAATGACATAGGGAAGAAAAAGGAGGATGTTTTGCTAAGAGAATATCAGAAGCTAGGAACTTAATTAAAAAACAGGACCTCACAGGTGATAATCTCAGGATTACTACCTGAGCCACGTGTTAATTGGCATAGGGATAGGCAGATCAGGGAGGTGAATGTGTGGTTGAAAGAGAGGTGTGGGAAGGAGGGTTTAGATTTCATGGGACACTGACACCAGTACTGGGACAGGAAGGAGCTGTACCATTGGGATGGGCTCCACCTGAACCGGAATGGGACCAGTGTCCTAGCGGAAAGGATAAATGGGGCTATGAATAGGACTTTAAACTAATAAGACAGGCTCTGGTGAAGATAACATAAGTCTGAAGAAAAAAGAAATAGGAAAAGAGAGTAATGATCAGACCAAGCTAAGGAATATGGGTAACATTAACGGTCAGGGAACAAATACAGTTATAGAACATAAGTATAAGTGTTAAAAATAAAGTGAGGGTAACAATTACTAGAAACAAATTAAATTGCCTGTACAGCAATGTGCACAGCATCTGAAACAAAACAGGGGAACTGGAGGCAATAATTCATAGCGAAGAGCCAGATGTGATAGGATAACTGAAACATGACCACATAAGGAACAGGACTGGCAGTTAAATATTGCAGGATATAATGTATTTAGAATGGATAGGGAAGGAAGAAGTGAGGGTGCGGGAGCTGTTTACTAATTAGAGAAAACATAACGGCAATAGAAAAAAGGGACATAAGCAACATTAAGATAGAAACAGAATCCATATGGATTGAGCCAAAAGATAAGAAGGGATTGATCACATAAATAGGTATATTCTACAGACCACCTAATGGTGGAAGAGAAGTAGAGGATGAACTATGTAGACAAATCTGTGAAATGAGTAAAAAGCATCGAATAATAATCATGGGAGATTTCAACTACCCCCAAATAAACTGACAAGAAGAGGTAGGGAAAGGAAAAAAGGGAATAGAGTTTTACAGTGTGTACAGGACCCCTTTCTTACCCAGTATGTGAGAAGCCCAACAAAAGAGGAATCACTGCTGGATCTAGTAATGGGAAATGAACTGGAACAGATAAGAGAAGTAAGTGTAGGGTAACATCTAGGCAATAGCGATCATAATATAATGATTGAGAAAGACATAAGTAAGACAAAGACCAAAGTAATAGATTGGAAAAAAAGCTAATTTTGAGAGGATGAGAATGGAACTGAGGAAGGTAAACTGGAAAAAAAATTGACAGACAAAGAGATAGAACAACAGTGGGAAATATTTAAAACAGTGATCAATAGAGTTCAGGCAAAATATATTCCACTAAAAAGCAAGAACAAACTAGCCAATAATGAAACACTATAGATGAATAAAGAGATAAGGGTAAAATTGAATCTAAAGAGAAACACATACTCTTAATACATAGACAGTAAAAGAGAGGATGACAAAAGGGAATATGAAGAGGTTAGGAAAGAAGTCAAAAAAACAATTAGGAAAACTAAGAGGAACTACAAGATTAAATTATCAAGGAATATAAAAAGAAATAAAGTATTCTACCGACACATAAATAACAAAAGAAAAATCAGTATGGGGTGGAGCCACTAAGAAATGCACAAGATAAACTCACAGGCGATGACAGCGAAATGGCAGAAAAGTTGAATAGTTCTTTTGCCTCAGTATTTACCAGGGAGACTAACAAGGTGGGCATGACATTAGAAGAAGAGAACATAAAAGACATAAAAACATTTAAAGGAGGAAGTTAATTGATAAATTAATCAAACTTAGAGACAATAAGACCCCTGGTCTGGATGGATTGCATCTGCGAATATTAAAAGAAGTTGGGGAGGAGATAGCAGAGGTGCTATTACATATTTCTAAAAATTCATTAGAAATGGGAATAGTGCCAGAGGACTGGCGGACAGCTAATGTAATTCCTATATTTAAAAAGGGAGATAGAACAAGTCCAGGGAACTATAGACCAGTTAGCTTAATGTCAGTGGTAGGAAAAATAATGGAATCTTTACTCAAAGATGTAATAGAAAAACATCTAGATACCGAAAATATAATAAAGAATAGTCAGCACGGATTTCAGAAGGGAAAGTCATGTTTGACAAACCTTATTAAATTCTTTGAAGAAGGAACAGAAAGAGTAGACAAAGGTAATGTAGTAGATGTAATATAATTGGATTTTTAAAAGGCCTTCGATAAAGTGCCACATTGTAGACTTGTGGCTAAGGTCAGAGCATGTGGAGAGAGGGGACAGGTAGCAGAATGGATTGCAAGCTGGCTACAAAACAGAAAACAGAGAGTAGGGGTTAAGGGTACTTACTCAGACTGGCAAACCTGGGAAGTGGTGTTCCACAGGGATCAGTGCTGGGACCACTGTTGTTCACAATTTACATTAACGATTTGGATTCGGGAATCAGAAGTACAATTTCAAAATTTGTGGTGGACACCAAATTGAGGGGTGTAGTTAATGCAAAAGAATAATGTGTCAAAATGCAAGAGGGCATTAATAAACTTGCAGAATGGGTGTGTAATTGGCAAATAAATTTCAATGTAGGTAATTGTGAGGTGGTGCATTTTGGTAGGAAGAATAAGAAGGCCACATACTGCTTGGATAATAAGAATCCAAATGGGGTAGAGGAGCAAAGGGATCTAGGGGTACAGATACACAAATCATTAAAAGTAGTGATGCAGGTTATTAAGGCCATAAAAAGGCAAATAAATCACTGGGGTTCATTTCTAGAGGGACAGAATTGAAAAGTAGAGAAGTTATGTTAAATTTCTATAAAACCTTGGTTAGACCACACTTGGAGTACTATGCACAGTTGTGGTCTCTATATTATAGAAAACATGTATTATAGAAAGGATATAGAGGCATTGGAGAGGGTGAAAGAAAGTTTCTCAAGGATGACACCAAAACTGAAAGGATGTACTTATCAGGAAAGGCTGAACAAGCTGGGGCTTTTCTCTTTAGCAAAGAAACCTGATAGAGGTCTTTAAGATAATGGAAGGGTTTGATAGTGTAGACATAGAGACATAGGGGGTTAAATTGGATAAGACCAATAATTGAGCCCAGGCAGCGCAATGTGCTAATTACCTGCGCCCGGTGACTCCTGCGCAGGCAGTACATGAACGTTGTGCTGCCTGCTAATTAGCATGATAATTAGCAGCCTCTCAGAAGCGCAGGTAGAATCAGGAAGCCCGAATCGGCAGCCTGCACCTCTTAAAGTGCGGAGGAACATTTTAAATGGCATAAGCACAGTCCACTGGGAGGAGGGAAAGATGGCCGGAAGGATGGCGGGACCGGTATGACAGTGGGCCCCACACTTCTCCAACGATGCACTGGAGGCCCTGTTGAGGGGGTGGATGAAAGGAGGGCCAACATGTACCCGCAGGGTGGCAAAAGACCCTACAGACTCCAGCTCTGCAGGTATAGGGAGGCTGTGGCGCAGGAAGTGAACGCCAGGAGCATGGCACCACCCACATGGGTGCAGTGCCGAAAGAAGGTGAAGGTGTGTGAAAGCAAGAGTCAAGTGGCACATTGTACCAACTGCACCACTGCTCCACATATCACACCCCCCGTCACCCACCCATCAACAAACACTACCCATCCATACGCAATGCTGCACTCGGCATGCTGCATTTCACCCGCGCATAGCACCACACTTGCAGGCCACACAACCACCATTCACAAGTCACACACACTGGCACATCACCCAGACACTTTGCAGGATACACACTGCCCTCTGTCTTGCAGGAGAAGGTGGCGCATAACAGCCGGCAGCAGGAGAGACCTGAGGGAGGATGGGCACGCCTACATGTCCTCACCCCTTTGGAGGAGACTGTGTTGCAGATCACTGGGCGGGCCATCACTGCGCCTGTGACCACATGCCGCACTGGGGTCCTGATGAAGGGGGTCTCTGCATATCTAATGCTCCTTCTCGTTTCCCACATCTCCCTCCTCTCATAATCTTTACTGACTCAAGTGGCGCAGATGCTGTCGGCATGCACGTCTTACTTGCTCCTCTTCCCGCTCCACAACTCAACCTGTTTCCCTTTGTCATTGCAGATACCCAAGAACACGTGGTGGCACCGTCCGAGGATGAGGGGGACACTGAAGCCACACCATCACTCGATCTGACACTCGCATCCCCCAGCTCAGAGACTGACACTACGCATCCTTTAAAGGCTAGGTTAGAGGAGGGATCTGCACATGGTGAGACACCGGGAAAAGTGCGCAGGAGCCGGGGTGGGGAGAACGGATACCACAGGTGCCAGCTCGCCAGAGGGCGAAGTCACTCACTAGTTCTGCTGCAGAGGAGTCAGATGAGTACTTCAATGGGCCAGGCTACAGAAGACGGCTGATGGGCGTTCACCAGCAAATGCTTGGTGCACTGGAAAGCTTGCCAGAAAGCCTATGCACAATGTCAAGGGGCAAGGGGCATGGAGGAGTCCACCTCAAACTTGGCACAGGGTTTTGCGCAGAGCTTGGAGTCCATCCTTACCCACATGGAACGGGTGGTCACCTTCATCAGCACATCTGTGGAACCCACCATGATGCAGCGTCTGATGGCCAATGTCGCAGCTTCCATTGCAGCACAAACCGATGTGATCAAAGGTCTTCAAGCTACCGTTGAAGCTCAGACTGCTGCAATGGAAGCTCAGACTGCTGCTATCGTAGCGGTAGCTCCTAGGGCGTCACAGCACTCCAGCAACCCGTTCTCCAGCTGATCACCAGGATTGCTGAGGCACTGCACAGTGGTGCCATGGCAGTCGGACCTGCTATCCTCTCTCAGGACAACAGCATTTCTGCTCCCAGCCTTGCCACTCAGCCAGTGACCTTGTTGTTGCCTATCAGCTAGCCAGGCCAGACTGCTGCAGCCCAGGCTGGGATGGTGCAGTTTGAAGTCGGGCCCTCCCTGCCCAGAGTTGCTCAAGGTCGTCCTCCAAGGCCATCTGCACGCTCCTCGATTGAAGGCCGGCAGCTGTCCAACATCCATGCTTCAGCAGCTGGGGATGCACCTCATAGGAGCACTTGGATAGGTAAAGGCACATGAACAACAGGCACTAAGGGAATGCACAAGGGTGAATAGTTCTGTTCTGTTTGCATAATTTGGTTTGTTAATTGATAAATGTGACTTTGAATTTGCATTTGGTGGTGGTTTTTATTTGTGATGAGCCGAGGGGGAAGCCAATGTGCAATCAAATGGAGGGCGATTTGATGGTCTTATGGGAGTGGACAAGTGGGGAGTATAGGACTGTTGGTGAGTTTGGGGCTGTAGTTGACGTTATTGATAGCGGGCACAGATCAGGCGAACACGCAGAGCCCTTGCAGACAAGGTGTGTGTTCCCTGTTGCACCCTTGAGTCTTCCTCCACTTCCTCCTCCGGCCCTTCTCCCTCCTCCTCCTGCTCAATTTCTTCCTCCTCAGCCTCTTCCTCTTCCTCCTCCACCTCTGTCTCAGGGTCTTCTCTGATCATCGGTGGCAAGGGTAGGTCCTTTATGATGACGAGGTTGTGCAGCACGCAGCATACCACCACGAATCTTCCCACCTGCTCAGTGGAGTACCGCAGGGCTCCTCCAGAACGGTCCAGGCAGTTGTTTCAGGAGGCCCATGGTGTGCTCCATGACATTGCGTGTGGCAGCATGGCTCTCATTGTAGGCCTGCTCCGCACGTGTGCGTGGGTTCCTGACTGGAGTCATGAGCCACCGCATGAGGGGGTAGCCCTTGACGCCCAGTAGCCAACCTTTGACCTGCCGAGCCAGATGAAAGATAGCTGGCACGTTGGACTGCCACGTAACAAAGGCGTTGTGACTGCTCCCAGCGTAGAGGACATTGACCTCCATGATTCAATGTATGTGGTCGCACACCAGCTGCACGATCAGGGAGTGAAAGCCCTTTCAGTTGACGAAGACGGCCGAGTTGATATGCGGGGCATGCAGGGCAATGTTTGTGCAGACAATGGCACCCCGCACCATGGGGAAGCCAGCAATACGAGCGAACCCCCGTGCTCGCTCATTTTGCTTGTGACTATCAAGAGGGAACATGATGAACCTGTTCTTTATCTTGTACAGTGCATCTGTGACCTCCCTTATGCAGCAGTGCATTGCATACTGTGAGATGTTGCACATGTCGCCAGCTGAGGCCTGAAATGATCCTGAGCCATAGAAGTTCAGTGCCACACAGCTACCTTCACAGCCACAGGCAATGCTGTCCTTGCCCTGCTCTGAGGCTGCAGTTGTGGCTGCAGCAGTTGACAGATCTCCGTCACGGCCTGCTTGGTGAACGTCAGCCATTGGATGCAATGCTCCTCGCTCATGTTGAGGTAAGAGAATTGGTCCCGGAAAGCCCTCATTGGATATGATCTCCTGCTCAGAGCCCTGCGCCTCCTCCTCCTCCCCCTCCTCGCAGCTTGACCTGCTGTGCGTGGCCTCTCTGCATGCTCCCAGTCATGTTCAATGCCCAGCAGGAGCCTTAGCAGACCACCCATGGTTGCCAGGAATCTTGTTCAACCACAGTTGTAACTTTCCGAACCGTAAGGCAGTACCTGCTATACCACTCTCAAGTGTACTCTAGCAACTCTCAGTAAGTATAGCGAGCCTCAAAAAACACTTTCTATTCCACCACTAGCCAGAAGCAATAATCCAGCAACTAACCTGCAACACCTGCATGGTCCCTTTAAATAGCGCTGGTGGAGGATCCTCCAGGCACTCTAAGACATGTTCAGGTGTGCGTGGTTAAGACTGTGCGTTGAGTTGAGTGATAGACACCATTTTGGAACTTATCACTTTAAATCCACGTTGTATACTGATTGTATGATTTTCTCCCTACTTTACATGCTGCTATCTGCGCACGCACTAATATCTATACCAAGATGGCGTCGGGCGCACATCACGCTAGAAACGTGCATGAGCAGCCAAGACGCCATCTTGGCACTTTGAGAGGCCACTTAGCGCTGAAACAATGGGCACTACGCGGCCCAATTTCTAGCCCAATGTTTCCGCTTGTGGGGGAATCCAAAACTCGAGATCATAAATATAAAATAGTCGGGAATTCAGGAGAAACTTCGTTATCCAAAGAGTGGTAAGAATGTGGAACGTGCTACCACAAGGAGTGGTTGAGGCAAATGGCATAGATACATTTAAGGGGAACCTAGATAAGCACACAAAGGAGAAAGGAATAGAAGGGTATGCTGATAGGGGTAGATGAAGTAGGAAGGGAGGAGGCTCGTGTGGAGCATAAACGCCGGCATAGACCCATTGGGCTGAATGGCCTGTTTCTGTGCTGTAGTTTCGATGTAACACGTCCATCCCTTTGTATTCCAGCCCCCTTGAGATAAAGGCTAACATTCCATTAGCCTTTTAAATTATTTTTTGTACCTGTCCACTGGTTTTTAGTGATTTCCGTACTTGGATCCCTAAATCTCTCTGCTCATCATTTTGAAAATACTCTGATCTATCTTACTTAAATCCAAAGTGGATGACCTTGCACTTCCCCACACTGAAATCCACCTGCTACAGTTTTGGCCACTCGCTTAATTTATCAATGTCTATGAGGCATTAAAGTGAGATTCCGTCTGCCCTCTCAAGTAGATGTAAAAGATCCCAAAGCACCATTTGAAGAAGAGCAGAAGAGTTCTCCCAATGTCCTGGCCAACATTTATCTCTCAACCAAGATCATTAAAACAGATTATTTGATCATTTATCTCATTGCTGATTGTGGGATCTTGCTGAGCCCAAATTGGCTGCTGTGTTTGCCTATATTATAGCAGCGACTACACTTCAAAAGTACTTCATTGACTGTAAAGTGCTTTGTAATGTCCTGAGCACATAAAAGGCCCTATATAAATGCAAGTTCTTTCTTTAGTTTGGACAGACTGACCATCATTTTATTAGTGGTGTCCTCTTTCTTCTTACAATTTCATGGCTTCACTGGATATTTGACTGATGATCAGCATTTGGACCACATACATAGGGCAAGCCCAAAGTGTGATGTTATATGCCTAATATCCAAGAATGTAGCATGCCCAGAGGTGGAACAGAAAGCCTTGTTACGGTAATTTGCTCACTGCAATTGACACAAGCCCCCTCGTGTTCTAGCCTGTGGCTAGTGGATGAATAAACGTGACTTAGGCCATAAATCACAAATCAGGTTACTGAAAGTAAAAATTAAACAGAAAATCAATGCAGCAGATTTCACCTGATTACAGACTTTTTCTTACACCTGCTTGGGTGCAAAACTAATAAAAGATACAACACTTTGCTAACTCTCCACATAATACCAAATGTTGACCAGCATGAAACCTATGGTGTGATGTTTAGTCTGTCCCCATAGAATCTTCATGTGTGTACCTCTACACAGACTGTTGTATGGTGGAACCAGAGTTGGCAGAAGCCTCCTGGCTACCGAGCCGTCCATCAGAGTGAACTTCAAAACTGTCAGTGCCCTTCCTCTCCAAAACATGTCTTAAACCTACCAGAGTAAGTTATGGGGTCTGAGTTATTAGAAAAGACTGGAGAAACCTGGGCTATTCATCCTTGAAAGGAGTCATCTGAGAGGTGATGTCATAGAGAGATGTAAGGTAGTAAACAGTATGGAAAAGGTAAATCTAGAAAATTACTTCAAATTGTATCTGAGTCAGATGGTTGTAAGTTCAAGTCCCACTCCAGGGACTTGAGCACATAATCTAGGCTGACACTCCAGAGGAGTATTGAGAGAGTGCTCACTGTCGAAAGTGCCGTCTTTCAGATGAGACATTATCAGAGGCTCCGTCTGCCCTCTCAGGTGGATGTAGAAGATTCCATAGCACTATTTCGAAGAAGAGCAGGGGAAGTCTCTCCGGTGTCCTGGCCAATATTTATCCCTCAACCATCACCACAAAAATCAGATTATCTGGTCATTATCACACTGGGGTTATGGGTTCAAACTAGTAAAAGGCTAATTTAGGACTAATATTAGGAAGTACTTCTTCACACAAAGAATGATCGACACATGGAATGAACTCCCGGATAGAGTAGCGGAGACAAAATCCCTGGAATCATTTAAGAACCAATTGGATGCTGCAATGGGAAAAATGTAGGGTCTTTCTTATCGGTAATTATCTTTTGTTTGATTTCCAGGAGAAAGCCAAACTATGAGAGCCTTGCTTGCATGACATCTCCCTCCAGCTATGACAATCACAACTGATTTGCTCTGTCTCTTGTAGCCAACGAAACAAGAGACAGCAATGATTCAACTGCCTTTGAAGTGACATTTTGCAGACCAGACAGAAATGTGTATCCTCTTCAATGCAGAGAAAACCAGTCGGCAGAGAGATATAGGCAGTTGAGAGATTGCCCCTCAGCCTACAGGAACTAAAATAAAGTCCTATAAATAAATGTTGAAAATATAGTGTCTTTTTCTCAGCTTTGAAATCTGACAGACCTCCCAGTCTATCACTCCGTCCTCCTTTTTGGAGGTGCTTGTAGTAGTTTGTGTGGGGTTGGGCTTTGTCTGACATCAACCATCATCAGCCTGTTTAAAAAATGGTACCTGGGGCCTGACTTTCTTGCCTTGGCTAAAATTAGCAATAAAGTAGGATTGAGTAAAAAATTTATAATTACAGTAGAAAGCACTAATGGTAAATTTGTCTCTGTTTATTGGTGCTCAGAGGATTTGTACCCTGGACTAATGAACACTAGCTACAGTCAGAATAGAAGCCAGTTTTCACTTGTTAACACCTCACTAACTGTGCAGCTCTCTGCAGCTGTAGTCAAGTCAAGAACTGAGAATTTTACTCCAGATCATTCATGGAGTCGTGCACTTAATGAAGGGAGATTTTCCACACATCACAGCAGCGAAAGAAGTGAATAGTATACAGGAGTTTTCTGCCTTAAAGCATGGGTGCAGCTGGCTTTGGCTGGTGTATCGCAGTGGAGCAGGAAAAGATGATGACCTCAGACCCCAGAAGGCATAGGAGGTGCATGATTCAGCGCAGGTGATAGGTCTACCTCAAGACAGCCAGCTACCTGATCATGGTGGACAAGCAGCACATGAGCAGGTTCAGGCTGACCAGGAAGGCTGTGATTGAGGTGTGCCACCAGGTCCATGAAGAGCTGCAGCACAGTCAACCAACTGTCATGGCTGCATTGCCAACTGAGATATAGACAACCCATTACATGTATCTGAGACCAGCCATGATGAATCTACAACAAGTCTAGGGTCTCCTTTGGGGCTCATTGCTAATATTGCCAATGGAGTCACTACTGCTCCCAGCTTTTATGAGGCGACAGCCACTTTATTTGGGTTTTGAACATCTGGAGTTTTCACTTCTGTACAGTGAAAGAATAACAGATCACAAGATAGATTACAGGGAAATTCATTTTATTATGATTTGTGGTGCTTGTGTTTACTTATTTTGAAGCTGCATTTGGCCCTTTTGTGTTGTAAATTCTCTGTCTTGGTTATCCTGGTGCTGTCGTAGGTGAGAGAATACAACTGGTGAATGGCTGCGGTGTCAACTGGTGCTCAGCAGAGGTGTAGGCATCCCATTACATGTATTTGAGACTAGCCATGATGAATTTGCATCTGGTCTAGCATTTGCTGGAGCGGCTGGGGACTCAGTGTTGGTACACCTCGTGTGTTACTTAGGGTACAGAATTGACATGAGTGCCACCTGACTGCTTCTGTTTTACTCCATGCATGTCATTGCTGGATGGCGGGTGCCTGGTCAACACCCACCAGTGCTATTCACTTCATCGTCAGTGCCCAGCGCCTCACCCTATGCTTGAGATAGACACCGCGCACAAAGTGGGTGTGGTAATGGTTGGTGCTCAGGTGAAAGGGGCTGTTTGGATGCACTGATTAACCTCTGGGTTCTCCTTGCTCTGTGAAGAGAGCAGGTGGGATATTATGAGTATATAAGCACACTTTTCCATCGGCTATTGCATTATTAAATCCACTATTACAGGTGTGTTATATTCTAGGACTTCACCAGATATATCTTGTGCTTCCTGTAAGTTAGCCCTTGCTCCTTAGGAAGCAAAAAAAGAGTCTTTGCACATTTACTATCTGGTACTGAGCATTATCAGGGATCAGACAGAAACCGTTGTCACTGATTTGACACTAACCATGGACCAGCATCTGTAACAGAACTTATATGTGAGTTTTACTCCACCAACACTGAGTCTCAGCCTCTATCTCAATGGGCTCAGATGATCTGGCAAGCTAGGACCATGGTATCTGGGATATACCTCTCGTGCCCTTTGAAGTTCAAAACCGGGAAATCAAAAGATATCTTCCATGTTTTTCAACTCAAAGTAATGGTTTCCTGAACTCCACGAGACTCAAACCCATTTGCATGTATACCTTCAATTGATTGCAAAGTGAGCATAGATCATTTAACAGACTTCTTGCTTATCCTGAAAGCAATCAAAACAGATTTACTTCTGCCTTGCTTCCTAACTGTGTATGAAAGGCCATCGACACTTTATCTAGACACCAGTGATCATCTGCCTATGAAGTAATATTTAGAACACCAAAAAAAAGGAAAAATTTAAATTTATATAACGCCTTTCACAATGTCTCAAACTGCTTTACAGCCAATAAAGTACTTTTCGATTGTAGTCACTGTTGTAATGTAGGAAAACGCAGCAACCAATTTGCAAACAGCAGGGTCCCACAAACAGCAGTGAATAAACGACCAAATCATCTGTTTAAGGTGTTGGCTAAGGGATAAATGTTGGCCAGGAAACCAGGAGAACTCACCTGCTCTTTTCTAAATAATGTTGTGGGATCTTTAACTGAGAACAGACGGGGTCTCGGTTTAACATCTCATTCAAACGACAGCGGGGCAAAAATTGGAGAAGGATCAGTTTCGGGCGGGGGTAGCGCGATGTGCTTGTACCCCGCGCCCGATGGACCCTACGCAGGCAGGATGCAAGTTTCGGCCCACCCCAGGACTTACCTGCAATCAGTCTTCATTTCCAGGCCTTGCACATGGAATCAATGCAATTCGCACTTTCCACCAGCAGAGGGAGCTCAATCCCTGAAAGGGAGGATGTTTCTTAGAAATCTCTTAAAGATAGCTGGTACCTGTTATTTGCTAAATATAACAGCCTACTGTCTGCAAGGAATCTGAACGGAGATCAGACATCGCACACGTAAAACAGAGATGCAGGTCCCATCCCTATGTTTACACACTAATGAGTTATGTTAAAACATTGAATAAAGGTTGCGCACTACTAAATCCCACATCCTCCAACCTGCATGCCAGACCTCACCAATTTGCCGATCTGAGTTGGTACCAGGCTTGCGAGAGTGCATGCAACAAGTTTCTCTGCTGATGCACTAGAGACCTTGGGTGCAAGAGATGGACAGAAGGAGGGATATCATATATCCACAGGGGCGCAAGAGGCCCCCCCAGGCATATACTCAAAAGGCAGTGGGAGGCAGCGGGGGACGAAGTCAATACCAGACGCACAGCATCATGAACATGGATGCAATGCAGAAAGAAGTTCAATGCTTTGACATGAGTGGTCAAGGTGAGTGAGGTCAACTGTCGAGTGTCATCTCCTACCAACTGCACCAAGCACTACACCCCACATCACCCAAAGGTTAAATAGTGTTCAGCACAGGAATTTGACGGGGTTAAAGGGTATATACTTCAATGCAAGGAGTATTACAAACAAAGCAGATGAGCTAAGGTCACAGAAAGACACATGGCAGCATGATATCATTGTTATAACGGAAACCTGGCTTAAAGAGGGAGATAATTGGCAGCTTAATATCCCTGGATATAGAGTTTTCAGGCAGGATAGAGTGGGTGATAAAAATGAGGGGGGTGTAGCATTATTGGTTAAAAAATCAATTACAGTTGTGAGAAGGGATGATATGCTAAATGGATTATCAATCGAGGCCATATGGGATGAGCTAAGAAATAAAAAATGGGCAGTCATACTATTAGAAGTGTACTATAGACCCCCGAATAGCGAAAGGGAGATAGAAGAACAAATATATAGGCAAATTTCTGAGTGCAAAAATAAGAGGGCAATAATAGTAGGGGACTTCAACTACCCGAACATCAACTGGGATTCAAACAGTGTGAGGGGCACAGAGGGCGCAAAATTCTTGATCGGTGTCCAGGAGAACTTTTTTAGCCAGTACATGACAATCCCAAAAAGAGGGGATGCAATTCTAGATTTAGTCCTGGGAAATGAAGATGGGCAAGTGGGTGAAGTGACAGTGGGTAACCATATTGGGGATAGTGACCACAATTCAGTTAGTTTTAGCATTATTATGGAAAAGGACAGAGTTAAATCAGGAGTAAACGTTTTAAATTGGGGGAAGGCAAATTTTACAGAACTAAGAGGTGATTTGGCAGAAGTGGACTGGACACAACTACTTGAGGAGAAATCAGTGGCAAGCCAGTGGGAGGCACTAAAAAGTGAAATTCTACGGGTACAATACAGACACGTCCCCTCAAAGAAAAAGGCTGGCACTGCCAAATTTAGAGCCCCCTGGTTGTCTAGAAGTATACGGGGCAAGATAAAGCAGAAAAAGAAAGCTTATGACTGTCACAGAAAACCTAATACTGCAGAAAGCCTAGAGGAGTATAGAAAGTACAGGGATGACGTAAAAAGGAAATAAGGAAATCAAAGAGAAGGCATGAAAAATATTAGCTAGTAAGATTAAAGAAAACCCAAAGATGTTTTATCAGTACATTAAGAAAAAGAGGATAGCTAAGGAAAAGGTGGGACCTATCAGGGATGATGAGGGCAACTTGTGTGTAGAAGCAGAGGACGTGGGTAGGTTTTTAAATGAGTATTTTGTCTCACAAAGGAAAGGGATGATCCGGACATAGTAGTTAAAGAGGAGAGGTGTGAACTATTGGATAAGGTAAACATAACGAGAGAGGAAGTACAAGAGGGACTGGAATCCTTGAAAGTTGATAAGTCACCAGGGCAGGATGGATTGTTTCCTAGGCTATTGAAGGAAGCCAGGGAGGAAATAGCAGATGCTCTGAGGATCATTTTCCAATCCTCACTAGATACAGTGGAGGTACCGGAGGACTGGAAGACTGCTAACGTAGTACCATTGTTTAAAAAGGGTACCAGGGAAAGGCCGAACAATTATAGGCCAGTCAATCTTACCTTGGTGGTGGGCAAACTATTAGAATCAATACTGAGAGATAGGATAAACTGTCACTTGGAAAGGCATGTCACAGTCATTCAGGGATAGTCAGCATGGATTTGTTCAGGGAAGGTCATGCCTTACAAATCTGATTGAATTCTTTGAGGAAGTGACAAGGAGGGCAGTGCAGTGGATGTTGTCTACATGGATTTTAGTAAGGCATTTGACAAGGTCCCACATGGCAGACTGGTCAGAAAGGTAAAAGTCCATGGGATACAGGGAAGTGTGGTGAATTGGATCCAAAATTGGCTCAGTAACAGGAAACAAAGGGTAAAAGTCGATGGATGTCTTTGCGAATGGAAATCCGTTTCCAGTGGTGTGTCACAGGGCTCAGTGTTGGGCCCCTTGCTGTTTGTGGTATATATTAATATTTGGACTTGAATGTAGGGGGCATGATTGGCAAATTTGCAGACAACACAAAAATTGGCCGTGTAGTTGATAGCGAAGAGGATAGCTGTCGACTCCAAGAAGATATCAATGGGTTGGTGGAGTGGGCGGAAAAGTGGCAAATGGAGTTCAACCCAGAGAAGTGTGAGGTAATGCACATGGGAGGGCAAACAGTAAAAGGGAATACGCAGTAGAGGAAGTGAGAGGCCTTGGAGTGCATGTGCACAGGTCCCTGAAGGAGGCAGTACAGGTAGATAAGGTTGTGAAGAAGGCATACGGAATGCTGTCCGTTATTAGCCGAGGTATAGAATACAAAAGCAGGGATGTAATGATGGAACTGTATAAAACGCTGGTAAGGCCACAGCTGGAGTATTGTGCACAGTTCTGGTCACCACATTACAGGAAGGACGTAATTGCTCTGGAAAGAGTGCAGAGAAGATTTACAAGAATGTTGCCAGGGCTTGAAAATTGTAGCTACGAGGAGAGATTGGATAGGCTGAGGTTGTTTTCCTTTAGCAGAGGAGGCTGAGGGGTGACTTGATTGAGGTGTACAAAATTATAAGGGGCCCAGATAGCGTAGACAGGAAGTACCTGTTTCAAGAACTAGAGGACATAGATTTAAGCTGATTGGCAGAAGGATTAGAGGGGACATGAGGGAAAACTTTTTTACCCAGAGGGTGGTGGGTGTATGGAATTCGCTGCCCGAATTGGTGGTAGAGGCAGGGACCCTCAACTCTTTAAAAAAGTACCTGGACATGCACCTAAAGTGCTGTAAGCTGCAGGGCTACGGACCGGGTGCTGGAAGGTGGGATTAGAATGGGCACCTGGTTGTTCTTCGAGCCGGAGCGGACATGATGGGCCGAATGGCCCCCTTCTGTGCTGTATCTTTTCTATGATCTTTGTTAATTTTTCTCTGTGTCAGAACATCACTCCTGCGTATATATTTAACATTTACTACTCACCTTCATGTCGATATATATGCTGTGCTGCTACTTTACTGTAATATTCATGCTGTACTTTTCTTTAAGCCAGGTAACTTTTCCTGGATCCCCTACTAGGTCCTCCAAGTAATTGACACCACATTTACTCAAAGCCTTCCTTACTCATGCCAAGTCAGAGGATGCACCGTTTCATAAGATCAGGAACATTCTACTATGTAAAATATAGCCATATGTCTCGTTAAGGCTACAATGTCTGATTGCTGTTAAGTAATTTAACAGTACTCTAACTCAGTCAGGGAGAGAGAGAGAGAGAGATCAGCTCTCTGGGCCCTAAGCTTTGGAATTCACTCCCTAAACCTCTCCTCCTTTAAGACGCTCCTTAAACCAAGCTTTTGTTTACCTGTCCTAATACCTCCTTATGTGGTTTGGTGTCAAATTTTGTTTGATAATTGCTCCTGTGCAGTGCCTTGGGACTGCAGTGGGGTGAAGGGCAGGGTAGTTGAATATAAGACTGGTATCCAAGGAACTAGGTGAGAGCTGGGTGAGAATTGGGTGAATCTGTTAAACTGAGTGGCTTGCTAAACAGAGTGATGATGGGAATTTAGTGAGAGTGGGAATAAAGGGGACGGAGGTGCTAAGTAATTTAAACCAAGGGGCAACAGTAAGTAAGTAAGTAAATAAATAAATAAATAAATAAATAAATAAGAGTAATTCATTAGATCTAAGGGAATAAAATTAAAATTAACTAAGTAGAGGATACCAACATTAAAGGGATCTGAATTGCATTGAATAAAAATCTGGTATGCATAAATGTTGAATAGGAATTTAGAGGATATTACAAGACTAATTAGCTACAAATGATCTGAAATCAAGCTAAATCCATCTACTAAATATAATCTTGATCTCAAGTAATTCTATTATATCTAGAAATAAATTACTACCAACAAATAAATAAATAAAAACTAGAAATGGCAGTGCAGACCAAATGTCGGGGCTGTGATATGCGGGAGTTTGTGGACAATGAGGCTGTCCCTGATTGCCACATCTGCAGGAAATGTCTCTGCCTTTAGACACTCCAGCTCAGAGTCTTTGAGCTGGAGGGCGAGTTAGAGACACTCCGACACATAAGGGAGGGGGGAGGAATTTCTAGATAGTTTTCTCCAGAGTACATCTCAGAGGAAAGCACAGGTGCAGGAAGGGGAGAGTATGACTGTCAGTTAGCGGGGTAGGGGGAACCAAGGGGAGATAGAGGAGGAGGTCCCGCAGACACTGGTCCTATCCGACAGTTACAATTTACTTGATACCTGTGAAAATAAGGAGAAAGACTGCAGGGAGGATGGCTACAATGCTGATCTAGGCACTGTGGAGCAGAGGGCTGTCCAAAGGTGGGAGGAACAGAATAGAAATGTAGTAGTTATAGGGGATTCAATAATTAGGGGGATAGATAGCATTCTCTGCGGCCACGATTGAGAGTCCCGAAGGGTGTGTTGCCTACCTGGTGCCTGGGTAAGGGATATCTCGATGCCGCTGGAAAGGAATTTAAAAAGGGAGGGGGTAGATCCAGTTGTCGTGGTCCATGTCAGGACTAATGACATAAGAAGAAAAGAGAGGAGGTCCTGCTGAGGGAGTATCAGGACTTCAAGGGTGGTAATCTCAGGATTCAAAAGCAAAATACTGCGGAAGCTGGAAATCTGAAATAAAAACAGAAAATTGGAGAAAAACAGAGTTGGAGAAGCTCAGCAAGTGAGGCAACATCCTGTGGAGAAAGAAACAGAGTTAATGTTTCAGGTTTCTCAGAACTGGAAGATGTTAAAAGGGATCTCAGGATTATTACCTGAGCCAGGTGTTAATTGGCACAGGGACAAACAGATCAGGAAGGTGAACACGTGGCTAAAGGAATGATGTGGGAAGGAGGGATTCCATTTAATTGGGATGGGCTGCACCTGAACCGGGCTGGAACCAAGGTCCTAGCGGAAACGATAAATAGGATGGTAAAAAGGACTTTAAACTAATAAATGGGGGGGGGGGGGCATGGGGATGGCTCAGTCAGAAACAGTAGTAAAAATGACAGTTTAAAGATTTTTTTAAAAAGGGTTAAGAGCAGAGTTCAGGTCACAAACAGTGACATAGATATTCCAGGTGAAGGGAATACTAAAATAACTGAAGTAGTTACAGTAGGAGTGAAAAATAAGAAACACGTTAAGTTAAATAGTGTGAGAAAGCCAGCATTAGGGCAGAAGGACAGGTTAGGGTCTCTTGCCCAAAAAAGAGTTTTATATACTAATGCATGGAGTTCAAGAAATAAATTGAGTGAATTAGAGACTCAAATACAGCTTAGAGAGTGTGAGATGGTGGCCGTTACTGAGACATGGCTGCAGGCTGGTCATGATTGGGAGTTAAACATTCCACATTATAAGGTCTTTAGTGAGGATAGAGAAACTGGAAGAGGAAGAGGGGAAGCCTTATTGATTAAAGATACTATTAAAACATTAGTGAGAGAGGATATAGGTAAAGGAAAGCAATCAGCAGAGACTCAATGGTTAGAATTGAAGAATAAGAAAGGATTTAAAACTGTAATGAAAGTTGTCTACAGGCCTCCAGATAGCAGCAATGAAGTGGCAGAATGTATTAATTCAGAGATTAGAGAGGCTTGTAGCAAAAGCAGACTTTAATGGGAGACTTTAATTTTCATGTAGATTAGGAAGAGCAGAGTAGCTCAAGTCAGAAAGGTAGTGAATTTCTTGTGTATTCAAGATAGTTTTCTGGAGCAATATGTTCTAGAACCAACAACAGGGCAGGCCATACTAGATTTAGTAATGAGTAATCAGCCAGACTTAGTTAATAATCTAACAGGAAGGGAACATTTATCTAACAGTGATCATAATATGATCGAATTCAATGTTAACATAGAAACTAGGAGCAGGAGTAGGCCATTCGGCCCTCCAAGCCTGCTCCGCCATTCAATATGATCATGGCTGATCCTTTATCTCAATACCATATTCCTGCTCTCTCCCCATACCCCTTGATGCCTTTTGTGTCTAGAAATCTATCTAGCTCCTTCTTAAATATATTCAGTGACTTGGCCTCCACAGCCTTCTGTGGTAGAGAATTCCACAGGTTCACCACCCTCTGAGTTTTCTCCTCATCTCAGTCCTAAATGTCCTACCCCGTATCCTGAGACTGTGACCCCCCCGTTCTGGACCCCGCAGTCAGGGGAAACATCCTCCCTGCATCCAGTCTGTGTAGCCCTGTCAGAATTTTATATGTTTCAATGAGATCCCCTCTCTTTCTTTCTTCTAATCTCGAGTGAGTACAGGCCGAGTCGATCCAACCTCTCCTCATATAATAGTCCTGCCATCCCAGGGATCAGTCTGGCGAACGTTTGCTGCACTCCCTCTATGGCAAGTATATCCTTTCCAAGACCAAAACTGCACACAATACTCCAGGTGTGGTCTCACCAAGGCCCTGTACTCAAATCCTCTTGCCTTCCTAACTGCTTGCTGCATCTGCATGTTTGCTTTCAGTGACTGTTGTACAAGGACACCCAGGTCCCTTTGTACATCAATATTTCCCAATCTATCACTATTTAAATAATACTCTGCCTTTCTGTTTTTCCTTCCAAAGTGAATAACTTCACATTTATCCACATTATACTGCATCTGCCATGTATTTGCCCACTCACTCAACTTGTCCAAATCGCCTCAAAGACTCTTTGCATCCTCCTCACAACTCATGATCCCACCGAGTTTTGTGTCGTCAGAAAACTTGGAAATATTACATTTGGTTCCCTCATCCAAATCATTGATATATGTCAATCACCCTAATATAGACTGGGATAGTAATAGTATAAGGGGCAAAGAGGAGGTGGAATTTCTGAAGTGTGTTCAGGAGCACTTTCTTGACCAGTATGTTTCCAGCCCAACAAGGAAGGAGGCATTGCTGGATGTAGTTCTGGGGAATGAAGTGGGCGAAGTGGACCAAGTGTCAATGGTGGAGCATTTAGGGAGCAGTGATCATAGTATCATAAGGATTAGAATGGCAATGGAAAAGGACACGGACCACTCTAAAGTAAAAATACTCAATTGGAGGAGGGCCAATTTCAGTGGGATGAGAACAGATCCGGCCCGGGTAAATTGGAATCCAAGATTGGCAGGCAAAACTGTTATTGAACAATGGGCGGCCTATCTAGGATTGCAACGGGATCTTGATAAATTGGGCCAGTGGGCCGATGAATGGCAGATGGAGTTTAATTTAGATAAATGTGAGGTGATGCATTTTGGTAGATCGAATCGGGCCAGGACCTACTCCGTTAATGGTAGGGCGTTGGGGAGAGTTATAGAACAAAGAGATCTAGGAGTACAGGTTCATAGCTCCATGAAAGTGGAGTCACAGGTGGATAGGGTGGTGAAGAAGGCATTTGGCATGCTTGGTTTCATTGGTCAGAACATTGAATACAGGAGTTGGGATGTCTTGTTGAAGTTGTACAAGACATTAGTAAGGCCACACTTGGAATACTGTGTACAGTTCTGGTCACCCTATTATAGAAAGGATATTATTAAACTAGAAAGAGTGCAGAAAAGATTTACTAGGATGCTACCGGGACTTGATGGTTTGACTTATAGGGAGAGGTTGGATAGACTGGGACTTTTTCCCCTGGAGAGTAGGAGGTTTAGGGGTGATCTTATAGAAGTCTATAAAATAATGAGGGGCATAGATAAGGTAGATAGTCAAAATCTTTTCCCAAAAGTAGGGGAGTCTATAACGAGGGGGCATAGATTTAAGGTGAGAGGGGAGAGATACAAAAGGGTCCAGAGGGGCAATTTTTTCAAAGGGTGGTGAGTGTCTGGAACGAGCTGCCAGAGGCAGTAGTAGAGGCGGGTACAATTTTGTCTTTTAAAAAGCATTTGGACAGTTACATGGGTAAGATGGGTATAGAGGGATATGGGCCAAGTGCAGGCAATTGGGACTAGCTTAGTGGTATAAACTGGGCGACATGGACATGTTGGGCCGAAGGGCCTGTTTCCATGTTGTAACTTCTATGATTGTGAATAGCTGGGGCCCAAGCACTGATCCCTGCGGTACCCCACTAGTCACTGCCTGCCACCTGGAAAAAGACCTATTTATTCCTACTCTCTATTTCCTGTCTGTTAATCAATTTTCAATCCATGCCAGTATATTGCCACCAATCCCATGTGCTTTAATTTTGCACACTAACCTCTTATGTGGGACTTTATCAAAGGCCTTCTGAAAATCCAAATAAACCACATCCACTGGTTCTCCCTTATCTATTCTATCAGTTACATCCTCAAAAAACTCCAGTAGGTTTGTCAAACATGATTTCCCTTTTATAAATCCATATTGACTTTGTCCAATCCCGTTGATATTTTCTAACTGTCCTGTTATCACGTCCTTTATAATAGATTCTAGCATTTTCCCTACTACTGATGTTAGGCTAACTGGTCTGTAGTTCTCTGTTTTCTCTCCCTTTTTTAAATAGTAGAGTTACATTCGTCTCCCTCCAATCTGCAGGAACTGTTCCATAATCTATAGAATTTTGGAAGATGACAACTAATGCATCCGCTATTTCCATGGTTACCTCTTTTAGTACTCTGGGTTGCAGAATATCAGGTCCTGGGGATTTATCGGCTTTCAGTCCCATTAATTTCTTTAGGTTTGAAAAGGAGATGCTTAACAGTTACTAAGATTCTAGATTTTGGTACAGCTAACTTTAATGGGATCAGACAGAGACTGACAACAGCATGTGATCAGAACTGTTATCAGTAAAACTACAGATGAACAGTGGGAGGTGTTCAAAAAAGAATTTAGCTTAATACAGGACCAATATATACTCCTAAGGAGCAAGAGCTCCACTTACCAAATAAAACGGCCAAGATCGACAAAAGAGGTGAGAGATAACGTAAAACTAAAGAGAATACAAAAGTGGAAAGAATAGTGGACTGGGAGAGATAGAAAGAACGAACAGCAAAGGAAGACTAAGAAGATAGTAAGAGCTGCAAAAAGGAAATATGAAAAGAAACTTGCGAGTGATATCAAGATTAACACAGAAAGTTTTTACAATTATATCAGAAGAAAAAGGGTAGTCGAGGGTAATGTGGGCCCTTTAAAAACAGATGCGGGTAATATTGTAAATGAAAATAATGAAATGGCAGACTTGCTGAATAATTACTTTGTGTCAGTCTTTGCAGTAGAGGAAGACGATAATATACCTGACATTCTAAGGAAAATAATAATGAATCAAGGACTGAAACTCTATAAAGTTAACGTAAGCAAGAAAACAGTATTAGAATAAATATGGCAAATAGTCTGACAAATCTCCAGGACCTGATGGTTTCCACCCCAGGGTTTTAAAGGAAGTAGATGAGGAAATTGCAGATGCTTTAGCCATAATCTTCCAAAGCTCCCTCGATTCAGGAATTATCCCTTTAGATTGGAAAATTGCAAATGTGACTCCATTATTTAAGAAAGGTGTGAGAGAGAAACCAGGAAATTATAGACCTGTTAGTCTAACATCTGTAGTGGGGAAGTTATTGGAATCTATAATTAAGGACAGTGTGATTGAGCACTTAGAGAAATTTGAGCTGATTAGAGAGAGCCAACATAGATTTGTAAAGGGTAGGACATGTCTAACAAAACTAATTGAACTTTTTGAGGAAGTAACAAAAGTAGTAGACGGAGGAATGTCTATGGATGTAGTTTATATGGACTTCCAGAAGGCATTCGATAAGGTTCCACATAAGAGTCTGTTAGCTAAAATTAAAGCTCATGGATTTGAAGGCAAATTATTGACCTGGTTAGGAGATTGGTTAGGCAGTAGATGACAGGGAGTAGGGATAATGGGTATGTACTCAAATTGGAAGGAAGTGACTAGTGCTGTCCCACAAGGGTCTGTGCTGGAGTCTCAACTATTCACTATATTTATTAATGACTTAGATAACACAATAGAGAGCCATATACCCTAGTTTGCCGATGGCACAAAGATTGGTAGCATGGTAAGTAGTATAGACGGGAGCATAAAATTACAAAGAGTCATTGATAGATTAAGTGAGTGGGAAAAACTGTGGCAGATGGATTTCAACACAGGTAAGTGTGAAATCATCTATTTTGGAACAAAAAAGGATAGATCTGAATATTTTTAAATGGTGAAAAGCTAGGAACAGTGGAGGCCCAAAGAAATTTAAGGGTCCATGTACACAGATCACTAAAATGTAGTAGTCAGGTACAAAAATAATCAACAAGGCTAATGGAATGTTCGCCTTTTTAATTAGAGGGTTAGAATATAAAGGGGAGGAAGTTTTACTATAGCTATACAAAGCCCTGGTTAGACCACATCTGGAGTACTGTGTACAGTTCTGGGCACCACACCTTAGATAGGATATATTGGCCTTGGAAGGAGTGCAGCGCAGATTC
The DNA here is from genome assembly GCF_035084215.1 of Heptranchias perlo. Classification (NCBI taxonomy): domain Eukaryota; kingdom Metazoa; phylum Chordata; class Chondrichthyes; order Hexanchiformes; family Hexanchidae; genus Heptranchias; species Heptranchias perlo. The sequence continues at coordinate 97,324,983 of NC_090328.1, read as the reverse complement.
ACCAGAATGTTACCAGGGCTCCAAAGATTATGAGGAGAGATTACATAAACTTTTTTTTAAAAAATTCATTCATAGGATGCGGGTGTCGCTGGCAAGGCTGGCATTTATTGCCCATCCCTAATTGCCCTTGAGAAGGTGATGGTGAGCCGCCTTCTTGAACCGCTGCAGTCCGTGTGGTGACGGTTCTCCCACAGTGCTGTTAGGAAGGGAGTTCCAGGATTTTGACCCAGCGACGATGAAGGAACGGCGATATATTTCCAAGTCGGGATGGTGTGTGGCTTGGAGGGGAATGTGCAGGTGGTGTTGATCCCATGTGCCTGCTGCTCTTGTCCTTCTAGGTGGTAGAGGTCGCGGGTTTGGGAGGTGCTGTCGAAGAAGCCTTGGCGAGTTGCTGCAGTGCATCCTGTGGATGGTACACACTGCAGCCACTGTGCGCCAGTGGTGAAGGGAGTGAATGTTTAGGGTGGTGGATGGGGTGCCAATCAAGCGGGCTGCTTTGTCCTGGATGGTGTCAAGCTTCTTGAGTGTTGTTAGAGCTGCTCTCATCCAAGCAAGTGGAAAGTGTTCCATCACACTCCTGACTTGTGCCTTGTAGATGGTGGAAAGGCTTTGGGAAGTCAGGAGGTGAGTCACTCGCCGCAGAATACCCAGCCTCTGACCTGCTCTCGTAGCCACTATATTTATATGGCTGGTCCAGTTAAGTTTCTGGTCAATGGTGACCCCCAGGATGTTGATGGTGCGGGATTTGGCGATGGTAATTCCGTTGAATGTCAAGGGGGGGGCGGTTAGATTCTCTCTTGTTGGAGATGGTCATTGCCTGCCACTTATCTGGCGCAAATGTTACTTGCCACTTATTAGCCCAAGCGTGGATGTTGTCCAGGTCTTGCTGCATGCAGGCTCGGACTGCTTCATTATTTGAGGGGTTGCGAATGGAACTGAACACTGTGCAATCATCAGTGAACATTCCCATTTCTGACCTTATGATGGAGGGAAGGTCATTGATGAAGCAGCTGAAGATGGTTGGGCCCAGGACACTGCCCTGAGGAACTCCTGCAGCAATGTCCTGGGGCTGAGATGATTGGCCTCCAACAACCACTACCATCTTCCTTTGTGCTAGATATGACTCTAGCCACTGGAGAGTTTTCCCCCTGATTCCCATTGGCTTCAATTTTACTAGGGCTCCTTGGTGCCACACTCGGTCAAATACTGCCTTGATGTCAAGGGCAGTCACTCTCACCTCACCTCTGGAATTCAGCTCTTTTGTCCATGTTTGGACCAAGGCTGTAATGAGGTCTGGAGCCGAGTGGTCCTGGCGGAACCCAAACTGAACATCAGTGAGCAGGTTATTGGTGAGTAAGTGCCGCTTGATAGCACTGTCGATGACACCTTCCATCACTTTGCTGATGATTGAGAGTAGACTGATGGGGCAGTAATTGGCTGGATTGGATTTGTTCTGCTTTGTGTGGCCAGGACATACCTGGGCAATTTTACACTTTGTCGGGTAAATGCCAGTGTTGTAGCTGTACTGGAACAGCTTGGCTAGAGGCGCGGCTAGCTCTGGAGTACAAGTCTTCAGCACTACAGCTGGGATGTTGTCGGGGCCCAAGCCTTTGCTGTATCCAGTGCACTCAGCCGTTCCTTGATTACACATGGAGTGAATCGAATTGGGAGAAGACTGGCTTCTGTGATGGTGGGAATCTTGGGAGGAGGCCGAGATGGATCATCCGCTCGGCCCTTCTCGCTGAAGATGGTTGCAAATGCTTCAGCCTTGTCTTTTGCACGCTTGTGCTGGGCTCTGCCTCCTTTGAGGATGGGGATGTTCACGGAGCCTCCTCCTCCCGTTAATTGTTTAACTGTCCACCAACATTCATGACTGGATGTGGCAGGACTGCAGAGCTTTGATCTGATCTGTTGGTTGTGGAATCACTTAGCTATGTCTATAGCATGCTGCTTCGCTATATAAGCATGCATGTAGTCCTGTGTTGCAGCTTCACCAGATTGGCACCTCATTTTAGGTACGCCTGGTGCTGCTCCTGGCATGCCCTTCTACACTCATTGAACCAGGGTTGATCCCCTGGCTTGTTGGCAATGGTAGAGTGAGGGATATGCCGGGCCATGATGTTACAGATTATGCTGGAATACAATTCTACTGTTGCTAATGGCCCACAGCGCCTCATGGATGCCCAGTTTTATGCTGCTAAATCTGTTCTGAATCTATCTCAATTAGTACAGTGGTAGTGCCACACAACACGTTGGATGGTGGCCTCCGTGTGAAGATGGGACTTTGTCTCCACAAGGACTGTGCGGTGGTCACTCCTACCGATACTGTCACGGACAGATGCATCTGCAACAGGTAGATTGGTGAGGACGAGGCCAAGTAGGTTTTTCCCTTGTGTTGGTTCTACAGCCACAGGAGTGTTTTCCCCCTGATTCCCATTGACTTCAATTTTACTAGGGCTCCTTGATGGCATACTCGTTCAAATGCTGCATTGATGTCAAGGGCAGTCACTCTTACCTCACCTCTGGAATTCAGCTCGTCTGTCCATGTTTGGATCATGGCTGTAATGAGGTCTGGAGCCAAATGGTCCTGGCGGAATCCAAACAGAGCATCGGTGATCAGGTTATTGGTAAGTGCCGCTTGATAGCACTGTCGACGACACCTGGCAGCTATGTCCTTCAGGACTCGGTCAGCTCGGTCAGTAGTGGTGGTGCCTAGCCACTCTTGATGATAGGCATTGAAGTCCCCTACCCAGAGTACATTCTGTGCCCTTGCTACCCTCAGTGCTTCCGCCAAGTGGTGCTCAACATGGAGGAGGACTGATTCATCAGCTGAGGGAGGACGGTAGGTGGTAATTAGCAGGAATTTTCCTTGCCCATGTTTGACTTGATGCCATGAGAGTTCATGGGGTCTGGAGTCAATGTTGAGGACTCTCAGGGCCACTCCCTCCTGACTGTATACCACTGTGCCGCCACCTCTGATGGGTCTGTCCTGCCGGTGGGACAGAGCATACCCAGGGATGGTAATGGGAGTCTGGGACGTTGGCTGGAAGATATGATTGAGAGTTTGGCTATGTCAGGCTGTTGCTTGACTAGTCTGTGGGACAGCTCTCCCAATTTTGGCACAAGTCCCCAGATGTTAGTGAGGAGGACTTTGCAGGGTTGACTGGGCTTGATTTGCCTTTGCCTTTGTCATATCCGGTGCCTAGTAGTCCGATGCCATGTGATCTATCCAGTTTTATTCTTTTTATTACTTTTTGTAGTGGGATTGTACAACTGTATGGCTTGCTAGGCCATTTCAGAGGGCAGTTAAGAATCAACCTCATCGCTGTGGGTCTGGAGTCACACATAGGCCAGACCAGGTAAGGACGGCAGGTTTCCTTCCCTAAAGGACATTAGTGAACCAGATGGGTTTTTATGACAATCCGGTAGTTTCATGTTCACCATTACTGAAACTAGCTTTTTATTCCAGCTTTTATTTAATTAACTGAATTTAATTTCCTTAGCTGCCATGGTGGGATTTGAAATCATGACTCCGGATTATTACCAGGCCTCAGGATTAAAATGAAATCCCATTTAAAGTTCAAAGAGCTGCACCCGAGGTACTAAAGAAACATGCAGCTCATGAGCCATGTGGTGGCTACTGCTGTTCTCTATGCTGGTCTATATCTATAATATATTAAAAACAGTACCATTGCATCCAGTTCCTGTATGTAAATCTCTGATGCCATACTTTCTTTGTTACACTCTAGTGTTATGCTATGGCTTCATACTTTTTGTTTGGCTTAAAAAGTAATTAAATCACAGTTCTGTAACTATGCAGACTCAAGAAAATAATTACCAAACTTGGAACTCAACCAAACAAATCATCCAGAATACTTACTGAAATGTTTTCATGACATTTTTTCTTCCTCAGTCTGCTGACTAGGGGTTCTTAAAAAATGGGCCGAATGGTCTCCTTCCATGCTGTAACCTTTCTATGATTCTAAAAATGTATAGCATAATAAAGTGGGAGTGACCTTTTGGCTTAGTAGTAGCATTCATACATCGGAGTCAGAAGGTGCAGAGTTCAAACCCCACTCCAGGCAGCCCCAGTGAGTGGAGACCAGAGCTCTGGTTCTGAAATCTGGGTTCACATCCAGTGGAATAATCACATCCAGTGGGTGCGCGTGGGTGCGGGTGGACCCCCCCCCCCCCCCCATAGTATGGGTTGTGGGAGTCCATAAAACCCTCCCTCCGTATAGGACTAACCACCCTATCGGCTGGTTTTAAGATGGTTACGACCATGGAAGGAGCGTTCACATCACAGCCTGTCAGACTGTTAATCAGCCTGCGAATCCTTCCACTACTTCACACTATTGTCCAAGGGAAGAATGTGATGATACTAAAACATAAAAGAAAATCGTATTTCTCAATAACAAGATTAAACTTACCTAAAGAATGTCCTTTGTTTATTTGAGTACTTTCATTAAAGTCTTTATTTAATGGCCTCAGCTTCTCCCAAAGCCAGCCATTGATATTTATCCCAGAAATATCACTCTGTGCCTGTATGTCCCTGGGAAGCTCAATCTGAGCATGTGCAATATTTCCCATCATGCATCATCGTTAGTTTATCACTAAGTGCCAGGATGTTTGTCCTTTTGATGTAACAGCCTGAATCTCCAGTCCCACCCTTACTCCCTCAATTCTATGTCTTCCATCACCTCCTAGATAGCTTCTCCCTGCCCGATCCTCCAGATTGCTACATCCTGTTTATTATCCTACTGTGTATAATGGTCTTGAAAGAAAAATAAAGTTTAAAAATTGAGTATACACAGATATAGGGACGTAACCATGGACGATGATTTACAATATTCGCAGAGAAATGGACAGACTTGGCCAATTCGATCATAGATAAAGTCCCATTTAACAAAAAACGCAATCTGACTTATTCAGTCAATGTAAATCAATGGCCCTGATAATACATTGTGCGTTAAATGGCATAACATTCCTGTCAGTATAAAACTGTGTACCCGCTGATTCACAATAAGCAATGCCACAGGGGATCTGCTAACAATATAATAAAAATGGAACAATAGCGCACATTTCCTGTTTGTCACAGCACACTTCCTGTATCACAGTTCAGCTGTCACACTTTGGCAGCACACTTCTTTTGATTTGCGCAAACCTCATATTCATAAATCATCAAAAACCCTGAAATCAATAGCCAGGAAGTCTCAAAATAACCAATCAAGCATGAGCAACACATCAAACTAACCAATTAAACATGAGCAGCACATTAAATTGACCAAACATGAGCAGAATATTAAACTAACCAATCAAGAATGGTCAGCAAACACAATGTTACCAATAAAAGAAACCAAAGACTGAACCAATCACCTGAAATAGTTTGGCTGTGGCTTCATTCTCAGTATAGATGCTTAATAATTGTGCTGGAGTTGTGTAAACCTCAAGACTGGCATTGTTTCATTTAAAATACAAGGACCACCTCTGGGGCTCCTTTCCATATCTGAAGGTGGTGAGAACATTCCATCAGTTCTGGAAGGTAAGAGCGAAATACCGTTCCTGTCAGAGACCTCACTGTAAAGTTGTTTTACCCACTCCTTAGCAGAGCTGACGGAATCACATACTAATACTTTCGTCCTGTATGCTCAAGTACAAAGCATCACGTAGAAAGCCTAGGGTGAGGTGGAGACTGTAGCATCCTACCTACTCAATTTGACATCTTCTCTTGGATGTAACTGGCTCTTGAGCTCCTAGTCTTGAAACCGTCACCTTAAAATTTTTTTTAGCATTTCCAGGAAACATTCTCTCAACATCAATTGACCCTCCTCTCCACTCTCACCTCCAATAACAAATACAAAGAGCTCATGGACTTCTTTGTCACTAAGATTGAGACCATCCACCCAAGAGAGCAGACAGGGCTTCGGTATAACGTCTCACCCGAAAGACGGCACCACTGCAGTGCAGTACTGAGGGAGTGCTGCACTGTGAGCGTCAGCCTAGATATTGTTCTCAAGTCTCTGGAGTGGAACTTAGAATCCACAACCTTCTAATACAGAGGTTAGAGTATGACACTGAACAAAGTTCAACACCTTACTATTCACTTTTACAAAACACATATTTTACACCTGTTGTGAAATTTTATATGGTCTTTTTATTACTCTGGCCTCAGTTTCACCTCTAAACAGCTTGTCCGTTTATTACACATGGAGAATGGTGTCAGCTTACCTTACTGTGCAGAGCTCTACAGTTTTATCACGTGATGCTTTTTTAGCCTCGAAGTCTGGCTTTCCTTAATAAATTGTACAAGATGCTACATATAAAACAGAATTTTGCACTCAAACCTTTCCCAAGTGTTCTTTACTTTTAAAAATTTGTTCTTGGGATGTGGGTGCCACTGCCAAGGTCGCATTTGTAGTCCATCTCTAGTTGTCCTGACAAGGTGGTGATGTTGGCCTTCTCCTATATCAATTAGTTTACAGCAGAAGACTTGGTAGGCCTCTTCAGAGTGGCATTATAGAGGCATTTCCATGGAGGTTTCTCCCATTTTTCTAGGGTTTCCACGGCTCTTCCAACAATTTATAGTGGATGATAAGCAGAACCCCTGCGGAAATTCACCCCAAGAGTTAACCACGTGACCATGCAACACAGTGCTAACATGGATGCAGCAAGGTTTGGCCGACTGGTGGCGGGGGTCAGACATGAGATTTGGCTGACTTGGCAGGAAGGGACCGAGCTAGTAACCGGGGAACACTGACTTACCCAGCCCAAAGGCTCAGCCAGGAACCGGACAGACTTGCAGGCCGATCCCACTGTCCGAAGACAAGTGGCAGAGATTCCTGGGAGCGTAATTGATGGATGCGTTGGCCGCCCTCAAAATTATTGGGGGGGGGGGGGGGGGGGGGGAAAGTGGTGTGGAGAGTCATGATCACAGCCCCTGACCTCCCACACCGCATGGATCACTAGCATAGTACAGTGAAGTATTTTAGACTTTCAAAGCAAGAACGACAACATGTCTTAATTAAGTTTTGAAAAAAGGTAATTTACATTTAACAACTGAAGTCTTTCATCCCTGGTACCATTCTAATAAATCTCCTCTAGACTCTTCCATCACCATCCCTGGGTATATTCTGTCCGACCGGCTGGACAGACCCACCAGAGGTGGCGGTACAGTGTTATACAGTCAGAAGGGAGTGGCCCTAGGAGTCCTCGACATTGACTCTGGACCCCATGAAATCTCATGGCATCAGGTCAAACATGGGCAAGGAAACCTCCTGCTGACTACCACCTACTGCCCTCCCTTAGCTGATGAATCAGTTCTCCTCCATGTTGAGCACCACTTGGAGGAAGCGCTGAGGGTAGCAAGGGCACAAAATGTACTCTGGGTGGGGGACCTCAATGTCCATCACCAAAAGTGGCTCGGTAGCACCACTACTGACCGAGCTGGCCGAGTCCTGAAGGACATAGCTGCCAGACTGGGCCTGCGGCAGGTGGTGGGTGAACCAATAAGAGGGAAAAACTTTCATGGCCTCATCCTCACCAATCTACCTGTCACAAATGCATGTGTCTATGACAGTATTGGTAGGAGTGACCACCGCACAGTCCTCGTGGCGACGAAGTCTCGTCTTCGCACTGAGAATACCATCCAATGTGTTGTGTGGCACTACCAGCATGCTAAAGGGGATAGATTTAGACCAGATCTAGCAGCTCAAAACTGGGCATCCATGAGGTGCTGTGGGCCATCAGCAGCTGAAGAATTGTATTCCAGCACAATCTGTAACCTCATGGCCCGGCATATTCCTCACTCTACCATTACCAACAAGCCAGGGGATCAACCCTGGTTCAATGAGGAGTGTAGAAGAGCATGCCAGGAATAGCACTAGGCGTACCTAAAAATTAGGTGCCAACCTGGTGAAGCTACAACTCAGGACTAAATGCATGCTAAACAGCAGAAGCAACTTGCTATAGACAGAGCTAAGCGATTCCACAACCAACGGATCAGATCAAAGATCTGCAGTCTTGCCACATCCAGTCGTGAATGGTGGTGGACAATTAAACAACTAACGGGAGGAGGAGGCTCTGCAAATATCCCCATCCTCAATGATGGCGGAATCCAGCACGTGAGTGCAAAAGACAAGGCTGAAGCGTTTGCAACCATCTTCAGCCAGAAGTGCCGAGTGGATGATCCATCTCGGCCTCCTCCAGATATCCCCACCATCACAGAAGCCAGTCTTCAGCCAATTCGATTCATTCCACGCGATATCAAGAAATGGCCGACTGCACTGGATACAGCAAAGGCTATGGGCCCTGACAACATCCCGGCTGTAGTGCTGAAAACTTGTGCTGTAGAACTAACCGCCTCTAGCCAAGCTGTTCCAGTACAGCTACAACACTGACATCTACCCGTGACAATGTGGAAAATTGCCCAGGTATGCCCTGTCCACAAAAAGCAGGACAAATCCAATCCAGCCAATTACCGCCCCATCAGTCCACTCTCAATCAACAGCAAAGTGATGGAAGGTGTCGTCGACAGTGCTATCAAGCAGCACTTACTCACCAATAATCTGCTCACCGATGTTGTTTGGGTTCCGCCAGGACCACTCGGCTCCAGACCTCATTACAGCCTTGGTTCAAACATGGACAAAAGAGCTGAATTCCAGAGGTGAGGGGAGAGTGACTGCCCTTGACATCAAGGCAGCATTTGACCGTGTGCGGAATCAAGGAGCCCTAGTAAAATTGAAGTCAATGGGAATCAGGGGGAAAACTCTCCAGTGGCTGGAGTCATACCTAGCACAAAGGAAGATGGTAATGGTTGTTGGAGGCCAATCATCACAGCCTCAGGACATTGCTGCAGGAGTTCCTCAGGGCAGTGTCCTGGGTCCAACCATTTTCAGCTGCTTCATCAATGACCTTCCCTCCATCATAAGGTCAGAAATGGGGATGTTCGCTGATGATTGCAGTGTTCAGTTCCATTCGCAACCCCTCAAATACTGAAGCAGTCCAAGCCCGCATGCAGCAAGACCTGGACAACATCCAGGCTTGGGCTAATAAGTGGCAAGTGGCATTCGCACCAGATAAGTGCCAGGCAATGACCATCTCCAACACAAGAGTGTCTAACCACCTCCCCTTGACATTCAACTGTATTACCATCGCCGAATCCCACACCATCAACATCCTGGGTGTCACCATTGACCAGAAAATTAACTGGACCAGCCATATAAATACTGTGGCTACAAGAGCAGGTCAGAGGCTGGGTATTCTGCGGCGAGTGACTCACCTCCTGACTCCCCAAAGCCTTTCCACCATCTACAAGGCACAAGTCAGGAGTGTGATGGAATACTCTCCACTTGCCTGGATGAGTGCAGCTCCAACAACACTCAAGAAGCTCGACATCATCCAGGACAAAGCAGCCCGCTTGATTGGCACCCCATCCACCACCCTAAACATTCACTCCCTTCACCACCGGCGCACTGTGGACCATTCACAGGATGCACTGCAGCAACTCGCCAAGGCTTCTTCGACAGCACCTCCCAAACCTGCGACCTCTACCACCTAGAAGGACAAGAGCAGCAGACACATGGGAACACCACCACCTGCACATTCCCTTCCAAGTCACACCAACCCGACTTGGAAATATATCGCCGTTCCTTCATCATCGCTGGGTCAAAATCCTGGAACTCCCTTCCTAACAGCACTGTGGGAGAACCTTCACCACACGGACTGCAGCAGTTCAAGGCGGCGGCTCACCACCACCTTCTCAAGGGCAATTAGGGATGGGCAATAAATGCTGGCCTCGCCAGCGACGCCCACATCCCATGAACGAATAAAAAAAAAACCCTCTCTAAAGAAGATTACAGGAATGGTCTTCAAGCTCTGGATTACTTGGTATCAGAGCAGAATTTGGTTCAAGGTATGAACAATAGAAAGACACAGACCTGTCAGCTTGACCAAAATCATAGCGCATGATGGTCTTTGCTTCTTGCCCATAATATTTGAAGAGGAAAGTATGTGTCTGGAGCCTTAGTAGCTTAAACCCACGACCTTCTCAGAGGCAAGAGTGCTACCACTGAGTTTATTTTCAGCTATACAATTAGGGTGTGAGCTAACCACAAATTTCTGTCTGTGCTCTGAACATCTGGCCAATGTGGCAAACTGCACCATCTGGTGGAGTCTTTTCTAACAAAAAAATAATTTCAATTTGTTCTAAAGCTACATCACCCCACAGATATGAAATAAAATGTTAGGAATTTTGCACTACTGCCCCATTGTCATCCCTCTAACAAAAGTTCCTAATGTGTTTTCTACTGTGGGAATTTTGAGAGTGTACAGCATTCTTCAGGTATTAAATTGCCTTGACCCATTAATGCACTGAATTATCCAGCAGAAGTGTTTTTTATAGTTTACCATTATTTTTCTCACCAGCATTTGAGGCACAATATCTACTATTTATTTATCTATTGTCACACATCTGTAGACTATGGGAAAATCTTTGATACATAAGTAGGTTGCAGGTTATTTACAGTGCAAGGGTAGCGTTAGTGTTAAGTGCTTTCGGCTTCACACTGACACTGAATTTGTGTTATATAAATCAGGTGTGAAGGTCCAAACTGGGTCTGGAGTGAAACTCTGCACTCCAGGGAGTCTCAGTCCACTCAGTTCTGGTGCAAGGTCAGACTTTGCACCAACACTACAGTTGTAGCTTAATTGTGCTCTTAATTTCCCGTTCCATGGAAACACTACTGCGATCAGGAATATCTTGCTCACTGTCTCCACACCAAAACAGAGCCAATGAACAATCAGAAACTACCAAAAAATAATTCAAAAATGTTTTCAAAGATCTGAGGGGCCATACTAGTTCCTAAAAATACAATTTATAATACAAAATAGTAATTATGAAATTAAATGACCAAACTTGCCCATGGTACCTCAGCAATGCATGGACATGTGCACAGACCCGTTCTCCTGAGTGCTGCCAAATCCTAGGCCCCAAACCTCAGCCCCCTCCCCAACTGCTGCCAGATCCCAGCTATCCCTCCCGCAGTGATGTCTATCAGTTTGTTGATGAACCATTCAAATCACTCAATGTTTTCTGAAAAACTTTTCACCCATCATATTTTCTGTTCAAAATAAGGCTTTGGAGAGATGACGCCTTGTGAAGGAAAATCAGAGCCAGCACGAATGTCCCGATTGCAAGGGGGTGAATAGGGAATTGAATCTTCGCAAAATACCAGTGACATAAGTTCCAGTATTCCGGTTGCAGCGGTAATGGGGGAATAATAAATCAGAACAGCAGCATCGCCACTGAGTATCTGCAATGATGGTGGCTGATTTGAAATAAGATTGAAAAGAAGAAAGTGGGAAGAAAAACTCTGCAGCATCACATATGCAGCCAGTGGGGTCAGCGAACTGGCACGTGAGATTTGGAGTCACAGTGTGTGATAGAGGTTGCTTCTGGGAGCAAAATTTAGGCAGCAAAGCCTAAATGAACAATAGGTGGTGCTGGCAAACCAGGAGTAAGCATTAATGTTTTTTGACCAATGTATACGATATACGTAATCATATGAAGGATTTTATTAATTGTTTTTTTATGGGTTTGCTATGCTACAAATGGGAGAAAGGCCAAGGCTTCTTCGGCAGCACCTCCCATACCAGAGACCTCCATCACCTAGGACAAGGGCACGGCTGCATGGGAACACCACCCCCTTCAAGTTCTCCTCTAGATCACACACCTTCCCAACTTGGACATATATTGCTGTTCCTTCATTGTCACTGGGTCAATTTCCAGGAACTCCCTATCTAACAGCATTGTGGGAGTACCTTCACTAGTGGTTCAAGGCGGCAGCTCACCACCACCTTCTCAAGGTCAACCAGGGATGGGCAATAAATGACAGACTTGCCAATAATGTTCACGTACTGAGAAGGAATATAAAAAAAATTAAAGATAGCAGTTCAAAGCAACATATCCATCTTTTCTTTCAAGTGACAGGTTTGGTTCCCATCTGCTTTAATTGGTAGATTTCCCTCTGTGCTGATGCTCAATTTGCTGGTGCTTTGGTAGTTTTCATTGTGGATTCCAAGTTATCGTATTAATGTTTAATAATATTACTAGTAAATTTCCTGTGATTTTACTGAAATATCTTTTAGCTGGGTTTGTTAGAACAGGCCAAGAGGTTACAGCGCCACCCCTGGAGCAAGAAAGAATTAGCAGGGTTACAATAAAAGGTGTTACCCAATGATTTCACTGTACTTGGGGATTGATAGCTTTACCAGCTCAAGAATTTTCTATAGATATTTTTAATTACAAATATTCTAATTATATATAATCATAGAATCTTACAACACAGAAGGCCAGTCAGCCCATCGTGTCTGTGCTAGCTTTTTAAAAAGAGCTATGCAATTAGTCCCACTCTACTGCTCCTTCCCCATAGCCGTGCAAATTTTTCCACTTCAAGTATTTATCCAATTCCCTTTTGAACGTTATTATTGAATCTGCTTCCACTACCCTATCAGGCAGCGCATTCCAGATCATAGCAACTCAATGCGTAAAACAAAACATCTCATCTCCCTTCTGGTTCTGCTGTCAATTATCTTAAATCCGAATCCTCTGGTTACTGACCCACCCACCAGTGCAGAGTTTCTCCATATTTACTCTACCCATAATTTTGAACACCTATTAAATCACCCCTTAAAAGAAAAAAAAGCTTGCATTTATATAGCACCTTTCACATTTGTGCATTCTTTTGCTTCAGGCATTAATTATATTGCAAAATACAATGAGAAGCAGCATTCACAATATATATGACATATGGGATTGTTCTCCTTACTCGCTTCAGAGTCAGAAAGTTGAGGGTTCAAGCCCACAACTCCAGAGACAAAATCTAGGCTGACACCCCAGTGCTGCATTGTCGGAGGTGCCTTCTTTCAGATTAAGACGTTAAACTGAAGCCCCATCTGTCCTCTCAGGTGACTGTAAAAGATTCCATGTCATTATTCGATCAAGAGCAAGGCAGTTCTCCCCAGTGTCCTATTCAATATTTATCCTTCAACCAACACCTAAATCAGATGATCTAGTCATTATCGCATTGCTGTTTGTTGGACCTTGGTGTGCACAACATGGCTGCTGTGTCTCCCTACATTACAACAGTGACTACACTTCAGAAGTACTTCTTGGCTGTAAAGCACTTTGGGATGTCCGGAGGTTGTGAAAGGCACTATATAAATGCAAGTTCTTTCTTACTTTTTGCTCCACTGTCTACACAGCAGTACTTTCAAGTTATGAAAGATGCTGTTAACTCTCAAATTATCCACCACCTTTAAAAAAAAGTTATTTCCGAATCCCTGATCACCAGTATGATTTTTCAGTATGACCATTCTGCTCTGATCTTGTGACCTATATTACTCTGCTCCTGAATACTTAGGTGATAGGGTTAGAGGAAGTAGGAAGGTAGGCTCGTGTGGAACATAAAATGCCGGCATAGACCAGGCCCGTTTCTGTGCTGTAGTTTTATCATATCTCGATGTAACCTGAACATTGGCAAAGCCTTCGACAAGACCGTGCACTCCTGAACAAGTTGTCATAAGGCCTCTCATCAAAGCCAAGTTCACAGCTATCTGCTTTCCTCTTAAACCTCTTCATCTATGTGGCAGATTCTTTTTCACTCATTCTTTTTCTATTAACTGATGATTCCTTCTCTTCCACTTATTCCTGTCATATGATCTTCTGTTTTCATCCAATTCAATCCACTCTTCTGCTTGTTATTGCACTCAATATTTAACTTCGTTCAGATCACACATATTTAGTGCTCACAACCTCCTGCCCTTTTCCAGTACAATGGTTGAATCACACTTTAATCTCCCTGAATGCCCTTCAATGTGGGGAGGGGAAAGATGATGATAATTTGGTGTCTTTCAATTTTCCCAGACAGTTAATCCCTGCAGTTACAAGAAAAAGCTCATCACCCAGTAAGCAAATCCTTGGTGACCTCTATGGCAAGTGCTCCTACACCCATCTTGTTCCTTCTAAGCGCCAAATGCAGTGACTTACACACACTTTCGCCTCCCATCATCCCCATTGTATTGACATCAAGACTCGCCGTATAGCTCGTACTCAAACTCTTCATTTCCAAGTGCTTGAAACTAGAACTCCTTACCTCTGTCTTTCTTCCCCTACAATCTTCAGACATTTAAATCCAGGCTTACTATCACTTGTACACCATCCCCTGGTGTACCTAATTTTCCTTCACACTCAAATCCTGGAGCATGACCTGTTTTTGTGGTGTTTATTGGCACCGTACCCATTTGAGTGCCCAGTAAAGCTGCTTTCCCCGACCCATTTTGAAGTATTTCACTATATTGCAGTCTCGCATGTAAAATTTGACAGGAATGGAAACAATTTTCACCGTCATGTCAGCTGCTTTTCCCGTCTCTGCATAAAATAGTTTTCACGTTAACAAACTCTTCCATGCCCTCAAGCCATTCCATCTCTGCGACCTCCTCCAGCCCCATGTCGCAGCTTGCACCATCTGCTATTCAGAGTCTGGACTGCTCACCCACCCCGTCCCCCATCCTTTGGTTCTATCAGCGATCGAGGCTTCATGGTCTGGAACTCTCGCCTGTCTTACTATATTTCTCTCTAACTTCAAATGACCCAGAAAGTGTACGAGGTCCCTAATTAATTTCTTGCTCAATGATGGACTTGAGCAAGGCCAATTCCACCAGCTGCCATCTCCGAGGGCATCCTTTGGTCTCTTAACTTATGATTTTCTGCACTGCACTTTCCATTCTCATTTAATCTATTGCACGTTAAGAGAGCGAAAAGTAAGCACGCACAACTTGGAAAACCACTGCGTTTTGGTGAGGGGAAAGATTTTACGCTTTTTTTTGCTCTCTGTTTCCACCCCTCCCCCCAAGGCTTGGACCAGCTATGGCTAAGTGGGCAGATGGGTAATCTGCTTCCAGCTATATAACAATGCTCTGAACTGGCAACCAAGAGAGACACAAGCTGCTCACTGGAATTCTCCTTGCAGAGAGGCACCTCCTGATCCCTGCTGCGTAGATCCCCATGACAACACTGAAATCAGCAATTCCCGCAAGGGGGGGGGGGGGGGGGGGGGGGGGGGAGAGTTGTTGCCACTGCACCCCCCATCAAGCTCATCTCAAACATCTTCATGACAAGACCAAGTTTTACCAAAGGTTAGACATTTGTTTAGATCATCAACAACTTCGAAGCAACAGATAAAACACAAAATCGAAGATCTGACCACCCAGTACCCATATCCATTTTAATATAATTTTCAGCAAAAAAGGTGCAAAAGTTGATTATGTACTCAACAAGATAAAAATGTAATATTTATATACAAGAAGTTAAGCAAATATGGGCTGGGATGCTGAAACACTTATATTATGCTAGTCTGCTTCAATCCAAGTATTTGAGTAGTCGCTGGAAACTGAACTTTGCACTTGAATTCATATTTTTACAATACTGTCTACTAATCTAACAAAGAATGACAGTTAAAAATTAAAGGTCACTTGAAAACAGCATTTTGATAAGAATACTGGACTGTGCGTTTCAGTGAAGCGATAAATGAGGCCAGCAGACACAGCACTGAGCTAACAGCTGGAAACAAGGCAAACAGATACATGGGACATTTTCCATATTATCACAAGGTGACCAACACATGATGTAAGGAGCACTATAATATTGCCCAAACATCCACTGATATACTGCATATAAACCACCTTGAAGGCAAACCAAAGCTGTAGAACATGTAGCTTAAGACAACAACTTAACAGTATAGAAAGAACAGGTAGACATCAACATACTGTCTCAGAAGTTTGAAAATACAGTTCTGAAGTTTCTATTAAAAATAGCCTAGGTTCTTTTAGGACCACACACAAGTTTTAGCTCTTAATGGAGATTTTGAAGTTGCTCTGAAAACAGATAGTAGGACAAGGAATAAGGGGGGGGGGGGGGAAATAATTACAGTTTCCAGGGGCCAAGGAATATGAACCATCCTCTGAGGTAGGTTTAATGGAGTTGTCACTTTGAAATACTTGTCACTCATCACCTGACTTGTGACTCTTATTCTCCCTCCAATACAAAATGAAAGCCCAATATCTCCAGAATGCTCCCAAACTTGATCTAAAGTATTTTACAAATAGACACATGGTCTCTTTTACTTCAGGTTGGACACTCCTTCCCACACCACCCATAAAAATAAGTTGCCTCAAAGTACATTCGACTGACAGGACTGAAGAGGAACTTTGCACATTAACTGGTTTAAGAGAAGACATTAAATACCAGACCCAAAGAACGGAGCTCAAAATGTTGCTCCAGCTAACGACTGGACTTTGCAAAGTTTTCTCAGAGCAACTTAAGCAAAATCTCATAGGTTGCATTGATTATGCCCCATGATAAAACTGACCGATGATAATTGAGGTGCACACCTCGCATTAGGTGGGACAGCTTGCCATCCCTTTCACTCCAGATTTTCATGAAGACTTTTGTAAAAGTCTGAAATTCCCCTCCAATCTGCGACTGCATACGCGCTTTCACCACATTAATTGGATAAAACATTATTCCAAGCATCGACCCCAGAAATCCTCCACAGATGAAGTCATTGAGTACGTTAGCACTGTATGTAGTGGCTTCTGGCAGGCACTGCTTGATCGGCCCTCGCAAAGCAAAGAACAATGCATTACTAGGTCCATTGCGGAGCAGTATTGGTACAAGGCCTCTGTAATATTCCTTGAAACCATGGGCTCTCAAAACTTTAAAGGCATGGAAGGTATTTGTGAATCGGTTATGATGCCTGTGATCTTGCAACAAGGCCTGTACCCTCTCAAACGGTGTCAGCACTGCCTCCGCAGTCCCCGCCAATACTGCTGACACACTGCGAGTCATCAACTCTGGAGCATCAGTGGTTCTCTTCAAGAGGCAGGAGAAGTCCTCGTACAAGCCAAACATCAATGCCACAGTCGTGGTCTTTTGCAGGAGTGGAGGCAGAATCCCTCGGTACAGATTGCGAAAGCCATCCTGCTGCAACTGCCGGATGGCATCCACTGTTGTTAGTCCGTGCAGCTGCTGCCTAAACAAGACCTTCTGGATGGGGAAGGTGATGGCAATGTTAGTGAAGGCTGCAAAATAACCACAGAGATAATACTTTGCAGGTCCCACACAAGAAATCTGCTGCGTCAATTCTTGTTTAGACCCGGATAAGACGAGGTCCTTTGGTCTGTTTCTCACTTCAGTATCCATACGTCTCAAGTGCTTATCCTTCTGAGTCAATCAAACTGTTCCCATTTAGCCACATGGTCCTGCAGAGAGAAAAGTTGGAAAGTTTAGATATCACTGATAAAAATATAAATATAAATTCTTTTATGATACAGCAAATATAAAGGTTTTGCACATTTCTATTCAGCCTTTAAATAAAAACTTGCATTTACATAGTGCCTTTCACATCCCCAGGATGTCCTAAAGCACGTCACAGCCAATGAATTATTTTGAGGACTCACCACTTATTTTGTAGGCTGAATACAAAAGGATCCTGTCAGCCTTTGCTCAGTCAGAAGGTCGTGGGTTCAAACCCCAGTCCAGAGCACATAACCCAGGCTGACACTTCAGTGCAGTACTCATGGTCCCATAATCCCATGGCACTATTCAAAGAGCAGGGGACTTCTCCCTGGCATTCTGGCCAATATCTAGCCCTCATCCAACATCACTAAAACAGATTATCTGGTCGTTATCGCACTGCTGTTTGTGAGAGCTTGCTGTGCACAAATTGACTGCTGCGTTTCCCAAATTACAACAGTGACTACACTTTAAAAGTATTTCAATGGCTGTAAAGCACTTTGGAATGCCCTGAGGATGTGAAAGGAGCTATATAAATACAAGTTCTTTCTTTTTTCTATCTGCCATAGGAACAGAGTAGGCCATTCAGCCCTTTGAGCCTGTTCTGCCATTCAATTAGATCATGGCTGATCTGTACCTTAACTTCGTCTACACGCCTTGGTTCCGTAACCCTTAATAGCCTTGCCTAACAAAAATCTATCAATCTCAGTTTTGAAATTTTCAATTGACCTAGCCTCAACCTTGCATGAACTATAATGTACCCTATCCAGTTCTTTGAATATGATTTCGTGTCACAGGCATACTATGACTTTTACTGTTATTTTCCTGCAGACCTAGACTCATCCCATCGTACAGAAAATAAGCATTCAGCCCTGCAAAATTGCCAACCCTCTAGTTCCAGATTCAATTGAAGGAAAATGCTAAGCCACAATTTCATATTATATTCGTGACTCCATTATATACAAACACTTGAATATTAATAAGATGCTCGCAGAATCCTTTCACAATAATACTGCATCGCTACAGGATATTAACCCCTCGCATGCCTATAGATAAGTTGATTCATCTGCTTGCAGTTGGGCTTAATTTACTGCCCTTGGGGTGAACTCCTGCTTTGATGCACTGTCACATGAAACAGAAGTGGCACTAATCATCGTATCCCTGCCATTCAAGTGGCAAAAGATCAACTTTTTAAAAAATAATTTCTCCCATCACCTAGCGACCCCTGCTGGAGGTGACACGGTGTAGAGATGTCAGGTGAGAATAGGGATGGGCTCTGTGTGATGCAGCCCAAGGTCGAATAAGCTACAGATATCCAGCCCGTTTTCAGGAATGGCATCCAGAAAAGCCAATGCAGAAGGGAGAAAAGAGGCTCCAACATCTTTCCACTGTACCAGTTTAAAAAAAAGGTTGCTTTCAGTAACTTTTGGTTTTAAGCAAAAAATTCTCTGACTGGGTTGTTTTCAAAGCATCTGCATAGAAATGGAACATGGCAACAACCCTGCTAGATGTTACCCGACCAGAATATACCCCTGTATCTGAGGTCAAAATCAAATGGCCAATATCAGGATCGAAAAGAACCTCCAACGGTGCCCGACAAACCATATTATTCCTGTGATGGACTTCATCCTCCCAACAACAGAAGCCCACCAAAACTGGACCGTAGAACAGATCCAGGAAATGTGGAGACCCCATCAATCCCTCTGCAACCTCTTCAGCGTGTACTTGGATCAGGGAGATGCCAAAGGTGGTTCAGGTGCATTTATAACTTGTATATGTTGTGCTCAAGACTTCTAATTATAAAGCAGCTAGCCTTTGTGCAGCCATATTTCATACTTTCTTTGACTTAATAAAATACTAATATTAAGAGTATAGTAGTTATGTTGATGGACTAGTAATCCTGAGAACTTGAGATCAGATCCCTCCTTGGCAGTTTGAGAATTTCAATTCAGTTTAAAAACAAAATCTGGAAATAGTAAAAACAAAAATCAGTAAAAGTGACCATGGGATTGTCTTAAAAACCCAATGATTCACTAATGTCCTTTAGGGAAGGAAAACCGCCGTCTTTACCCGGTCTGGTTTATGTGTGACTATGGAAGTAGGCAGTCTTGATGATGGAGCGGACATGGGGGTCAGAAGCTCATCTCCAGGTCAAATAGAACGCCATGGCTGCGAACAATCTCGTGACAGTGGCCAGGGAGAGGGATGGAATTGGTGGCTAGGGAACGGAGTTTGTGGTGGCGACCAAAGACAATGGCTAAGAAAACCCAGCTAGAGCTGGTTTACAGGTGACAGTCATAAACTGCATATGTGTAACTGTCATTGAACCCCAAGATTAAAGTGCAGCCTCAAGAATCCCTCAGCGGATGTGCGTATATACACACACACATACACACACTGCAGAGGTTGGGGGTGGGGGAAGAGAAGAGGAGGCCTGAGGGGAAAAAAATTTCTACCAACATTTGCAAAGTACTTGTGTCCTTGAGCAGGGAAAACATTAAAAAGGGTAATTGTTTAACAATGTTAGAGCAAAGATATGAATGAGCTACACATTAGTTAGCAGGATTTAATGCACTGTACTTATTGTATATTATCTAAAAAGCAGCAGATGGCCAGTAGCTTGTTGCCACATACTTGAGGTCAACGATGCAAACAGCACACTTGAGTAGTTTATGAATGTCAGCAGAAACCCACAGACAGCAGACCTGGTACACACTCCCAGCAATTTTAAGAATGTTTTGATTTTTTTTTTCTTTTGTCACTGGCACCACAATTGTCAACTTCGTTTTTTAAAAAAAAGCATGTAACTTCAATTAAAAAAAGATTGAGACTAAACCATGAGGTTTTACTTAGGGATGTAGGAAGAAATTACTATACTTTTGCAGAAAAGGCAGCACAACTTGCCCCAGTGTCTCTGGGACATTGCAGAAAAGAAAATAATCAATCAAGATTCCCAATTACGATCACAATCCGGTGTCACCTGCTGGAAAGTATATAAAATCAGATGAAGGAAGTCAGATGATGGCAGGCTAGGCTCGACTTTGCTGTTTTCAGGTTGATTAGTTTGTTTACTGTCTGGGCTCCTACTTGAAGACTGGCCACTTGATTGTAGTAGGAGAGGATTATTGACACCAACCTTCGGGAGGGGACAAAACTAGACAACAGCGTTAAGGACATCCCTTTCCAAACCTTCAAGCCCACAAAATTCAAACAGGACAAAGCAGCAGAAAGGAAACAGAACCAAATTTCCTGAAATTCATGGAACAGATTGGCCAGGCTCACAAGCTGCAGCTTAGATACCCCCGTGCAAGAGGATTAGAGAATTTTACAGCCATCTGAATCTCAAGCATATGTTATAATCTTGAACATGTCAGGACTTTACTTACAAAAAATCTGTTTTCGGTTCCAAGTCACTAAATTATTTCTTCTCTTACCACCCAGTTCTATTGCGTTGCTTCGCATCATGAGGGAGAAAGGTCACTTTACAAAGGTTATGACACTAGTCTAGGATTAGCTAATTAAAAGAAAATGCTTTCTGGAACAGAGTGGATGAGGACAGATTGGGCTTGGCTGTGATGTCCCATACAGTTGAACAGCCCATCGTCACTCAACGTCTAGGCTCACATTTGAAGTGTCGGCAAAACTGGACAGAATACTGAAGGGCAGCCATTAGCCACAGAACCACACCCGAGCATTGGTTATTAAAAATATAAGCGCATTACAATAAGGTTCACTGTATTTTACCTTTCGAAACACCAGCCAGACATTGTACATGGAAACAAGTCACATACTCTTGAGCAGTGAAAGGCCAGTCTGTAAAACCTAGAGTAAATAATCAAAATTGTGTTAGAATCATAGAAAGGTTACAGCACGGAAGACGACCAGTTGGCCCATCAAGTCCATGCCGGCTCTATGAAAGAGCAATCCAACTAGTCCCACTCCCCCATCCTATCCTTGTAGCCCTGCAAATGTTTTCCTTTCAAGTACTTATCCAGTTCCCTTTTGAAGGCCATGATTGAATCTGCCTCCACCACCCTGCCTGGCAGTGCATTCCAGATCATAACCACTCACTGCATAAAAAAGTTTTTCCTCATGTCACCTTTGGTTCTTTTGCCAATCACCTTAAATCTACGTCCTCTGGTTCTTGATCCTTCTGCCAATGGGAACAGTTTCTCTCTATCTACTCTGCCTTGAGCCTTCATGATTTTAAATACCTCTATCAAATCTCCTCTGTGCCAAGGATCAACTGTTCCAGTCTATCCACGTAACTAAAATCCCCCATCCCTGAAATCATCCTAGTAAATCTCTTCTGCACCCTCTCGAAGGCCTTCACATCTTTCCTAAAGTGCGGTGCCCAGAACCGGACACAATACTCCAGTTGTGGGCGAACCAGTGTTTTATAAAGGCTCAACATGACTTCCTTGCTTTTGTACTCTATGCCTCTATTTATAAAGCCCAGGATCCTTTTTGCTTTTTTAACCGCCTACTCAACCTGCCCTGCCACCTTCAACGATTTGTGCATATATATCTCCAGATCTCTGTTCCTGTACCCCTTTTAGAATTGTGCCCTCTAGTTTATATTGCCCCTCCTCATTCTTCCTCTGAGATGTATCACTTTGCATTTTTCTGCAAATTTCATCTGCCACACGTCCGCCCATGCCACCAGCCTGTCTATATCCTCTTGAAGTCTATCACTATCCTCCTCATTGTTCACTACACTTCCAAGTTTTGTGTCATCTGCAAATTTGGAAATTGTGCCCTGTACACCCAAGTCATTAATATATATCAAGAAAAGCCTAGTCCTAATACAGACTCCTGGGAGAACACCACTGTACACCTCCCTCCAGTCCGAAAAACAATCGTTCACCACTACTCTCTGCTTCCTGTTATTTAGCTAATTTTGTATCCATGCTGCTACTGCCCCCTTTATTCCATGGGCTTCAATCTTGATGACAAGCCTATTATGCGGCACTTTATCAAATGCCTTTTGGAAGTCCATATACACCACATCAATCGCATTGCCCTCACCTACACGCTCAGTTACCTCATCAAAAAATTCTATCAGGTTAGTTAAACACGATTTGCTTTTAACAAATCCGTGCTAGCTTTCCCTAATCAATCCACACTTGTCCAGGTGACTGTTAATTCTGTCCCGGATAATCGTTTCTAATAGTTTCCCCACCAGCGAGGTTAAACTGACTGGCCTGTAGTTGCTGGGTTTAGCCTTACACCCTTTTTTGAACAAAGGTGTAACATTTGCAATTCTCCAGTCCTCTGGCGCCACCCCCGTATCTAAGGATGTTAGAAAGATTATGGCCAGTAGGTCTGCAATTTCCAGCCTTACTTCCCACAGCAACCTAGAATGCATCCCATCCGGACTATCTACTTTAAGTACAGCTATCCTTTCTAGTACCGCCTCTATCAATTTTTAGCCCATCCAGTATCTCAACTGCTTCTTCCTTTACTGAGACTCTGGCAGCAGCATCTTCTTCTACTACTAGTGTTGACTTATACTATTCGTATCATGAGCTACTGTTCTCACATCCCCAGCAAAAGATGAATCCATACATACACTGCCATAAGTTGTTTACGATGCTTGAGCATATTTATAAAATAGATAAGCCTACATCTTCCTAACAGCACTGTGGGAGAACCTTCACCACACGGACTGCAGCGGTTCAAGAAGGCGGCTCACCACCACCTTCTCAAGGGCAATTAGGGATGGGCAATAAATGCCGGCCTCGCCAGCAACACCCACATCCAATGAACGAATAAAAAAATAAATCTGGACTCCCAATTACAAGTCAGTAAAATTTATCCAAAAAAGGTATGGATTGCTAAAGTGTGCGTTAATTATCCACTTGTTGCAGCAGCCTCATTTATCGGAGGCTTTTTCTGCTAGCCAGTCACTGACTGCACTTCAGGGCAAGAATCATTTGATTTCTTCCTGTGCTGGGTATGAACCTATATGTCAAGGCCATGTGAGGAGACCTTGTGCCAGGGTATGACAAAGCAGCACGGGTTACTGTTACAACTTCAGTAACAGTCACTTGAATTCAAAAATGTACTACGATACAAGATCGAAACCAAACAAATTTCCAGGTCCATGCAGCTTCCACTCAAGGGTATTAGAAGGAATAAGTGAGGAATTTGGGGATGCCTTGATTACTTATCTTCCTATTAAGGCTAATGATTCTTACTGTGGATTTAAGAGCAGCAATCAATTGTACAGCTTAGTTAGTTAGTTTGATTCCGTGAGGAGCATAACCATTCCAAACAAGACCCTTGTAACAATTTGGTTGATATATAATTCTACCTTTAAAAGAAAACTCATTTGGAAACTATAACCATAAACAATGCTGAAAATCTTCCCACATAATAATAAAACAGGTAACTCCATCAGGCAGTCATACAATTAGATATACAGGTACAGAAATTTCAACTTTACACCATAATTCCCCAAGATGAAACTGTCAAGACTGAGATAGATAGATAGATTTTTGTTGGGTAAGGGCATCAAGGGAGATGGAGCAAATGCGGGTAAATGGAATTGAGGTACAAATCAGCCATGATCTAATAGAATAACAGAACATGCTCTGGGTCTGAACCTGTTCCCATTTCATGACTTTCAATTTTCCTCTATTAACATGAAGTTTGTGCATTTTTGCTATAGGAGACAATGCTGACCATTTACACAAGCATATATCACAAACAACCAGCATATTTTCCTATTTTGGGCCTGGAAACTAAAAGATTTTATAATCCAAAACACACACAAGTGATTTAGAACAGCTTGAAATCTGAAGTAGGGTTTAAGCGATACTTGAAGAATGGGTATTCAAGTTTGATTAGAATGTCGGGAAAAATAATTGATCAGTCCAACCTCAAAAGCAATCAGCATTCAGAAAACAGAAAGTGCATTCTACAATAACTTGACCAGGAGTATAACAGCACCAACTTGCATTTATATAACGCCTTTAATGTAGAAAAACTTCCCAGTGTTTCACAGAGGGTAAATCAAATAAATGGACACCGAGCCGAAGAGACATTAGAAGGGTTGACCGAAAGCATGGTCAAGGAGGTGGATTTTAAGGGGGGTCTTAAACGAGGAGAGGGAGGTGGTGCCACAGAGGGGCTTAGGGAGGGAATTCCAGAGCTTGGAGCCTAGACGGCTGAAGGCACGGCCACCAATGGTGGGGGGATGGGGGTTGCACAAGAGGCCAGAATCAGAGGAATGGAAAATTAATATAGCTGCTGGATAACTGGATATTTAAAGTAATTTAGTCACCTATTTCTACAGCCACTAGTGGTCATAAATGGGCCATGTTCTGTCTAAATTGAAAATCTCTGGCTTTAAATTATAAATGCAAATTGAACAGTTGGCCAAGTCAGCTTTTTCCTGATCAATATACTTGTACGCTACATTAATATAGGCTGACCCACCAAGGAATTCCAACATTTTAGTAAAGTGAGCTTTTTAAAACCACTTGGTGAACTCAGAGTACCACTAGCCCTGTCTAATGTGGGAGTTTGCCAGATTCAAGCCCTGCCATTTATTTGTTTACAGCACTGTTTCAAGCATCTCCCTGACCCATTCAGATCAGGAGGCAAAGGATACAATGAAGTGAAGGATCAGACACAGAGTAGGAAAAGAATAATAGGGTAGGCTGCAAAACTGCAGCAATTGCACAAAACACCACCCAGTCAAAATTGGGCTTTTGGATTACTGCAGTCATCATTTGGAAAGGTGAAGAACTCTGTTAACATGCAACAGTGTGAGCAGACTAACGATTGCCAGATTCTAATAAAAATTATATATTTCTAAAAATGTATTAGAAAATGGTATAGTGCCAGAGGACTGGAGGACAGCTAATGTTATTGCCATATTCAAAAAGGGAGACAGAACAAGTCCTTGGATCCATAGACCAGTTAGCTTAACATCAGTGGTAGGAAAGATAATGGAATCTTCACTCAAAGATGTAATAGAAAAACATCTAGATACCGAAAATATAAAGAATAATCAACACAGATTTCAAAAGGGAAGGTCATGCTTGACCAATCTTATTGAATTCTTTGAAGATGGAGATATATTAATTGATATATATTAATGATTTGGACATACAGGCCACAATTTCCAAATTTGCAGATGACACAAAACTTGGAAGTGTAGTGAACAGTGAGGCGGATAATGACAGAGTTCAACAGGATATAGACAGGTTGGTGGCATGGGCAGACACGTGGCAGATGAAATTTTACGCTGAAAAATGCAGGGTGATACATTTCGGTAGGAAGAATGAGGAGAGGCAATATAAGGGCAGAATTCTAAAAGGGGTACAGGAACAGAGAGATCTGGGGTTATACGTACACAAATCGTTGACGATGGCAGGGCAGGTTGAGAAAGCGGTTAAAAAAACATACGGGATCCTGGGCTTTATAAATAGAGGCATAGAGTACAAAAGCAAGGAAGTCATGATGAACCTTTATAAAACACTGGTTCGGCCACAGCTGGACTTTTGTGTCCAGTTCTGGGCACCGCAATTTAGGAAAGATGTGAATACCTTAGAGAGAGGGTGCAGAAGAGATTTACTAGAATTATTCCAGGGATGAGGGACTTTAGTTGTGTTGATAGACTGGAGAAGCTGGGTTGTTCTCCTTAGAACAGAGACAGTTGAGAGGAAATTTGATAGGGGTATTCAAAATCATGAAAGGTCTAGGCAGAGTAGAAAGAGAGAAACTTCCCACTGGCAGAAGGGTCAAGAACCAGAGGTCATAGATTTAAGGTGATTGGCAAAAGAACCAAAAGGTGACATGAGGAAAAACTTTTTTTAAAAACACAGTGAGTGGTTAGGATCTGGAATGCACTGCCAGAGGGGGTGGTGGAGGCAGATTCAATCATGGCCTTCAAAAGGGAACTGGATTAAGTACCTGAAAGGAAAAAACATGCAGGACTACGGGGATAAGGCAGGGGAGTGGGACTAGCTGGATTGCTCATGCATAGAGCCAGCGCCGACTTGATGGGCCGAATGGCCTCCTTCCGTGCTGTAACCTTTCTATGATTCGATGTAACAGAAAGAGTAGACAAGGGTAATGCAGTAGATGTAATATACTTGGATTTTTAAAAGGCTTTCGATAAGGTAGACTCTTGATTAAGGTCAGAGCATGTGGGGTCAGGGTACAAGTAGCAGAATAGTTAGCAAGCTGGTTACAAAACAGAAACCAGAGAGTAGGGGTTAAAGGTATTTACTCAAGACTAGCGGAAGGTGGGAAGTGGTATTCCACAGGGATCAGTGTTGGGATCATTGTTGTTCACCATTTATATAAACGTTTTGGACTCGGGAATGGAAAGTACAATTTCAAAATTTGTATACACCACCAAATTGGGGGGTATAGTTAATACCGAGGAAGACTGTGACGAAATACAAGATGACATTAATAAACTTGCAGAATGGGCAGGTAAATTGGAAATGAATTTCAGTATAAAAAAAATGAGGAGGAATAAGGAGGCCACATATTCCTTGAAAAGTAAGAGTCTAAATGAGGAAGAGGAGCAAAGGGATTGACGGGTACACATTCACAAATCATTAAAAGTAGCAACGCAAGTTAACATGGTCGAAACAAATGCAAACAAAGCACTGGGGTTCATTTCTAGAGGAACAGAATTGAAAAGCAGGGAAGTTATGTTAATAAAAACATAAAATGCTGGAAATACTCAGCAAGTCAGGCAGCATCTGTGCAGAAAGAAACAGTTAATGTTTCAGGTCAATGACCCTTCATCAGAACTGGAAGAAGTTGAAGATTAAACAGTTTTTAAGCAAGTACAGAAAGTACAGAGCCAGTAAAAAAAGCAGGGGGGGGGGGGGAAAGAGAGAGAGAGAAGAGAACAAAAAAGGGAAGGTCTCTGGAGGGCAGGCGTCATTAAATGACAAAAGGGATGATGGTGCACAGCGAGTAGGATGGTAATGGGACAAGTAAAGAAACAAAAAGATGGGTCTAGAAGAGCTGTAAATGGCAAAAGCAGAACCATTACCAGCACTTGCTGTCTGAAAAAAATGGGAGCAGTGGTTATGATCTGAGGTTATTGAAATCAATGTTGAGTCAAGCTTGCATAGAACCTTGGTTAGGCCACACTTGGAATACTGTGCACAGTTCTGGTCTCCATATTACAAAAAGGATATAGATGCCATGAAGAAGGTGCAAAAAAGATTTACCAGGATGATACCAGAACTGAGAGGTTATAACTAACATGAAAGACTGAACAGGCTGGGCTCTTTTCTCTAGAAAAAAGGCTGAGGGGTGACCTAATACAGGAGTTTAAAATTATGAAGGGGCTTGATAGGGTAGACGTAGAGAAGATGTTTCCACTTGCGGGGAGACCAAAGCTAGGGGCCATAATTATAAGATAGTCACTAATAAGTCCAATAAGGAATTCAGGAGAAACTTCTTTAACTAGAGGGTGGTTAGAATGTGGAACTTGCTATCAGATGGAGCAGCTGAGGTGAATAGAATAGGTGCCTTTAAGGGGATGCTACCTAAGTACATGAGGGAGAAAGGAATAGAAGCATATGCAGATAGGATTCAATTAAGTAGGCTGAGAGGAGGCTTGTGTGGAGCATAATCAGTGGCACAGACCAGTTGGGCTGAATATCCTGTTGCTGTGCTGTAAATTGTACGTTTAAAAAAAATGCTAATACCATCTCTTAGTGACAAAGCTCAGCAACTGCTGGATACTGCTATTCACCAGACAGAACAACAGGTGGGAGCAATGGTAAAGTTGCTTTAACTTATGTTAGATATTTATACTTGTAAGAGTTTTTTTTAAATTAAAGTTTGACTAGAGCCAATTTTTTTTTAAAAAGACATGAATAATATGACATCCAGAAGTCAGTGTGACCTTGTAGATTAGCACTATGGTTCTGTCAGGAACTGGCTTGTGGCCTGATGATCAGTCTGCACTAATCAACATGGTAAAGTAGCAAATGTTAGAAGCAAAGCAGTGCTTTGTTAATGGAACGTTTTTAAAAAAAATAGTAGAAATACCTGCACTGTTACAATCCAGTCACTTTCATAAAGCAGTGTGTTGAATCAAAAAAGAAGTTTTTGAACATGCTTGTAGCAATCATTAAAACTTGAAGTATTCCGCAGTGAGGGACAGAACAGCAAGTATGTACAATCACTGAACAAATTCATGCCCCCTCCATATTTCTCCTAAATGCAGTGACTCATGTTGGAGTATGTCCCATGTTGTGAGAGAAAGGATGTTAGTGAAACTTATTAGTGAGAGCTTCTTAAAGCTACACCACGTTTTTTAACCATTCCTGTTGCATTTCTTCACCTCTTCATTTTGCAGGACAGAGCAGCAATAGAGTATGTCCTATGGGTGCTTGTAGCCAGCCAGAGTAGCCATTCTTCGTAACGGTCGATGGGCAATTCAAAAATGAGCAGGGCTTCACAATCACGTCTTCACTTGATGCCCACTTTCCAGTAATTTTCACTGAACACAATCAGAAGTGGGAACCCTGGCAGATACCCCTACCCGCACCCCCGCCCCCTCAAATGATGGGCTCCTCAGTGCCTAGATCAGCTAAGCAGAAAGAAGAAACTTTCACTGTGACTCAGTATCACACCATGTACGGCATTTACTAACCGAGCCATCAGCAAGCTCTGGAAAACTTTTTTTTAACGAAAAAAAACTTAACAATTAAATAGCACAAACTAGTCACAGAATTATCTGTAGTTTGATAAAAGCAGAACTATTAAGAGCAACCAAGGGTCTTCATGATTATATTCCCTGACAAGGGCAAGATCCAAGTTCAGAGATGAGCAAACACAAAAAGGCTAATCCCAACTTTGTGTTTTCACATCTGTGATCAGACTCACATTATTCCAGGATTCAATTCCAACAAACCTATGGCATCATAAAACAAGACACAGAACCAAAGAGGTTTATAGAACAGAAGGATGTCATTTGGCCCATTATGTCTGTGCCAGCTTTGCTAGAGCAATCTAAAAATAATCCCACTGACCCTTAAAAGATGCAATGGTCCCTGCCTTAGCTACAATCCTCAATGTCTCCAGTGACTGAGCAATTTTAGTGCTCTTTCCTTTTGTAATAACTTTGCCTCACTTATGGTAGATATATTAGTAGATAGTGTTAACTGGTCATGATTACATATCTGTTCCAGGAAATAAACTGTGCTTCCTGCTAAAGATTGAGCACAGGTAAGTAATCACAACCAACTGAAGTCTAATTGTATTAGACAGTATCGATCCCCGAGTGCCTTAGTGTTTGGGAAATTGTGTTTCAAGTCTGAAACTTATTTCCGAGGCATAAAAACTCTAGCAGATTACCTCACCTCATAGGTTTTCAAACTGGGATCTGCGAGATAATCAATCCCTGTCCATTAAGGTTAGCCACACAGCATGACATAGACACAGCATCTCAGAAGTTCTATAATCTATATTGTATTTATTGACTTTACTAGAATGTTATTTCTGCTGCCATGTATACCAATAAAAATTGAGGATTTTTTTTGCAATGTTTTTCCGTTCAGGAGTTACTACAGAGAATGCATCAATTTTTGCAGAAAATAACTGACTTGTCTATCCTGCTTTAAGGAAACAGACAAGCTCAACTCATACACAATAAATGTGAACAATTTTACAACACCAAGTTATAGTCCAGCAATTTTATTTTAAATTCACAAGCTTTCGGAGGCTACCTCCTTCCTCAGGTGAACGATGTGGAAATTCCACATCGTTCACCTGAGGAAGGAGGTAGCCTCCGAAAGCTTGTGAATTTAAAATAAAATTGCTGGACTATAACTTGGTGTTGTAAAATTGTTTACAATTGTCAACCCCAGTCCATCACCGGCATCTCCACATCACAATAAATGTGTACCTGGAACCAAGGCGGCGGCTCACCATCACCTTCTCAAGGGCAATTAGGGATGGGCAATAAATGCCGGCCTCGCCAGCAACGCCCACATCCCATGAACGAAAAAAAAAATGCTTCTCCAGACAAGAACAGGTTAGCAAGGTATGGTGTTCCAAGTTTGTAGATTCCGGAGCAGCCACAGAATACACTCCATATAATCTGGACGCAGACATGTCCTCGCCACCTACTGGAGCACCATGTATAGCTCAGTGGATTAGACTCATTGCCAACAGGGACATATAGGGCAGATTGAGGTGGCGTGTTGACTCTAGCTGGGCACTGGATATGACACGTTAACCCACCAACAGGTAGGTTTCAAGGGGGGTGTCAAAGCCAAAATACATAGACATTGGGCAGGTGCATACTTGGACTTGCCATTACAAGAAAGAATTCAGCGCACACAAAAAAAAAATTGGTTAAGCTGCTCGGTAGTCAATAAATTACTATAATCTACAAACTTCCTAGTCTACTGAATTTGCCCATCTTTCAGAAAGGTTGAATTATAGATAGGCAAAAAAAAATGCAAAAGTCCCAATTGGGCTGCTTCCGAGAACAGTGAGCTGAGTAACTCCATAGCCAACAGATTTTTCATTTAAATATAAACAGGTGAAAAAATGAAGGGAAGTACACACAAACTGCCATCCTCTTACAAGGAACCAGTAGGCATTACAGCACTTTCCCTACAAGCTTTCATATATAACACACTGACTTCTGAGCATTCCTTCCTCCAATAACTAGTGTGACCTGGAAAGAACTAATCAGCAAAGCCTATTGTAACCTGATTAAGTTGAGAGAAATTCCATTGTTTCCCAGTGATTTTTTTTTGAGTCATTAAGGCCAGAGATGTCAGTGCCATTCAGGCAGCCTATCCCAGTTTGGGGACTCAGTACTCGTGTGTATTTCAATTGGAATTTTGCACACAGATATTCTGCAAAACAGCCTGTTGGTGCAAAATATTAGACAGCTACAGAACAGGTATAAATCTACAGCAGCATTACTCAATGACTTTTGCTGATGGTCACAATCCCAACCTATGTCTTTATCCATGGGCATGTTAACAGGTGGACTGGAAAGAAAGATTGGCCAAGAAAACAATAAATGAGCAACGGCAGGCCTTCAAGGTGGAAATGTTCAGGTACAAACCAAGCATATTCCCACAAGGAGGAAAGATTGGCAAAGGATGACAAAGGAAATAGAGGTTAAAATAAAACAGAAAAAGGAGGTTTTTTGGCAAATGTCAGGTACAGAATACATTAGAAAACCTGGGAGAAATTGAAAAAGGATACAAAGGCAAAGAGAGAATATGAGAAAAGACTAGCAGGTAACATAAAAGGGAACCCAATAATCTTTTCTGAACATATAAAAAGTAAAAAAGGATAGTTAAAGCAATGGTGGGGCCAATTAGGGATAAAGAAGGAAATCTTCTTGTGGAGGCAGAAGGCATGACTGAGGTATTGAATGAGTACTATGCATCGGTCAAAAAAAGGGGCGAGGACTAAAACTGGTAACTACAGGTCAGTCAGTCTAACATCAGTGATGGGAAAACTACCAGAGACCATTGTCAAGAACAAAATTAATACTCACTTGGAGGAGCACTGGTTAATAAGGGACACCTAGCACAGATTTATTAAAGGCAGATCGTGTCTGACTAATCTGATTGAGTTCTTTGATGAAGTATCAGAGATGGTTGACAAAGGTAGTGCAGTAAATGTTGTATATATGGACTTTCAAAAGGCATTTTACCACATAACAGACTTATTTGGAAAATAGAAGCACATGGGATTAAAGGGACAGTGGTAACTTGGGTACATAATTGGTTAAGGGATAGAAGGCAGAGAGTAGTGGTGAATGGATGTTTTTCTGACTGGAAAGATGCATGCAGTGGGGTCCCCCGAGGATTGGTATTAGGGCCATTGCTTTTCTTGTTATATATAAATGACCTGGACTTGGGTGTAGGGAGTACAATTTCAAAGTTTGCAGATGATACAAAACTTGGCAACCTAGTAAATCAGGAGGACAGAGACAGACTGGAGAAATGGGCAGATACACGGCAGGTGCAATTTAATGCGGATAAGTGTGAAGTGATGCACTTTGGGAGGAACAACATGGAGAGGCTGTGTAATCTAAATGGTACGATTTTGATGGGGGTGCAAGTCCAGTGGGATCTGGGGGTGCATATTCAGAAACCTTTACAAATCACCATTAGGCCTCAGCTGGAGTATAGTATACAATTCTGGGCACCACACTTTAGGAAGGATGTCAAGGCCTTGCAGAGTGTACAGAGGTTGTTTACCAGGATGATACCAGGGATGAGGGACATCAGTTATGTGGAGAGATTGGGGAAGCTGGGATTGTTCTCCTTGGAGCAGAGAAGATTAAGGGGAGACCCAACAGAGGCTATTCAATATTATGAGTGGTTTTGATAGAGCAAATAGGGAGAAACTGTTTCCTCTGCTAAGTGGGTCAGTAACCAGAGGTAATAGATTTAAAATAACTGGCAAAAGAACTAGAGGGGAAATGAGAATTTTTTTTCAGAGGGTTGTTAAAATCTGGAACACACTACCTGAAAGGGTGCGGGAAGCAGATTCCATAGGAACTTTCAAAAGGCAACTGGACTCGTACTTGGAGGTCTAATTTGCAAGGTTAAATGGAAAAAACTGGGTTGTGAGACTAAATTGGACAGCTCTTTCAAACAGGCACGACAGGCCGAATGGCTTCCTGTGCTGTAAGATTCTATGATTCCATGTTAAGGAATGCTGCAACATGCACAAAATGAAGTGATGGGACAGGTGTCTGATGTTCTATGCAGAGCACTCTGTCAATCACACCACCAAAAGAAGCCATATGTAGAATCAATGACTTTTGGACAGAATGCCTTATTGCTTGCTGTGCAAAGAACAGCTGCCACATTTGCCTATATTATAGACATTGACACTTCAGAACAGCTATGTGATGCTGAGACATTTCTGAAACAACTAGTAAGTAAACAAAAATTGCAAACTTTCTTTGTTACTCAGTCTGGGGCAGAAATAGCATTAATGTCTGCCAAAGCTCAAACATCTGTTATGCTCATGGAAGGTTGTAGGGCTGGAAAAGGTTAGAGATAGGGAGGGGCGAGGCCACGAAGGAACTTAAACACGAGGATGAGAATTTTAAATTTGAGGCAGTGGGGGACCGGGAGCTAATGCAGGTCAGCGAGCACAGGGGCGATGGGTGAACGGGACTTGAGAGTTCGAGTATCGGTAACAGAGTTTTGGATGATCTGAAGTTTATGGAGGGTGGAGGATGGGAGGCCAGCTAGGAGAGCATTGGAATAGTCAAATCTAGAAGTGAGGGTTTCAGCAGCTGATGGGCTGAGGGACTCAAAAGGTGTTATATAAACTGTTGCTAAATTTGCTCCTCTTCATCAGCTTCTAAAAGACTGCTGCCAAGGAACTGGTTTTCTAGAATAATAGATCAATACTTATGCTGTGGAAATATACTGAATGCTGACAAGTCAGAGATTCAGCACAGCTTCTGTAGTTGGTCGATCTATATTTGTTCCTCCCAAATGAGAGCCCCTCATTAACAGAAATGCCAGTCTTCCAAGAGTGATGTACTTCATTTGAGAAGGCAAAACCAGCTGCACTAGCAAAAAAAAAACATTCTCTTTTGTTGTGAATTTTCAGGAGATTGACACCATGTAAAGTGAAGAAAATTCTTCTGAAAACAAATCAAAAGCTGAAACTTTTACTGGCAGAGATGTAAACACAAGACATTTTCTGGTGTGTGTCTAGATTGTGTAGCTATTGACTTTATGTACCACAGGAACTGCCTTACAAATGGAGTGAAAACAGCTTTAAATACACCATCATTTCAAGAGTCTCAGTGCAGGTTTCAAATGCTTTTTCATCCAGGCATCTCAGCTGCCAGCATATAGGCATATTAAATATTCACAAACTACTCCATTAAAAGTGTACCAACATCACATACCTCCATAAAACGAGCAGACTGATCAGACATCCACCTTTGCTTAGTTCACAGTGTTCTCAGAGATGTTATGTTTTTGGGTACACACTTTAATACATCTACATGGTCTGCAGCTCCTGATCAGTTTTTCTTTAAAACACAAACTAATCCCACTGCTCTATACTCTCTCCCCATCGCCCTGTATCAATCCCAAACTAATCCTACTGTCCCACACTCCCCTTGCCCCTCACTGAGCCCCTCTCTGCTGGTGCTGAATGGCCGCCCCCTGTCCCCTGTCCCGCTCTGCAGTACATAGGGGTTGAAACCTGTGGGCAATGCGTGTCGGTAACCTATAACCCGACCGATCTCCCCTCCCTCCCTCCCTGCCCAGGAGGTGTCCCTGGAGTCGCGCCTACTCGATCGACAGGCCCCGTTAGCGGGACAGGCCCTGCCCTTCCGCTCTCAGCCCGGCTCCTGGACACCCACACCTCCAACTACACTCCCTCCTCCTCACGTATGAACTGTCACCTACAAACCCACTTCCCTCCCGGACCGCCCTTCCCCGTTCAGCCCCCTAGTCAATCGCCGCTCAGTACCTCCGTCTCCTTGACTCTCCTCTCACCCTGCAACGTCTCCATCCACACGTCCCATTCCGCCCCACACTCGGGGCGCCGTCAACTTATGACGCCAACACGTAAAGCCAACCCGCGGGTGGGAGCAAGCGCGCGTGCGTCCGCACATTTCGCCCCGCCCTTAACAAAGGTAAACAACGACGGACGCGCTGACGACATCGCGCGCACCGTTTAAACCGTCTACTACGCCACCCGCGGATAGTCACGTGACTGCCGCTGCTGTTTAAATCAAAATATGTGTCTCATGCGGTTTCTGGCATGTACCCCTGGTATGTAAATCCTCACATCATTATTCTCTGCTTGGCATCTATTGTAGTTTACAGGATTTAGAGGAAAATAACTGCAGACGCTGCTAATCTGAAGGTTTCATCACGTGATCTGCCTCCAACCGCTCTGCCCTCATGCTTCTGCCTAAAACGTCTATCCTCACAGTTTACTGCTTTCCCCCACCAATTGGAAAGCAAACTCTCTTCATTATTCATTGAAAAGCAAAATATTGCAGATGCTGGAAATCTGAAATTAAAAACAGAAAATGCTGGAAAAGCTAAACAAGTGAGACAGCATCTGTGGAAAAAGAAGCAGAGTTAACGTTTCAGGTCGAAGACGATCTTCGAATACTGCATACTAAATTGAAAGAAGTACAAGTAAATCGCTGTTTTATCTGGAAGGAGTGTTTGAGACTCTGGACGGTGGGAAGGGAGGAGGTGAAAGGGCAGGTGTTGCATCTCCTGTGCTCGTACGGGAAGGTGCCGTAGGGAAGAGAGCGGGTGTTGGGGGTGATGGAAGAGTGGACCAGTGTCATGGAGGGAGCGGTCCCTTCGGAATGCTGAGAGGGGAGGGGAAGATGTGTTTGGTGGTGGCATTGCGCTGGAGGAGGCAGAGGATGATCCGTTGAATGTGGAGGCTGGTGGGATGGAAGCTGGGGACAAGGGGGACCCTATCGTGGTTCTGGGAAGGAGGGGAAGGGGTGAGGGCAGAAGTGCGGGAAATGGGAGCGACACGGTCGAGGGCCCTGGCAACTACAGTGGAGGGGAACCTCAGTTGAGGAAAAAGGAAGACATCAGAAGTGCTGCTGTGGAAGGTGGCATCGTCAGAACAGATGCGACGGAAAAGGAGAAACTCGGAGAATGGAATAGACTCCTTACAGGAAGCAGGGTGGGAGGAAGTGTAATCAAGGTAGCTGTGGGAGTCGGTGGGTATATAGTAGATATTGGTTGACAGCCTATCCCCAGAAATGGAGATAGAGAAGTCAAGGAAGGGAAGAGTCGGAGATGGACCGTGTGAAGGCGGGAGAAGGGTGAATATTGGAAGCAAAGTTGATTAAATTTACCAGTTCGGGGCAAGAACAGGAAACAGCACCGATACAGTCATCAATGTACTGGAAAAAGAGATGAGAGAGGGGACTTGAGTAGTTCTGGAACAAAGAATGTTTCACATATCCCGCAAAAAAGGCAGGCATTGCTAGGACCCATGCGGGTTCCAATAGCGACACCTTTTATTTGGAGGAAGTGAGTGGAGTCTAAGGAGAAGTTGTTCAACGCAAGAACAAATTCAGCCAGGCGGAGGAGGGTGGTGGTGGATGGGCACTGGTTGGGCCTCCGTTCAAGGAAGAAGCGGAGAGCCCGCAGGCCATCCTGGTGGGGTTGGAGGTGTAGAGGGCCTGGACGTCTGTTGTGAAAAGGAGATGGTTGGGGCTGGGAAACTGGAAAATGTTAAAGTGGCGGAGGGCATCGGAAGAGTTGCAGATGTAAGTTGGAAGAGACTGGACAAGGAAGGAAAAAATAGATCCAAGATAGGAAGAAATAAGTTCTGTGGGGCAAGAACAGGTTGAAACGGGCATTCCTGTTTGTGGATCTTGGGAAGGAGGTAGAAGCGGGTTGTGTGAGGTTGGGGGACATTGAGGTTGGTGGCCGTGGAGCAAAGATCTCCAGAGGAGATGAGGTCAGTGACGATCTGGGAAACTATGGCTTGATGTTCAGCGGTGGGATCATGGTCCATGGGGAGGTAGGAGGAGATGTCGGAGAGTTACCCAAATGGATGATTCTTGATTGCTACAAAACGCTTCTTTTCCCCATCTCCAATATTTTTAAAACAAATAAATAAAAGTGTTCATAGAAAATATTAAAGAACACTTTTTTAATGCGCCTTTAATTTTTCTCCTGAGTTGCTCACAGCAGTGTCCTGGAGTTTAATCTTTAATTACTGGAGACTCCAGGACAATCCTGAAGTGTTGACAACCCTATCTGGGAAGAGGACAGGTGCAAATCTGATGTAGGGTCTATAACTGAAACTCTAACTCGCATTTATTTAGCGATTTTCCCAACCTCAGGACGTCCCAAAGCGCTTTACAGCTGATGAATTACTTTTGAAGTGTCATCACTGTTGTAATGGAAACGCGGCGACCAATTTGTACACAACAAGGTCCCACAAACAGCAATATGATAATGACCAGGTAATTTTTTTAGTGGTGCTGGTTGAGGGATAAATGTTGGCCAGGACACCAGTGAGAACTCCCCTGCTCTTCTTCAAATAGTGCCTTTGGATCATTTACGTGTACCTGAGAGGGACTTCTGTTTAATGTCTCATCTGAAAGACAGAACCTCCGACAGTGCAGCACTCCCTCAGTACTGCATTGAAGTGTCAGCCTAGATTATATGCTCAAGTCGCAGGAGTGGGACTTGAAGCCACGACCTTCTAACTCAGAGTCAAGAGTGCTACCATGAGCCATGGCTGAGAGTCGTGTGTTGGGCATAAATCACATCATTAACAGATCACCCATGCCATTATTTTTCCATCTAATTGGCTGCGACTTAAATAAGGAGCGAACTTAAAAAACATAGGTTTCAAGGAGCATCTTAAAAGCGGACATGACATAAAGAAAGGCAGCAATGTAAGCAGTGTAGGTAGAAGCATAGAATTACAGAGAAATATTAATAGATTAAGTGAATGGAAGAAACTGGCAAATGGATTTCAATATCCCTCATTCTACGATTACCATCAAACTAGGAGATCAACTTTGGTTCAATGAGGAGTGTAAAAGAGCATGCCAGGAGCAGCACCAGGTGTACCTAAAAATGAGGTGCTAAACAGTGGAAGCAGCATACTATAGACAGCTAAGCGATCCCAAAACCAACGGATCAGATCAAATCTCTGCTGTCTTGCCACATCCACTTGCGAATGGTGGTGGACAATTAAACAACTAACGGGAGGACGAGGCTTCGTGAACATTCCCATCCTCAATGATGGCAGGTGAGTGCAAAAGACAAGGCTGAAGCGTTTGCAACTATCTTCAGCCGGAAGTGCCAAGTGGATGATCCATCTCAGCCTCCACCCGAGATCACCACCATCAAAGAAGCCAGTCTTCAGCCAATTCAATTCACTCAACGTGATATCAAGAAACGGCTGAGTGCACTGGATACAGCAAAGGCAATGGAACCTGACAACATCCCGGCTGTAGTGCAGAAGTGGGGATGTTCGCTGATGATTGCACAGTGTTTAATTCCATTCGCAACCCCTCAGATAATGAAGCAATCCATGCCCGCATGCAGCAAGACCTGGACATCATCCAGGCTTGGGCTGATAAGTGGCAAGTAACATTCGCGCCAGACAAGTGCCAGGCAATGACCATCTCCAACAAGAGAGAGTCTAACCACCTCCCCTTGACATTCAATGGCACTACCATCACCGAATTCCCCCACCATCAACATGGGGGTCACCATTGAACAGAAACTTAACTGGACCAGCCACATAAATATAGTGGCTACAAGAGCAGGTCAGAGGCTGGGTTTTCTGCGGCAAGTGACTCACCTCTTGACTCCCCAAAGCCTTTCCACCATCTACAAGGCACAAGTCAGGAGTGTGATGGAATACTCTCCATTTGCCTGGATCAGTGCAGCTCCAACAACATTCAAGAAGCTCAACACCATCCAGGACAAAGCAGCCCGCTTGATTGGCACTCCATCCACCACCTTAAACATTCACTCCCTCCACTGCGATTCACTGTGGCTGCAGTATGTACCATCTATAAGATGCACTGCAGCAACTCGCCAAGGTTTCTTTGACAGCACCTCCCAAGCCCGCGACCTCTACCACCTAGAAGGACAAGGGCAGTAGGCACATAGGAACACCACCACCTGCATATTCCCCTCCAAGTCACACACAATCCTGACTTGGAAATATATCGCCGTTCCTTCATCGTCGCTGGATCAAAATCCTGGCACTCCCTACCTAACAGCACTTTGGGAGTACCTTCACCACACAGACTGCAGCGGTTCAAGGAGGCGGCTCACCACCACCTTCTCAAGGGCAATTAGGGATGGGCAATAAATGCTGGCCTTGCTAGCGACGCCCACATCCCATGAATGAATAATAAAAAAAAGGTAGGCAAGTGTGAGGTCATCCACTTTGGGCCTAAAAAGGGTAGATCACAGTACTTTCTAAACGTTGAAAAGCTCAAAACTGGAGGTAGAAAGAACCATGGAGTCCATGCACATAGATCATTAAAATATCATGGACAGGTACAGAAAATAATCAAAAAGGCAAATGGAATGCTGGCCTTTATATCTAGAGGACTAGAATACAAGGGGGTAGAAGTTATGCAACAGCTATACAAAGCCCTGGTTAGACCACACCTAGAGTACTGTGTTCAGTTCTGGGCACCGCACCTTAGGAAGGAGATATTGGCCTTGGAGGTAGTGCAGCGTAGATTTACTAGAATGATACCTGGACTTCAAGGGTTAAAGTTTGGAACTCTCTTCCGCAAACGGCAGTTGATGCTAGCTCAATTGTTAATTTTAAATCTGAGATTGATAGATTTTTTGTTAACCAAAGGAATTAAGGGATATGGTGCTAAGGCGGGTATATGGAGTTAGATCACAGATCAGTCATGATCTCATTGTGTGGAGATGCCGGTGATGGACTGGGGTTGACAATTGTAAACAATTTTACAACACCAAGTTATAGTCCAGCAATTTTATTTTAAATTCACAAGCTTTCGGAGGCTACCTCCTTCCTCAGGTGAACGATGTGGAATTTCCACATCGTTCACCTGAGGAAGGAGGTAGCCTCCGAAAGCTTGTGAATTTAAAATAAAATTGCTGGACTATAACTTGGTGTTGTAAAATTGTTTACAATGATCTCATTGAATAGAGGAACAGGCTTGAGGGACTAAATGGCTTACTCTTGTTTTTTTATGTTCCTATGTTCCTAGAGGCGAAGAGGTTCGGGAGGAAATTCCAGAGCTCAGGGCCTAAACGGCTGAAGGCATGGCCGCCAATAGTGGGGCAAAGAAAGTAGGGGAAGCACAAGAGACCAGAGTTGGAGGAATGCAGAGTTCTTGGAGGGTTTTAGGGCTGGAGGAGGTTACAGAGATATCAGCAACTGAAAGAGGAAGAGGTTACCCTTCATCAGAATTAGTCCCA
Organism: Heptranchias perlo; assembly: GCF_035084215.1. Classification (NCBI taxonomy): domain Eukaryota; kingdom Metazoa; phylum Chordata; class Chondrichthyes; order Hexanchiformes; family Hexanchidae; genus Heptranchias; species Heptranchias perlo. The sequence continues at coordinate 97,284,699 of NC_090328.1, read as the reverse complement.
TGAGATTGCTGCAGTCCCTTTTTATTAGACATACATTTAGGGCTGAGCAGGCAGAGCAAAACAAAGAGGGAAAGCAAAAGTAGAGGTCAAAGGTTCAAACTACTAAGAGATTGCTCATGGATTTAATGGTCTATTAGCAGAATTCAAAATGGTGAAAAGAAGTAAGGGGGGGCAGGGGGGTTGGCAGGCAACAGTGCAATTTTTAGTGCTCAAAACGCTGATGCACTTTGTGGACCCCGCTCTTCTTGTTGTACTCGTACCATAAGGTACAAGTATCCTGATTGGCTCCAATTGTACGGCAATCAATGAAGCGCACCCTGATTGGCTCAAATTGCACAGCAATCAATGCACTGCATCCTGATTGGCTTAAATTTAAAAGACTCCATACCAAAAAAATGGACAAAAGTTTTTATTCAGAAAAAAACAAACAGGTCCATTTGCTGATTTTTTTAAAGTTTCTTTCAGTGGCCATGTTAGTTGCCCACCTAGGCAATTGTACATTAAATTTATAACCATAATAAACAGATGCAAAAATGAACATTTCTGAAAAAATCATCAACTTACCCATTCAATCTTCAATTCGCTCTAACAGCTTTTCTTCAGGCCTCATACATATCCCCAAACTCAGATCCAGCCCCAGACCCCACACAGGTCCAACCCAGGCTGTGTCTATAATATTTTTTAAAGTGCCAATCAAAGGCTTTGGGAATATTGCCTAGCAACAGCACTTACGTTCCCTGGCTACAGTCATGTATTTTTTAATAAAAGGTCGTCTTTGTGCTGCTTCTCACCCGTGAAAATGGCGGCAGAGCACGGAATGCAGCAAAAGCTTCATATTCACTGCTCAAGTGATCCCTGGAAGGAATCTGAGAGCGAAGGAACACTGCACTGATAAGAGCGATATATTTCAAAGGTCAAGTCATTATTTAACATTGGTTACTAGGCAGTTAAATTTTAAAAGTAGAGTGCAGTCACTGACATTTCTTAGTGTAATATTTTTAAATTGCTGACTGCATTGAAGCATAACCCATCGTAAGACCAGCATGTGGAGAGAATATCTTGAGCATTCCAGAAGGTCGTCACAGAAACAAAACAATGCACTAACATTGAATGCTGCTGCTATTCCAATCATCATTTTCATGCTGGTAGATAAATCCTCCTCCATCGCCTCTCCTCCAGCTCTGTGTGACTGGTCTCACATGGTTCACTCCCACCTGTCCCAACCCAGCCAGTACTCTCCAGCAAAAGCTTCTCTTCCTGCTCCAGCATAGTCACCGCTGGAATTCCTCAAGGATCTATCCTTGGCCCCTTCCCCTTCCTCATCTGTATGCTGACCCTCATTAACATTAGAATGTAGAATGTGGAACTCGCTACCACAAGGAGTATTTGAGGCAAATAGCAGATACATTTAAGGGGAAGCTAGATAAACACATGAGGGAGAAAGGAATAGAAGGTTATGCAGATAGGGTTAGATGAAGAGGAGTGGGATGGGTGCAAGGGGTGGAGGGGGTGGAGCGGCAATGGGGGCGGGGTAGGGGGAGCACTCCTGCTCCTCCTGGCTCCACAGCAATGATTTTAGAATTTCTTTTCATGGATAAATAATCTTACCTTTCATTGGCGATCGCAGGGATCATCTGAAGAATCCCGAGCAGAGCAGGCCCAATTTCAGCAATGGGACCTAAAACAGGCGTAAGGGTCTAAAGCCTGAAGGGCTGTTCTGATGCTCTCCTGCCCGGCCTCCCACCTTGCACACTTTGCAAAGTCTGAAAAATACATTAAAAATATTAGCAACCTTTATAATTGCTATCAACATTTTTATCTCCATTTGCGTTGACTTACCTTTTAAGTGGTCACATCCCTTTAAGGGCTGCCTTAATCTGATTTTCACCCCCTCCCCTGACCAAATGTAAAATGTTCAGCTCATAGTGAAAGAGGATTCACGTTACTGGATTCAGCCTGAGGGAGCAGCAGGGCGTTGATGGGCCTGGAGCTAGAGGTGCACAGGTCAAAAGGAGCCAAGATGGTCAGTTTTGCAATCATCTAGGACTTGATGTCGGATAGGAAGTCAGATAGCTAGCAAAAAGCCTTGGAATTGATGGTGGTGGGAGGGAAGTGGAGAAGGACGTTGATGGACAGAGTGGAAGCTGAACCCCCTGTCTAAGGATGATGGGGGTGAATTTCCTAACTGTTTTCGGCATATTTCTGGTGTATAATCAGGGCAAGTAAATTTTTGTAGCAGGGAGATCAGGCAGAAGCCATTCACGCCACTTTTCCGTCATCAAATCCTTCCCCCAACCCTCCCTCCCCCACACTGCCAAAACCCCTTGCGCTTTTTGGCCCTTCGCACCAAGTCCCAAGTTTCCTGATTTACACATATTGTAATGAGGGCCAGTGGCACTGCAGCTCCCAGTTTCCTGCGTTTACACTTGTGAAACACCCAGGGTAAGTGAGACTGAGATTTATAAGGTGCAGCTGGTGCCAAGATCAGGCAGAAGTGAGAAGTTTGTGAGCCTGAAGAATGTGAAGGGTTTGATTAGCGATTTCTGCAGCTGAGAAACACTTTTTTGCAGCAAACGTTTTTTGCCATTCTGTCTACGCAGACCTGGATTTGCTTCTCACTGTTTCTGACAGGGTCAGACCACAGGGAGATTTTCACCCCCCCCCCCACCTCCTACCCATAGTAAGGGCTTCACAGGAGCAGGTATGGCATTCCCTATGGGTATACCATTGTGTGCCATTATCATGGAGGAGGAACAGCAGAGCGTGAAGGAAAGGAGAGTCACACACCAGATATTACTCCACATCACCATCACTAAGACTGTCTACTTCCACCTCCGTAACATTGCCCATCTCCGACCCTTCCTCAGATCAGCTGCTGCTGAAACCCTCATCTATGCCTTTGTTACCTATAAACTCAACTGTTCTAATGCTCTTCTGGCCGGCCTCCCACCTTGCACCCTTTGTAAACTGGAGCTCATCCAAAACTCTGCTGCCTGTACCCTAACTTGCACCAAGTCCCGTTCACTCATCACCTCTGTGCTCGCTGACCTACGTTGGCTCCTGGTCCGGCAACACCTCGATTTTAAAATTCTCATTCTTGTTTCTAAATCCCTCCATGGCCTCGCCCCTTCCCTACCTTTGTAACCTCCTCTAGCCCGACAACACTCCAAGATCTCTGCACTCCGCCAATTCTAGCCGTGCCTTCAGCTGCCTCGGCCTAAGCTCTGGAATTCACTCCGTAAACCTCTCCGCCTCGCTACCTCTCTCTCCTCCTTTAAGATGCTCTGTAAAACCTACCTCTTTGACCAAGCTGTTGGTCACCTGCCCTAATACCTCCTTATGTGGCTCGCTGTCAAATTATTTTTGATAATGCTGCTGTGAAGCACCTTGGGATGTTTTACTACGTTAAAGGTGCTATATAAATGCACATTGTTGTTGTTGGAGAATATACAGGCAGCACAGGTCATATGAGGACCTTGCTGAGGAGATGTGTATAGGAAGGGTGTCTTTCATCAAAGAGGCAATAGGACAGCGCTGCCATCTACTCCATGCGGACCTGCAGCCCCCAGTCTTCTGCCCACACTGCTCTCTCTCTACAAAGGTGACCGCCCAATTTTTATGGCACAGGCTCATTCAGGTAGACACAGACGATCTCTGTAATATCAGCCAGACTGCATTGAGGACGGTCCCCGGCAATCGAGGGGTCCGTTAGGCCTGCAATCGGGATGGGGAGAGAGCCCACGATCGGGAGGGGGGTGAGAGCCCACAATCAAGAGGGGGGAGGAGAGTCTGCAATCGGGAAGGGGGAGGAGGCCCATTATTGGGAGGGCTGGGGGGAGGTCGGCAATCGGGAGAGCTGTGGTGGGGGGACTAGCGATCAGGGCTGGGGGTGCCGAAAGTTTCCTTGAGGGGTCGGGGGGAACACTCCTGCTCCTCCTGGCCCACAAGGAGCGCTGAAAAAGGCACTCATCTCTGCAGTTCCCATCCCCTTTCACTGCTGACCCCTGGGAAACCCGCACAGCAACAGTGAATTTTAAATTGGGCTCCCAATTGCACTGTGGGAGCCTAACTTAATTACGATAATTAAATGTCCAGCCTCTCCACAGCGCGCATGCGGACGCCCCGATATCTGTCACCATAAAAAAGGCATCAGGCACGCATGCGGCGGGCTGCAGTGGTGTTCCCCATATTTAACTCTTTAAGCATCCCCCCTGACCCTCTCCCGCTCGTCATGGGGGATTAATATCGAGGCCAATATTTCATTGAACAAGTGGTCAATCTATGGAACAGGCTCCCTAGGGAGATGATGGAAGCAGTTAGAATTGATTAATTCAAATGCAAATTAAATAGATTTCTTTCAGAAAATTTCATTTTGGGATACAACGTATGAGTAATTTGAGACATGACTTGGTAAGTGTAGCATGCTTAGGAGGAACAGGTGACAACGGATCTATGGTTCCCAAAGTTTTCCACCACTGGGGTTTTCCTTGCCTCATGTCTGGGTCTGTTGTAAACTAATTGATAGAGATTGGTTACTATGATTAGTTAACAACTCTACTTTTGTTTTATCATCTGACTACCAGGATGGTAGATGTCAAATTAGATGGACCTTGGTCTTTTTTTGTCCAGCAATTCCTATGTTCCTAAGATCCTATAGTTGAATGCCAGATACGCTGGAATCATATGTCGGACTCAAGTCCACACATGATCCAATCGGCCGCCCGATTTTATTTTCCACTGAAGGCTCATCCAATCCAGTCATATCAATATTTGTCTGCCCCACAAGGAAAAGGATAGCGATGTCTGTACATCGTAGAAACAGCAGCTTAGATTTCTATTGTGCTCCTCGTGCACAGAGAGATGTGTCAGGCACTCAGTAGCAGAAACTCACACACACACAAACACACACATTGTCTTGATTTCCAATAATAGAAAATAGAAGTTTATTGAGGATTTCCAACTCCAGTTTGTGCACTGTCTCAACTCCCTCGGTGACCCCGATTGAATCAATCATTCCACAATAGATTCACCGGCTTAAATTTGTACATTTAAAAATAAATTGCTTACTAATTTAAGCAAGACATTTGCGTCGCATCAAAATATCATTTACTCGTATCAGGGAGACTGTCAAATAACAAACATACCTGAAATGTTTTAATTGGATCTAAGAGCATACAAGATAATATTTTTGCTATGCAGCTTATCACAGTAAATGAGGTCTTTTATCGTCTCATTGCAAATGCAAAGCCATACCAAGTACATTTCCCATTACCAAGACTGCTTATCCAAAGCTTTACATAGGATTATACATCTTATAGAAAGAGTGACGATGTTGTCTCTCAGATCAGGTCAATAGGAAAAGGTGCAAAGTGCATTGTACATATTCAAGTGTCTAAAAACATTGCATCAAACGTTTGTCAGTCCAATAAAAGCATTCCCTCGCTCTCTCATTTCAATGCTTTAATAAAAGACTTTGGTGGTACAAATTCCACAGCAACATGGCAAATTAACGTACTACTGAACACAGGAGAGAAGCATATTAAGAACAGCCATGCTTCACTTGTTAATGAGCAGAGGATAATCACATACACTTACATAGGGCCTGATTTTATATTTCCTTTTTTAAATTGGTACTACATTTTTGCACTGATTTTGCATCATATCCATTTGTAGACTTGTGTTGGAGCACTTTCCAAATATGATCAATACAGGATAGCATTTTTCACTACTTGTTTGGGAGTCCAATGAGAGGAATCGCCAGTAGGATCCTCAGGGATTTAATTTTTTTTGTTGCAAGGTTAGATGAATTTGTGCTCATTATAGTGAGACACACAGGGGTCAACTTTAACCCCGAGCAGGTTTCAGTTGGGTGGGAGTATGGGGTGAATGCAAAACGCAATCGCTGGCCTAAGTTTCAGGCCTGTGGTATTTTAACTCCCAGGCCTCATTTAAATGTTGCCATTCCACTTCCCGCCCTGAATAGCTGCCGGCAGGAAAAGGGACATCTACTAGCATGCTGTTAAGTGACGGGGAGGGATTTTCAGAAGGGTCTCACAAGGGGGAGCTCCAGGGCAGGGGAGGCTGCAACTTTGTGGGACCCAAAGAAGCACTCCTGACCCCACAATGTAGCGGTTTAGACTTAACTGAATGGCCTTTTCTGACTGTAGGCTTGCTTCAGCCTGGCAGGAAAGTCGTGGTGGTTTACCCGCTCAGGCCCCGGTTAAAAGGCAATTGGGCTCCCAATCACGTAATAGGACCCCGATTTGCATAAAGTCATGATGCTCCGGCCTGCTTTAGATGGCCGCGTCATCCGCCTGCAGGTTAACATCGGAAATGGCGAGAAAGGGTTGAGTTCTGAGTAGGTAAGTAACCTGCTCGTTTTGAACTTCCCCTCCCCTGCCCAGTTTCTGCCGGGCGGGTAGGGTTCAAATCAATCACACCCCAGCATCAGCATCAAGCAACCCCAGGTCAGGTATGGTACAGATACAAAGCGAAGCTCCCTCTACTATGCTCCAAGGACATGCTTTAATCTCAGCCTTGGAAGATCATTCTGTACTGCACCTGTGGGACTTTTCCCATTTCCTATACTAACTATAACAATAACAACAACAACTTGCATTTATATAGTGCCTTTAACACAGTAAAATGTCCCAAGACGCTTCACAGGAGCATAATCAGACAAATATTAACACCGAGCCAAAGAAGGAGACATTAGGACAGGTGACATAAGAACATAAGGAAAAAGCGCAGGAGTAGGCCATACGACCCCTCGAGCCTGCTCTGCCATTCACTAAGATCATGGCTGATCTTTGACCTCAACTCCACTTTCGCACCCTATCCCCATATCCCTTGATTGCCTTAGTGTCCAAATATCCATCGATCTCCGTCTTAAATATACTCGACGACTGAGCATCCACAGCCCTCTGAGGTAGAAAATTCCAAAGGTTCACAACCCTCTGAATGAAGAAATTTTTCCTCATCTCGGTCCTAAATGGCCGACCCCTTATCTTGACACTATGACCTCTAATTCTAGACTCTTCAGCCAGGGGAAAAAGCCTCTCAGCATCTACCCTCTCAAGTCCTTTAAGAATTTTATATGTTTCAATGAAATCACCTCTCATTCTTCTAAACTCCAGAGAGTATAGGCCCATTCTACCCAATCTCTCCTCATAGGACAACCTGCTCATCCCAGGAACCAATCCAGTGAACCTTTGTTGCACCTCCTCTCTAAAGCAAGTATATCCTTCCCTAGGTAGGAAGACCAAAACTGTGTGCAGTACTCCAGATGTGGTCTCACCAGAACTGTATATAATTGCAGCAAGACCTCCTTACTCTTATACTCCAACCCCCTTGCAATAAAGACTAACATACCATTTGCCTTCCTAATTGCTTACTGTACCTGCATGTTAACTTTCTGTGATTCATGTACAAGGACACACAAATCCCTCTGACTACCAACATTTCTTAGTCTCTAGCCATTTTCTTATTCCCCATTATAATTTCTCCTGTCTTTGCCTCTAAGGGACCCACGTTTACTTTCACTAATCTCTTCCTTTTTACATACTTGTAGAAGCTCTTAAATTTGCTTTTATATTTCTTGCTAGTTCACTCTCATATTCAATTTTCTCCCTCTTTGTCAATTTCTTGCTCATCCTTTGTTGATTTCTAAACTCCTCCTAATCCTCAGACTTACTGTTCTTTTTGGCAACATTGTAAGCCTCTTCTTTTAATCTATTACTATCCTGAACTTCTCTAATTAGCCACAGTTGGATCACTTTTCCCATGGAGTTTTTATTCCTCAAGGGTATGTATATTCATTGAGAATTATGAATTATTTCTTTAAATGTTCACCATTGCTTATCTACCTTCATATCTTTTAATCTAATTTCCCAATCTACCTTAGCCAACTTGCCCCTCATACCTAAGTAATTGGCTTTGTTTAAATTTAAGACCCTAGTTTCGGACTTAACTACATCACCCTCAAACTCAATATGAAATTCTATCACATTATGATCACTCCACCTCAGAGGATCCTTAACTATAAGATTACTAATTAACCCTGTCTCATTACACAATACTAGATCTAAAATAGCCTGTTCCCTAGTTGGTTCCTTGACATACTGTTCTAGAAAACTGTGTCAAATGCATTCCATGAACCCATCCTCCAAACTACTTTTGCCAATTTGATTTGCCCAATTTGTATGAAGATTAAATTCCCCCATGATTATTGCATTACCCTTGTTACATGCTTCTCTAATTTCCTGATTGATACTCTGTCCAACACTATGACTACTGTTTGGGAGCCGATAAACTACTCCCACCAGTGTTTTCTGCCTCTTGTTATTTCTAAGCTCCACCCACACTGATTCTACATCCTGATTTTCTGAGCTAAGATCCTTTCTCACTACTGCCTTTATCTCATCCTTTATTATTAGGGCTATCACCCTCCTTTTCCATTTTGCCTATTTTTCTAAAAGTCAAGTACCCTGGAATATTTAGTTCCCAATCTTGGTCACCCTGCAACCATGTCTCAGTAATGGCTACTTGATCAACCCCATTTATCTCTACTTGTGCCATTAATTCATCTATCTTGTCATGAATGCTTCGTGCATTCAGATAAAGCACCTTTAATTTTAACTTTTTACTATTTTTCCCTGATGTGACCTTAGTCACTAATGCCCTGTTACCATTGTTAATCTCTCTGTCCCTTCCTGACACACTCTGCTTGATTTTACCCAAATCGCTACTCTGCTCTACAATTTTGACTTTTCTCTTTAGATTTATAAATTTACCCTTACCTGTACCCTCCCCCCTCTTATTAGTTTAAAGCCCTATCTACCACCCTAGTTATTCGATTCGCCAGGACTCTGGTCCCAGCCCGGTTTAAGTGGAGCCAGATCCAATGGAACAGATCCCTTTTTCCCCAGTACTGGTGCTAGTGACCCATGAATTGAAACCCCTGCTTCCCACACCACATCAAAAGCTTGGTCAAAGAAGTAAGTTTTAAGGAGTGTCTTATAGGAGGAGAGAGAGGTGGAGAGGCAGAGAGGTTTAGGGAGTGAATTCCAGAGCTTAGGGCCTAGACAGCTGAAGGTGGGGGAAGGAAGTGGGGAATGCACAAGAGGTCAGAGTTGGAGGAACACAGAGTTCTTGTATGGTTATAGGGCTGGAGGAGGTTACAGAGGTCAAGGCCATGGAGGGATTTGAACACGAGGATGAGAATTTTAAGATCATACTAATGACTGCTACATGATATTTTCAATTTAGTGTCAGTCTGAGCTGAATAATGAGTAATATTGTGCTACACACTTGAGCCCACTATGGATTGCATCTGGACTGTCGAAACTCTTGCAACTACTCGCTTAAGATTCTTCTAGCCAGTAAAGCTGAGACCTTAAGCCCACTCTTCTGGGCTGGACCAAAACATAGGCACCAGAGATGAGAAGACAGTGCCAATGAAGTACTAAGGTAGTTCCAATTTTTAAAAATTTAAGAAAAGGCAAAAGTGTTTGTTGATTTTTTGAGGGGGAATAAGGATCGTTTTTAGCTTTTCCTCTACCTTATTAATAATGTTTGGTCCTACAGCACCATGACTATGCAAAAATATCATGGTCAACCATGCCTCAGCACAAAAACACTTTTCAGGGTGCTCAATATTGACATAAAATAATTATTTTGCTTCTTCAGTGATGGCCCAGTGTAAGGTATTGAGCTATTTAGATTAGGAAGGTCACAGGTTTGATCCTGGTTCTGTGTCGAGTTAGCTAATCTCAGTCAAGTCATCAAGGGGGAGGCTCATTATAATTGGCCTCAAACCCCTGAGCTAAGGAATAGAGAATGGCTGGGTTCACACTTCTGATTGCTACTCCATGACCTCCCCCCTAACTACACGGCCAAACCTGTGCAATATCAGACGTGGGAAGGGGATGGAGATGGCCCCGTGGCCAGGATAACCTTCTGACCCTCATTCTCCATCCACACAAAAACTGGTCACTTGGCCAAGGTACTGGAGGAGCACCATGGCCCATGGAACTCCATTCCAACACGGACCAGCACTTTCTGGAGAGGAAAAATAACTGAAAAATGGAAAGCAATTCCACAAAAATATATGGGTGCCAGACCACATTGTGCAAATACAGATTTCCAACATCACAAAAATATGAAATAGTTTTCTCATGATATTTGTAATTTTACCCTTTTTCATTTTTAAAGAAGCAGAAGGCAACTTTTGAACCGAGGTTGGTTTGGTTCACTGATTTAAATTACTAATGGCTGCATCAATGTAAATAGCAGGTGCTTCCTGTAATTTTAATTAATTAATTATGTGCCCATTGTCATTGCCCTGTTGTATTTTTGCTAACTGACCTGTTTGTCTGGAAACCTGTGAATGAGACGATGAAACCTATTGAATTCATGCTCATCAATAACCAGAACTAAAAGGACTGTTTTATTCCTTCCGAAGAACCTATTACAAAGATTAATTGATCCATTACAGACTTTGATCGTTGTATTTATGTTTGTACATTATACTATTTGTGCTTCACAGTTCTATTTGACAAATATAAATAAATGTTAGTTTGCTAGTCGGTAAAACCTAATTTGAGTTTAATATCCACTATTGTGAAATTAATACCATAGCAATAGCATGAGCCAATGGAGTGAATATCTGCAGGGGATTATCCCACTCGTCCGCTATAAGTTTGGTGGAAAAGTCAGGGAAATACTGGAATAAATAGCATAAACTGTGTTTACGGCGATTTTCTGGGCTGTCCACGGCTCTCCCGCCACAGTTGCGGGAAACCCCCAGCAGAAATTCATCCTCAGTATTTAGTGAGAAAATGATTGTGAGCAGGGTAATTGCTAATTCTCGGGTCATACAACTCTGCAACAGCAAAACACTGAAAGGGGGCAATTTTCAGATTGTAGGGGCAAAGGTCAACTTATGTGAATTACAGTTGAAAGAAAATAATTCGACAAAATACCTGAAATTGGTAAAGAACCTATATGTATATTATATACATGTATAACGATGTACTTCTTCAAGAGCATGTACTGAACAATAGAAATATTTATTTTATACTCTGTTATGGAACATAATGCTTATTCCAGCAAGGTATCGTTGAGGAGGTTCTAGAAGCTTTGAGCCAACGAATGAAAAACAAGGACAATCCTTTGTGCCATGCTTTGGTGCTGATTAAAAGCGGTCCCGGCATCCCTTACCACAATATACTACAGGACAACACAAAGGTGATTCCCTAATCCGACACTCTCCACCCCAACCAGGGACTGGTGCTCATGGGGAGGATAGGCTGAGAGATTGCAGCCCATGATGTTCAGTAGATTAGTTTTAATGGCTGGAAAGTCCCAGTTGCAGGCATGATGTGTCCTGAAGTGCACTCCCCGGGCGAGCAGTGCATCATGGAGTCACCCCCAGACTCGCAAATCATAAGTGGAACTACAGAACAATCTAGAATTTTTACTACAGACTTGTACATGACAAGTAGTGGCTTCCATCATGAAATAAGTGTCAGCCTGAGCACTGGTATGACAAAAGGCTGATGAGCTGCCAGCCAAGTTTTTATATAAACCAGTGAGAGAGCTAATGATCTTTCTCACCATGGAACGGCAGTTCTTGGCTTATAGTCATATTCACAATAACGAAAATCAGTTTCTCTTCCCACATTGGTCCATTTAACCTCTACCCTAAAATGAACCAGCTCTTTGGCTCCCTTCCATGTAGATATAAATCACACAACTATTATTTCAACTGGATGGAGAAAGCTTTCAGGTAAATCTTAGCCGGTGATGGAAGATGCAGCCTATTTTCAAATCTTCATGAGGAAATCTAACTCCCACCACTCAATGCTATAAAATGGAAATAGAACCAGTATTTTTTAATACCATGTTTTTCTCCATCAAGATGAATAATGTCAACATCAAATAATGGAACATTCTTCAGCTTATTGCAGCTAGTGCTAATATCAAACACTCCCAAGACCGACAGTGCTTGAGTTAGAAGCTGAGCTATAATCGCTATATTCCCTCTACTCTGCTACTTTAATAACAACCTTAGAACACCCTCACCCCCTCAGCACACGTGCACACACACACGCACAACCATACACGCACATGTATACACACATGCGCACACACACATGCACTCGCACATTCGTGCACAGAACATTTTCATTCATACAGGAGCCATCAGTTTGACCCCTCTGTGAGTGATTGCCAATTTAGTGTCAACTCAGACCAAATAATAAAGAATTTTGTGCCATGACTTTGTTCCCTCTAGGAACTTGATTGAGAACCACCTAAACATGTTAAACCAAAGGCCCTTACAGCCAGCGGTGAGAAGAGGTTTTCACCCTAACGCAACGGCTGGACATAAAATTTGGTTCTATGGGTGAAAGATCAGCATTCTAACTCAGTGATCAGTTTCTCTATATGATGCATATGGAAATCCTGCATGAGCAATCAGCTGCCAAAAGTTCGATGTTAACACCCAAATAAGACATTGCCTTGCATCATTAATACTAAATTCTTATTGGCTGGCACTGGCCACATAACTTATAACAATTTATCGTATTGTACTACATACTTCTTGTCTGCAAGGGATGAACTCAATGCACTGTAATGTACTTGGTGCACAATTCCAATATTTTTTGGGATTTTTAATTGTATTCTTTCATGGCCCAAAAACTTCACAAACTCTATTTTCTATTGTGAAGGTGAATCACTTTTGAATAGCTGGGTCAGACAGAAAACCCCAGCATTTAGTGCAGTACACTGTTGAGCCAGTAGTTTCACGCTCAAATCATCTGACCTTCTGCCGCATGCATCCTCAAAAACTTGCACAAAAGTTTTATAAGTCATGATAACCTCTCTCAAGTTACTGACCACTTTCACATGACGCTCTGTACAATGCATGCAGGTTGTGAACTGGAGGCATGTCGCTGTTAGCTGTGTGAGGGCATGGAAACTTTCTGAAACTCCCAGGAGCATCTCATCAGGGGCCTGGTCTACTTTTATGCCCTTCTGACAGGCAGACATCAGCTTTCTGCATTCGGTGTAGAGTGTCTGCTTGGTTGAAGAAAGAAGTATTGCACATTCTTCTTCCACATGACTTTGTCTGGGGCATTCCTTCAAAACATTGAATAGTTCCATGATATCACTTTCCACCAGCCTGAATCCATTTGGCATGTTGTATCTTTTATCCTTGAATTGTGACAGAACAGGACCTTTGTGCCTTGCTGTAGCATCAGTTTTAGGAACACCAAAGTAGCAGTTGGTAAGCATGGTTTCAACACTTTGTCTAACCAATGTGCTGTGGTATAGGGACAAGGCATTTCCTGAAGCAGGTGGAGTGGTCCTCGGTGAAGATTGCTGTGCGGAATTTTCTAGATCTTTGTTTTCATCATTAACATCAGTGCCCAATGCTCTAAAACAGTTCCCATAAATCACCTGGCAGCCACATGTTTCCTTTCCTCCCATTGAGAACTGTTCATTTGCTTGCTTACCCACATCAGTTGTAAGGGCAGCTGAGATTCTGGAGCCAACATTCAGCTTATCTTCTGGTTGTTTGAGACCGATGGATTTGTCTGGTAAACATTTATTTTGTCGAGTTGAAGTTGGAGATTCCTGAGTCACTGAGTGGTCTACTTCATAAAGGAACTTTGTTGGTGAAGATATTTCCTGAGAAGGGTTTTTATCTTGTGGGCAAAGTATTGTTGCACTGAACTCATTTATATTTATTTGTGTGGGAAGCAGAGGTGACTCATCCTGGTTGGTGTTCTGTTCTGTTTTTGATGAACAGTCCCTCGAGCTGTCTTCTGCAGGTTCAGTGTGAAGTTCAGAAATGGTAGGGGACCTCACAGAAAAAATTTCCTTCTTTGGTTCTAAGGCTGGCGATGACAAATGTTTAACCATGCCAAATGTCTTAAAGGATACGCGGTTTAAATTCAGAAGCAGCCTGGACATGTCAAGAGAGTAAACGTCTGTACTTTCTTTGTCTCTTTCAGATGAGTCCCTCCTGCTGGAGATTTCTTCTTCCAGAACCAACTTTTCTGGGAATGCTATCTGATCCACACTGGGCATCACCAAATATATTTGTGAAGTTATATTGACATTGTCAATCTCTTCCTTGAAGGTGAACGTATTCTCTTTGGAGTCTATTTGATATAAGGTTTGTCTGAGTGCAGTTCCATTTCGATCTATGTCTGCCCATTGAGCACATTTATCATGTCCCTTTTCTAGGACCATACTGTTTTCAACAATTGCTTTATCTTGTTCTTTGACTTCCATGCTAATGGTGTGCAGGGTTTGTGGTTTATCAGTACAAGATATAGGGGTAACATTAGACGTCTTATCTTCTGTTGGATTCTTTGAGCACATATGTCCAAGTTCCAGAATTATTCCTGAAGCACTTGCATACTCCTCCATTTTGGAACAATCTGTTCCAGGCAGCTTCACATTAAGGAGAGGTTTGTTTATGTTCTGTCCTCCTTCAGAACAGCCTACTCTTCGAATGTAGCCCTCTTTAGTGTCTGAATCACATGGGTAACGTATAGCTGAAACCGGAGTATTGACTGTTATTGCTTCTGTAACTGATTTGGTTTCCATGGTATCAGGCTCCATCTCCATTAAATCTGATGTGGCCTTTTTATTGGCAGAGACGGAGATGGACTTTAATGGACCAATTGGCTTAGTTTCCAACAAGGCAGGTTCACTCTCAGTACGCGTCAGAGATGATAGAGTTGGTGATTGCTGCATTTTTGATACAAGATTCTCCCTTTCATAGCAGCATATGTGATCTTCACCTTTGCATGAATAACACTGGGGTAGAGCAGCTTTTACATCATAAAGAAGGTCCTTGGGTGTGAAATGTCCTTTTTCCGTATTTGTTGCATATTTTGCTTCTTCATTTTCATCTTTCATGCTTTCCACAGTCTTGATGTCCATTCCGGTGCCATAAAGACTTGGAATTGTCCGCATGTTCCATTTCCCTTCAATCCCCTTACAATAGGCGGGCTCCAAATCTGCCAAGAAAATGAAAAACATTTAAATTGTTGATGTAGCACTAATGTTTCCTGCAAATACCAAGTAACACATTGATTGCTCCGCTAATTAACATCGTTTGAGCAGTTCGATTTTCTTCTGCACACCTCTCATTGAGCCCTTATATACTTACAATCATTGGCCTCCATTGCCATTTGATTTTCATAGTATATTTAGAATACACTTTTGAGTATACCAGTAGAGCTGTGCAAAAGGGAACTGTTCTATTCTAAGTGAAATTTATTAGGATAGTGGATAGGGAGCAAAGTTGGGTAAATGGGGTTGAGATACAGATCAGCTATGATTTAATTGAATGGCGGAACAGGCTGGAGAGGCTGAATGGCCTATCCCTGCTGCTATGTTCCTTTCTACTTTATAGTGAATGTGACAAACACCTTTAGTATCCTTCTAAGGTTAACATCTCTCCTTGTAATGAGTATCCCTATGATTCTGCGAATACCTTCGGGTGGATTTTCCTCTAATGCTCCCCCTTGCTCTGTTAGGCACCTGGTCATTTGTGTCATTGCTATTTGTGAGACCTTGCTGTGTGTAAATTGGGTGCTGTGTTTCCTACATTACAACAGTGACTACACTTCAAAAGAATTTCATTGGCTGTGAAGTGCTTTGGGACGTCCTGAGATTGTGAAAGGGACAATGTAAACTCAAGTCTTTCTTTCTTCTTATAGATTATTTGCAGCTTTGATACAAGTATATAACTTCTTTAACAGCTTTTTTTGCACATCTGAAGCACAGAGCGAATGGAGTGGATTGCGAACAGAGTGGGAACTTAAGAATTTGGTGAGAGGGGGAATTAGGTGTAGAAAGGGAAGGACAATGAACAGACAGGAAGAGCTCTGAGAGACCCGGAATAAAAGGGTAGGTTAATCGGGGTAAGTAAGCAGTAAGTAAATTAATAACAAGAGTATCTAAAGGGAGTTTAGAAAAAAAGAGGTTTCTAAATATAATGGACGGGCAGCTGAGACCCATTGCTTGCAATTCCTGCGCCATGTGGGAACTTCAGGACGCTTCATGTGTCCTGGAGGGCTGTATGTGCAGGAAATGCCTCCAGTTGCTCGAGCTCATGCTGAGGGTTTCTGAGCTTGAGGAGCAGCTGGAGTCACTGCAGAGCATAAGGGAGGTTGAAGGTTTCCTGGATCGTATGTTCCAGGAGGTGGTCACCCTGCAGCCACAGAGAGTTCAGGATAGCAAGTGGGTGGCCATCTGAAAGGAAAGGAAGAGGCAGGCAGTGCAGGAATCTTCTGGGTGTGTGGCACTCTCAAACCGGTATTCAGCATTGGTGATGATACCTCGAAGGAGGGCAGTCCTGAGCATGGCACCACAGGGAAAAGGACTGCAGAGGGGAGCACAGTGAAGTGTAGAAATGCAGTAGCCGTAGGGAATTTGATAGTCGGACAGACAGGCGTTTCTGTGTCTGCCGACGTGTGTCCCGCATGGTGTGTTGCCTCCCTGGTGCCAGGGTAAAGGGCATCACGGAGAGGGTGTAGAACATTCTGCGGGGGGAAGGGGAACAGCCAGAAGTTGTGGTCCACGTGGGTACCAACAACATAGGAAAGGAAAGGGATGAGGTCCTGGGGTCAGAGTTTCAGGGGCTAGGGAGGAAGTTAAAAAGCAGGACCTCAAAGGTAGTAATCTCTGAATTACTCCCAGTGCCACATGCTAGTGAGTACAGAAATAGGAAGATACGGCAGGTTAATGCATGGCTAGAGACAAGCTGGAAGGAGGGCTTCAGATTCTTGGGGCATTGGGACCAGTTCTGGAGCAGAAGGGACCTGTTCAAGATGGACGGGTTGCACCTCAACAGAGCTGGGACCGATGTATTTGCGGGGAGATTCACTAGTGCCGTGAGGGGGTGTTTAAACTAATTTGGCAGGGGGATGGGCACCAGGATGTAGCATTAGAAAGGAAAAGTAAAGTGCACATAGGATTGGGAGAGACAGATAGCAGTAAGAATTAGTACAGTATTAGTTGGAATCAGACTAAGAGAGAATACGAGAAGGTCGAAGATAGCTTTAGAGTGCATGCACGAAGCGTGGTAAAAATGGTTGGTGAGCTGCAGGCCACATGGGAATATGATGTAGTGGCGATAACAGAGACCTGGCTCAAAAAAGGGCAGGCTTAGGTACTAAATATTCCTGGATACAAGGAGTTCAGGAAAGATAGGAAGGAAAGAAAGGAGGGGTAGTGGCAGTATTGATTAAGGAGAATATTGCAGTGCTGGAGAGAGAGGACGTCCTTGAGGGATCAAAGACAGAATCTATTTGGTTAGAGTTAAGAAACAATAGAGGTGCCATTACACTACTGGGTGTATTCTATAGGCCACCAACTAGTGGGAAAGATACAGAGGAGCAAATTTGCAGGGAAATTACAGCGAGATTCAAGAACTATAGAGCAGTGATAATGGGGGACTTCAACTATCCTAATATAGACTGGGATGGTAGTAGTAGTGTAAAGGACAAAGAGGGGGAGGAATTTTTGAAGTATGTTCAGGAGAACTTTCTTGATCAGTATGTTTCCGGTCCAACGAGGAAGGAGGCATTGCTGGATCTGGTTCTGGGGAATGAGGTGGGTCAAGTGGACCAAGTTTCAGTGGGGGAACTTTTAGGGAACATTGATCATAGTATCATAAGGTTTAGATTAGTTATGGAAAAGGACAAGGAGCAAATCTAGAGTAAAAATATTTAATTGGAGGAGGGCCAATTTCAGTGGGTTGAGAACAGATCTGGCCTGGGTAAATATGTGGCAAGTAACATTCGCACCAGACAAGTGCCAGGCAATGACCATCTCCAACAAGAGAGAGTCTAACCACCTCCCCTTGACATTCAACGGCATTACCATCGCAGAATCCCCCACCATCAACATCCTGGGGGTCACCATTGAACAGAAACTTAACTGGACCAGCCATATAAATGCTGTGGCTACAAGAGCAGGTCAGAGGCTGGGTGTTCTGCGATGAGTGACTCACCTTCTGACTCCCCAAAGCCTTTCCACCATCTACAAGGCACAAGTCAGGAGTGTGATGGAATTCTCTCCACTTGCCTGGATGAATGCAGCTGCAACAACACTCAAGAAGCTCGACACCATCCAGGACAAAGCAGCCCACTTGATTGGCACCCCATCCACCACCCTAAACATTCACTCCCTTCATCACCGGCGCGCTGTGGCCGCAGTGTGTACCATCCACAGGATGCACTGCAGCAACTCGCCAAGGCTTCTTCGACAGCACCTCCCAAACCCGCGACCTCTACCACCTAGAAGGACAAGGGCAACAGGCACATGGGAACACCACCACATGCACGTTCCCCTCCAAGTCACACACCATCTCGACTTGGAAATATATCGCCATTCCTTCATCGTCACTGGGTCAAAATCCTGGAACTCCCTTCCTAACAGCACTGTGGGAGAACCTTCACCACACGGACTGCAGCGGTTCAAGAAGGCGGCTCACCACCACATTCTCAAGGGCAATTAGGGATGGGCAATAAATGCTGGCCTTGCCAGCGACGCCCACATCCCATGAACGAATAAAAAAAAATTGGAATCAAAGATTGGCAGGCAAAACTGTAATCGAACAATGGGTGGCGTTTAAAGAGGAAATGGTTCAGGTACAGTCTAGGTACATTCCCACAAGGGGGAAAGGTAGGGCAACCAAAGCCAGAGCTCCTTGGATGACGAAAGAGATAGAGAGTAAGATGAAGTAGAAAAAAGGGGCATATGACAGATGTCAGGTTGATAATACAAGTGAGAACCAGGCTAGAAAGTACAGAGGAGAAGTGAAAAAGAAAACAGAAGGATCAAAGAGGGAGTATGAGAATAGACTGGCGACTAACATAAAAGGGAATCCAAAAGTTTTCTATAGGCATATAAACAGTAAGCGGGTAGTAAGAGGTGGGGTGGGGCTAATTAGGGACCAAAAAGGAGATCTACGCATGGAGGCAGAGGGCATGGCTGAGGTGCTAAATGAATACTTTGCATCTGTCTTTACCAAGAAGATGCTGCCAAAGTGACAGTAAAAGGGGAAGTAGTTGAGATACCGGATGGGGTGAAAATTGACAAAGAGGAGGTACTAGAAAGGCTGGCTATGCTTAAAGTAGATAAGTCTCCCAGTCCAGATCGGATGCATCCTAGGTTGCTGAAGGAAGTAAGGGTGAAAATTGCAGAGATCCTGGCCATAATCTTCTAAACATCCTTAGATACAGGGGTGGTGCCAGAGAACTGGAGAATTGCAAATGTTATACCATTGTTCAAAAAAGGGTGTAAGGATAAACACAGCAACTGCAGGCCAATCAGTTTAACTTCGGTGGTGGGGAAGGTTTTAGTAATGATAATCCAGGACAAAATTAATAGTCACTTGGACAAGTGCGGATTAATAAAGGAAAGCCAACACAGATTTGTTAAAGGCAAAATGTGTTGATGAGGGCAATGCGGTTGATGTGGTGTATATGGACTTACAAAAAGTATTTGATAAAGTGCCACATAATAGGCTTGTCAGCAAAATTGAAGCCCATGGAATAAAAAGGGGCAGTGGCAGCATGGATATGAAATTGGCTAAGTGACAGGAAACAGAGAGTAGTGGTGAACGGTTGTTTTTCGGACTGGAGGGAGGTATACAGTGGTGTTCACCAGGGGTCGGTGCTGGGACCACTGCTTTTCTTGATGTATATTAATGACTTGGACTTGGGTGTACAGGACACAATTTCAAAATTTGCAGATGACACAAAACTTGGACGTGTAGTAAACAATGCAAAGGATAGCAATAGACTTCAAGACGACATAGACAGGCTGGTGGAATGTCAGATGAAATGTAATGCAGAGAAGTGTGAAGTGATACATTTTGGCAGGAAAAACGAGGAGAGGCAATATAAACTAAATGGTACAATTCTAAAAGGGGTGCAGGAACAGAGAGACCTGGGGTATATGTACACAAATCTTTGAAGGTGGCAGCACAGGTTGAGAAAGCGGTTAAAAAACATACGGGATCCTGGGCTTTTTAAATAGAGGCATAGAGTACAAAAGCAAGGAAGTTATGTTGAACCTTTATAAAACACTGGTTCGGCCACAACTGGAGTATTGTGGCCAATTCTGGGCACCACACGTTAGGAAGGATGTGAAGGCTTCAGAGAAGGTGCAGTAAAGATTTACTAGAATGGTTCCAGGGATGAGGGACTTCATATACGTGGATATACTGGAGAAGATGGGGTTGTTCTCCTTACAGCAGAGAAGGTTGAGAGGAGATTTGTTAGAATTGTTTAAAATCATGATGGGTTTAGATAAAGTAAATAAAGAGAAACTGTTCCCATTGACGGAAGGGTCGAGAACCAGAGGATTTAAGGTGATTGGCAAAAGAACCAAAGGTGACATGAGGAGAAACTTTTTTAAGCAGATTCAATCGTGGCTTTCAAAAAGGAATTGGATAAATATTTGAAGAGAAAAAATTTGCAGAACTATGGGGAATGAGCGGGGGAATGGGACTAACTGGATTGCTCTTACAAAGAGACAGGACAGGCTCGATGGACCAAATGGCCTCCTTCTATGCTGTAACAATTCTGATTCTATATCTTGTACTTTTTTTGTGTACATGGAATGTTTGAGTTTGTCAAGTTGGTGTATGTCAGTACGGCCAATTAAACATTTAGAATCGCACACTGCTCCATCAGTTTTAACACAATCGAGTAAAAGTCTCTATTGCCCCAACAACACACCTTAGTTCCAGCCTTAGAAAACTACTCTCTTCTGCACCATTATCAATTTTTATATTTCCCATGACTACCATTTATGCCCTCTCTGAGTGAGCTGCCAACCCAGGTCCGTAGTTCCCTCTTTCCATGATAATAACCCTTATTTTGTAGAAATTAACAAATCAAAATCAAGTTGTCAGGTGATCACAATTTTGCTTCAGAGGTTTCCGTCCAATTAGAATCTGTTAGTGTTACTGAACGTAGATTAGGCAGTCAGGATCCATCTGTGATGGAGCAACTTTCACCCTTCTCAAGCACCTGATAGAATAAATAAGGAGAAACTGTTTCAACTGGGAGGAGGACACAGATTTGAGATCATTGGCAAACGAACCATGGGAGAGATGAAGTGGCGAATTGTTATTATCTGGAATGCACTACTTGAAAGGATAGTGGAAGCAGATTCAATAGTAACTTTCAAAAGGAAATTGGATATTTACTTAAAAAGGAAAATTTGTAGGGCTATGAGGAAAGAGCAGGGGAGTGGGATTAATTGGGACTCCAAAGTGGGATTCTTTCAAAGAGCCGTCATAGCCACAATGGGTCGAATGGCCTCCTTCTGTGCTGTATGATTCTACAACAACATTTTTGCAAAGACCGTTGTATAGATCAGAGCATAGAAGACTTGATTCATCCCTTTTATTAACTCAATTCCTGCTGTTTGCTGGATCCATTCCAATACCCCGGACCAGACCCAATTGCCAATGGTAAATCACATGTTCAACTTGTCAGTCACTGTTAATATGCAGAAGATGTTCATATAAGAAATTTTAAATCTGCCATCATCACCCCTCCTCAAGAAGCCCACCCTCGATCCCACCATCTCCAACCTCCCTTCCCTCTCCAAACTCCTTTGCAGATCTGTGCCCATCTCTCCCCCAACCCCCTGTTTCAATCCCTCCATTTAGGTTTCCACCCCACCCTCAGCATCAAAATAGTCCTAACCAAAATCACAAATGACATCCTCTGACATTGTGACAATGGTGCCTCATCCCTCCTCGACCTTTTTGCAGCTTTTAACACCGTCGATCACACCATCCTCCTCCAAAACTTCTCCTCCATTGTCCGGCTCAACGGGACTACCTCACTTGGTTCTACGTGTACCTATCTAATCATAGCCACAGCGTCTCTTGCAATGGTTTCTCTTCCCACTCCCATACCTCAACCTCTTTCTCATCTACATGCTGCCTCTTTGCAACATGATCTGCAGACATGGGGTCAGCTTCGACATGTACGCTGATGACACCCGACTCGACCTTACCACCACCTCTCTCATCTCCTTCACTGCATCTATGCTGTCAGATTGCTTGTCCAACGTCCAGACTTGGATCAGCGGCAATTTCCTCCAAGTAAACATTGGGAAGACAAAAGCCATCATCTTTAACTGCTGCTAGAATCTCCGACCCTGTCAAAGATTCTACCCCCACCATCCCCCGCCCCCGGCCACTGGCATCCTTTTCAAACACAAGCTGAACTTCCCACCCCTAATCATCTCCATCACAGCTGACTTCCACCTCCATAACATCGCCCACCTCTGCCCCCGCCTCAGCCAATCTGCTGTTGAAACCCTCATCTATGCCTTTGTCACCTCCAGACTCAATTACTCCAAAGCTGTCCTGGCTGGCCTCATAGAACAGTACCCAATGTGAGTACCCATAGAACTTTACTTAATTTGAGTACGAATGGAACTGTACTCAATGTGTGTCCCCATGGAACTGTACCCAATGTGAGTACCCATGAAACTGTGCCCAATGTGTGTACCCATGGAACTGTACCCAATGTGTGTACCCATGGAACTGTACCCAATGTGTGTACCCATGGAACTGTACCCAATGTGTGTACCCATGGAACTGTACCCAATGTGAGTACCCATGGAACTGTACCCAATGTGTGTACCCATAGAACTCTCTATTTTTCATTTTGTGATGCCTTCCATTGTTTTTCTCTCCTTTTCTTTTAGCCTCATGTCTGGCTTTCTCTCTCTCTCCCCCCACTTCATCATCTCTCTCTCTCTCTCTCTCTCTCCCCTTCCATCTCTTGCTCTCTTTGTCTCTAGCCCCATCTACCCCCCCATCTCTCTCAACTCCTACTCTCTTCCCCATTTCTCTTTCTAGCCCCGCGTCTCCCTTTCTCTCTCTCTCTTCCCTCCAATCTCTTGTTCCACACCGACTTCCATGAGCACCCTGCCCAATCTCCCTGTCGGCAGAAAGAAAAGTATCAGCTAATCCTCCTGACACCCGCTAAGGATAACTTCTCAAATACGGTCTGGCTGCCTTCTGTTCCACCTTGGCCTGGCGACCCTGCTCGGTTACCTTTGTCGCTTTAGCTGCAATTAAATTTTGAAATGTCGGCCAGTTGCCTTCTGCTGTCAGGACTGGGAGGCTGGAAGGAAATACAGTTGTACAGCACTGCACATAATGTTGGGTGCAGTTCCATGGGTACTAATGTTGCGTACAGTTCCATTGGTACAAATGTTGGATACAGTTCCATGGATGCTAATGTTGGGTACAGTTCCAGGGGCACTAATGTTGGGTACAGTTCCATGGGTACTCAAATTGGGTACAGTCCATGGGTAGTCACATTGGGTACAGTTCCATGGGTACTCACATTGGGTACAGTTCCATGGGTACTCACATTGGGTACAGTTCCATGGATACTTACATTTGGTACAGTTTCACGGGTACTTAGATTGGGTACAGTTGCATGGGTACTCACATTGGGTACAGTTCCATGGGTACTCACATTGGGTATAGATCCATGGGTCTTCACATTGGGTACAGTTCTGCCATACCCAAATTGGGTACAGCTCTATGGGTAGTAACATTGGGTACAGTTTCATGGGTACTTACATTGGGTACAGTTGCATGGGTAATCACGTTGCATACAGTTCCATGGGTAGTCAGGTTGGGTACAGTTCCATCAATTGTTACATTGGGTACAGTTCCATTGTAGTTACACCGGGTACAGTTCTATGGGTAGTTATGTTGGGTACAGTTCCAAGGGTAGTTGCATTGGGTACAGTTCCATGGATGTTCAAATTGAGTAGAGTTCCATTGTTCTCAAATTGGGTACAGTTCCATGCATACTTATATTGGATACAGTCCCTTGTGAGTGAGTACGGATCGATGGGTACTCATATTGGAGAAAGAAAGAAAGAAATCAGACAGAGAGAGATCAATATCTGCCATATATGGGACAATAGAGGGGAAGAGATGTATGTAAAGACTGGGGGAGAGACAGATGGACAAAAGACATTTCAGGGAGAAATATGGAGACAGAGAGATTGGCAACAGAGCGACTGGCCCAAAGAAGGACAGAGAATGAGCACTGAAAGAGAGAAAGAGATATCAGATAGGGGAAAGATTCTACGGATACGTCAATGGTGAGAGAACAGGGGAGGTTCAACGAGAGATCAGAGGAGAGGTATGTGCGGAAGAGAGAAAAACGAAAATGTCAGAGTGACAGAATAAGGGAGACACAAAGAAGATGCAAAGGATTCACTGTGACAAACACCACTGAAGAGTTCAGGGTGAAGGTTAATCTCATTTCCCTTTATTTTGCAGACAACTCAATTTACTGATGCTAACTGATTTGGATGATCTGATTGAGGATTTATCTGAAGTATCCATGCAACTGTACTCTATGTGAAGTGGAACACTACCCTATGTGAACTACCAATGGAACACTACCCTATGTGAACTACCAATGGAACTATACTCATTGTGAAGTACCCATGGAACTGTATTCAATGTGAAGTACCCGTGGAACTGTACCCAATGTGCTGTCCACAAGGTGAAGTACACTTGCAACTGTACCCAATGTGAAATACCCATGGAACATTATTCAGTGTGAAGAACCCATGGAAATTGCTCAATATGAAGTACCCATGAAGCCCTACTCAATGTGAAGTACCATGAAATTGTACTCAATGTGAAGTATCCATGGATCTGTGCACAATGTGAAGTACCCATGAAACTGTGCTCAATATGAAGTACCCATGGAAATGTACTCAATATGAAGTATCCATGGAACTGTACTCAATGTGAAGTATCCATGAAACTACTTAATGTGAAGTACACATGAAACTGTGATCAATATGAACTATCCACGAAACTAATTAATGTGTATTACCCATGGAAATGTATTCAATGTTAAGTACCCATCAAACTATACTTAATGTGAAGTACCCATCAAACTATACTCAATGTGAAGTACTCATCAAACTATACTCAATGTGAAGTACTCATCAAACTATACTCAATGTGAAGTACTCATCAAACTATACTCAATGTGAAGTACCCATCAAACTATACTCAATGCGAAGTACCCATGAAACTATACTCAATGTGAAGTACTCATCAAACTATACTCAATGTGAAGTACCCATCAAACTATACTCAATGTGAAGTACCCATCAAACTATACTTAATGTGAAGTACCCATGAAACTGTACTCAATGTGAAGTACCATGGAACTGTACTCAGTATGAAGAACCCACGGAGCAGTACCCAATGTGAAGTACCTATGAAACTTTTTTAAAAATTTGTTCATAGGATGTGGGCGTCGCTATCAAGGCCAGCATTTATTGCCCATACCTAATTGCCCTTGAGAAGGTGGTGGTGAGCCACCTTCTTGAACTTCTGCAGTCCGTGAAGTGAAGATTCTCCCGCACTGCTGTTAGGAAGGGAGTTCCAGGATTTTGACCCAGTGACAATGAAGGAACGGCGATATATTTCCAAGTCGGGATGGTGTGTGACTTGGAGGGGAACGTGCAGGTGGTGTCGTTCCCATGTGCCTGCTGCACTTGTCCTTCAAGGAGGTAGAGGTCGCAGGTTTGGGAGGTGCTGTCGAAGAAGCCTTGGTGAGTTGCTGCAGTGCATCCTGTAGGTGGTACACACTGCAGCCACAGTGTGCTGGTGGTGAAGGGAGTGAATGTTTAGGGTGGTGGATGGGGTGCCAATCAAGTAGGATGCTTTCTCCTGAATGGAGTCAAGCTTCTTGAGTGTTGTCGGAGCTGCACTCATCCAGGCAAGTGGAGAGTATTCCATCACACTCCTGACTTGTGCCTTGTAGATGGTGGAAAGGCTTTGGGGAGTCAGAAGGTGAGTCACTTGCAGCAGAACACCCAGCCTCTGACCCGCTCTCGTAGCCACAGCATTTATATGGCAGGTCCAGTTAAGTTTCTGGTCACTGGTGACCCCCAGGATGTTGATGGTAGGGGATTCGGTGATGGGTAATGCCGTTGAATGTCAAGGGGAGGTGGTTAGACTCTCTCTTGTTGGAGATGGTCATTGCCTGGCACTTATCTGGCACGAATGTTACTTTTCACTTATCGGCCCAAGCCTGGATGTTGTCCAGGTCTTGCTACATGCGGGCATGGACTGCTTCATTATCTGAAGGGTTATGAATGGAACAGAATGCTGTGCAATCATCAGCAAACATCCCCATTTCTAACCCTATGATGGAGGGAAGGTCATTGATGAAGCAGCTGAAGATGGTTGGGCCTAGGACACTGCCCTGAGGAACTCCTGTAGCAATATCCTGGGGCTGAGATGATTGGCCTCCAACAACCACTACCATCTTCCTTTGTGCAAGCCACTGGAGAGTTTTCCCCCTGATTCCCATTGACTTCAATTTTACTAGGGCTCCTTGGTGCCACACTCGGTCAAACGCTGTCTTGATGTTAAGGGTAGTCACTCTCACCTCACCTCTGGAATTCAGCTCTTTTGTCCATGTTTGGACCAAGGCCGTAATGAGGTCTGGAGCCAAGTGGTTCTGGCGGAACCCAAACTGAGCATCGGTGAGCAGGTTATTGGTGAGTAAGTGCCGCTTGATAGCACTGTGGACGATGCCTTCTATCACCTTGCTGATGATTGAGAGTAGGCTGATGGGGCGGTAATTGGCTGGATTGGATTTGTCCTGCTTTTTGTGGACAGGACATACCTGGGCAGTTTGCCACATTGTCAGGTAGATGCCTGTATTGTAGTTGTGCTGGAACAGCTTGGTTAGAGGCGCAGTTAGTTCTACAGCACAAGCCTTCAGCACTACAGCTGGGATGTTGTCGGGGCCCATAGTCTTTGCTGTATCCATTGCACTCAGCCATTTCTTGATATCACATGGAATGAATCAAATTAGCTGAAGACTGGCTTCTGTGATGGTGGGGATATCGGGAGGAGGCCGAGATGGATCATCCACTCGGCACTTCTGGCTGAAAACGGTTGCAAACGCTTCAGCCTTATCTTTTGCACTGACGTGCTGGACTCTGCCATCATTGAGGATGGGGATGTCCACAGATCCTCCTCCTCCCGTTAGTTGTTTAATTGTCCACCACCATTCACAACTGGATGTGACAGGACTGCAGAGCTTTGATCTGATCCGTTGGTTGTGGAATCGCTTAGCTCTGTCTATAGCATGTTGCTTCCGCTGTTTAGCATGCATGTAGTCTTGTGTTGTAGCTTCAGCAGGTTTGCACCTCATTTTTAGGTTCGTCTGGTGCTGCTCCTGGCCTGCTCTTCTACACTCCTCATTGAACCAGGGTTGATCCCCTGGCTTGTTGGTAATGGTAGAGTGAGGAATATGCCGGGCCATGAGGTTACAGATTGTGGTGGAATACAATTCTGCTGCTGCTGATATCCCACAGCGCCTCATGGATGCCCAGTTTTGAGCTGTTAGATCTATTCTGAATCTATCCCATTTAGCACAGTGGTAGTGCCACATAACTCGTTGGATGGTGTCCTCAGTGTGACGATGGGACTTCGTCTCCACAAGGACTATGCGGTGGTCACTCCTACCAACACTGTCATGGACAGATGCATCTGCGACAGGTAGATTGGTGAGGATGAGGTCAAGTAGATTTTTCCCTTGTATTGATTCGCTCACCACCTGCCGCAGGCCCAGTCTGGCAGCTATGCCCTTCAGGACTTGGCCAGCTGTCAGTAGTGGTGCTACCGAGCCCTCTTGCCGAAGTCCCTCACCCAGAGTACATTCTGTGCCCTTGCTACCCTCAGTGCTTCCTCCAAGTGGTGCTCAACATGGAGGAGGACTGATTCATCAGCTGAGGGAGGGCGGTTGGTGGTAATCAGCAGGAGTTTTCCTTGCCCATATTCGACCTGAAGCCATGAGATTTCATGGGATCCAGAGTCAATGTTGAGGACTCCCAGGGCCACTCTCTCCTGACTGTATATCACTGTACCGCCACCTCCGGTGAGTCTGTCCAGCCGGTGGGACAGGACATACCCAGGGATGGTAATGGAAGAGTCTGGAACGTTGGCTGAAAGGTATGATTCTGTGAGTATGGCTATGTCAGGCTGTTGCTTGACTAGTCTGTGGGACAGCTCTCCCAATTTTGGTACAAGTCCCCAGATGTTAGTGAGGAGGACTTTGCAGGGTCGACTGGGCTTGATTTACCTTTGTCGTGTTCAGTGCCTAGTGGTCCAATGCTGGGCGGTCCATACGGTTTTATTCCTTTTGTCACTTTCTGTAGCGAGATTGTACAACTGAGTGGCTTGCTAGGCCATTTCAGAGGGTGAGTAAGAATCAACCACATTGCAGTGGGTCTGGAGTCACATGTAGGCCAGACCGGGTAAGGACGGAACATTTCCTTCCCTAAAGGACATTAGTGAACCAGATGGGTTTTTTGACAATCTGGTAGTTTCATGGCCATCAGTACTGAAACTAGTTTTTTTTAATTCCAGATTTTATTTAATTAATTGAATTTAAATTCCCCAGCTGCCGTGGCGGGATTTGAACTCATGACTCTGGATTACTAGTCCAGTAACATAACCACCACTGTGCTACCATGCCCATATAAATATGAAGTACCATGGAACTGTACTCAATGTGAAGTAACCATGGAATTACACTCAATGTGAAGAACCCATGGAACTGTACTCAATCTGAAATAGCCAAGGAATTGTACTCAATGCGAAGTACCCATGAAACTGTGCTCAATATGAAGTACCCATGAAAATGTACTCAATATGAAGAACCCATGGAAATATACTCAATATTAAGTACCCATGGAACAGCACTCTGTGACATACCCATGAAACTGTACTCAATATGAAGTACCCATGCGATTGTGCCTAATATTTGCAGACGACACAAAGCTGGAGTGGAATGTGAGCTGTGAGGAGGATGCAAAAGAGGCTCCAATGTGATTTAGACAAGTTGGGTGAATGGGTAAGAACATGGCAGATCCAGTATAACGTAGATAAATGTGAGGTTATTCACTTTGGTTGTAAAAACAGAAAGGCAGTTAATTTTCTGAATGGTGATAGATCGGGAAAAGCGGAGGTGCAACGAGACCTGGGTGTCCTTGTACACCAGTCGCTGGAAGCGTGCATTCAGGTGCAGCAAGCAGTTACGAAGGCAAATGGTATGTTGGCCTTCATTGCAAGAGGATTTGAGTACAGAAGCAGAGATGTCTTACTGCAGTTATACAGGGCCTTGGTGAGACCACATCTGGAGTATTGTGTGCAGTTTTGGTCTCCTTATCTGAGGAAGGATGTCCTTGCCATGGAGGGAGTGCAACAAAGGTTTACCAGACTGATTCCCGGGATGGCAGGACTGACGAATGAGGAGAGATTGGGTCGATTAGGCCTATATTCACTAGAGTTTAGAAGAGTGAGAGGTGATCACATCGAAACATATAAAATTCTAACAGGACTAGACAGACTAGATGCAAGGAGGATGTTC
Organism: Heptranchias perlo; assembly: GCF_035084215.1. Taxonomy (NCBI): domain Eukaryota; kingdom Metazoa; phylum Chordata; class Chondrichthyes; order Hexanchiformes; family Hexanchidae; genus Heptranchias; species Heptranchias perlo. The sequence goes on along the minus strand of NC_090328.1, from coordinate 97,255,192 downwards.
CCAATGGCTGGGGAGTCCAGAACCAGGGGTCACAGTCTCAGGATACGGGATATGCCATTTAGAACCGAGATGAGGAGAAATTTATTCTCTCAGAGGGTGATGAACCTGTGGAATTCTCTACCACAGAAGGCAGTGGAGGCAAAGTCATTAGATGTATTCGAGAAGGAGATAGATATATTTCTTAATGCTAAAGGAATCAAGGGATATGGGGAAAAAGCGGGAACAGGGTACTGAGTTAGACGATCAGCCATGATCATTTTGAATGGCGGAGCAGGCCCAAAGGGCCGAATTGCCTACACTTGCTCCTATTTTCTATGTTTAATATGAAGTACCCATTAAACCGTACTCAGTATGAAGAACCTGCGGAACAGTACCCAATGTGAAGTGCCAATGAAACTGTATTCAATGTGAAATTCCCATGAAACTTTACTCAAAGTAATGTACCCAAGAAATTATACTTACAGTGAAGGACCCTAAAATTGCATTCAATATGAAATACCCATGAAACTGTACTGAATGTGAAGTAACCCTGGAAGTGTACTCAGTATGAAGCACCCATGAAACTGTACTCAATATAAAATACCCACGGAATTGAACTCAACATTAAGTACCTGTGGAACTGTACGCAATGTAAAGTACCCATGGAACTGTACTCAATTGGAAGTAACAATGGAACTGTACTCAATGTGAAGTACTCATTGAACAGTACTCAATGTGAAGTATCCATGGAACTGTACTCCATATGAGGTAGCCATGAAGCTGTACTCAATGTGAAGTACCCATAAAACTGTACTCTGTGTGAAGTACACACGAAACTGTATTTTTTTATATTCGTTCATGGGATGTGGGCGTCGCTGGCAAGGTATTTATTGCCCATCCCTAATTTCCCTTGAGAAGGTGGTGGTGAGCCGCCTTCTTGAACCATTGCTGTCCGTGTGGTGAAGGTTCTCCCACAGTGCTGTTAGAAAGGGAGTTCCAGGATTTTGACCCAGCGACGACGAAGGAACGGCGATATATTTCCAAGTCAGGATGGTGTGTGACTTGGAGGGCAACATGCAGGTGGTGTTGTTCCCATGTACCTGCTGCCCTTGTCCTTCTAAGTGGTAGAACTCGACACCATCCAGGACAAAGCAGCCCGCTTGATTGGCACCCCATCCACCACCCTAAACATTCACTCCCTTCACCACCGGCGCACAATGGCTGCAATGTGTACCATCCACAGGATGCACTGCAGCAACTCGCCAAGGCTTCTTCGACAGCACCTCCCAAACCCGCAATCTCTACCACCTAGACGGACAAGGGCAGCAACCACATGGGAACAACACCACTTGCAGATTCCCCTCCAGGTCACACACCATCCCGACTTGGAAAAATATCGCCATTCCTTCTTCGTCGCTGGGTCAAAATCCTGGAACTCCCTACCTAACAACACTGTGGGAGAACCTTCACCATACGGACTGCAGCGGTTCAAGGAGGCGGCTCACCACCACCTTCTCAAGGGCAATTAGGGATGGGCAATAAATGCTGGCCTTGCCAGTGACACCCACATCCCATGAACGAATAAAAAAAAAATTATACTCAAAGTGAGGTACCCATAAAAATGTACTCAGTGTGAAGTACCCTTATCACTTTACTCAATATGAAGTAACTATGAAACTGTACTGAATGTGAAGTAACTCTGGAGCTGTACTCCACATGAAGTAACCATGAAACTGTACTCTATGTGAAGTACACATGGAAATGTACTCAATGTGAATTACCCATGGATCTGTACACAATGTGAATCACCTATGGAACTATACTTAACGTGAAATGCCCATGGAAATGTATGCAATGTGAAGTAACCATGGAACTGTACTCAATGTGAAGTACCCATAAAACTGTACTCAATATGAAGTACCCATAAAACAGTACTCAGTGAAATACACAAGGAACTGTACTTGATATTAAGTCCCCATAGAACTGTACTCAGTGTAAGGTACCCATGAAACTGTACTCAATATTAAGTCCCCCTGGAACTCTACTTAATACGAAGTTCCCATGCAACTGTACTCAGTGTGATGTACCCATGGAACAGTACTCAATATGAAGTAGCCATGGAACTGTAATCAGTCTGAAGTACACGTGAAAGTGTACTCATTGTGAACTACCAATGGAAGTGTACTTAATGTGAAGTTCAAATGTAAGTGTACTTAATATGAAGTACTCATAGAGCTGTACTCAAGATGGCGTACCCATGGAACTGTGTTCAGTGTGAAGTACACATGTAACTGCACTCAATGTGAAGTACCCATGAAACTTTACTCAATACAAAGTACCCATGAAACTTCGTATTGAGTGAAGTACCCATGAAACTTTACTCAATACGAAGTACCCATGAAACTTCACTCAATACGAAGTACCCATGAAACTTTACTCAATACGAAGTACCCATGACACTTTACTCAATACGAAATACCCATGAAACTTTACTCAATACGAAGTACCCATGAAACTTTACTCCATATGAAGTACCCATGACACTTTACTCAATACGAAGTACCCATGAAACTTTACTCAATACGAAGTACCCATGACACTTTACTCAATACGAAGTACCCATGACACTTTACTCAATACGAAGTACCCATGAAACTTCACTCAATACGAAGTACCCATGAAACTTCACTCAATACGAAGTACCCATGAAACTTTACTCAATACGAAGTACCCATGACACTTTACTCAATACGAAGTACCCATGACACTTTACTCAATACGAAGTACCCATGAAACTTCACTCAATACAAAGTACCCATGAAACTTTACTCAATACGAAGTACCCATGACACTTTACTCAATACGAAGTACCCATGAAACTTCACTCAATACGAAGTACCCGTGAAACTTCACTCAATACGAAGTACCCATGACACTTTACTCAATACGAAGTACCCATGACACTTTACTCAATACGAAGTACCCATGAAACTTCACTCAATACGAAGTACCCATGAAACTTCACTCAATACGAAGTACCCATGAAACTTCACTCAATACAAAGTACCCGTGAAACTTCACTCAATACGAAGTACCCATGACACTTTACTCAATACGAAGTACCCATGAAACTTTACTCCATACGAAGTACCCATGACACTTTACTCAATACGAAATACCCATGACACTTTACTCAATACGAAGTACCCATGACACTTTACTCCATACGAAGTACCCATGAAACTTTACTCAATACGAAGTACCCATGAAACTTCACTCAATACAAAGTACCCGTGAAACTTCACTCAATACGAAGTACCCATGACACTTTACTCAATACGAAGTACCCATGACACTTTACTCAATACGAAGTACCCATGAAACTTCACTCAATACGAAGTACCCATGAAACTTCACTCCATACGAAGTACCCATGAAACTTTACTCAATACGAAGTACCCATGACACTTTACTCAATACGAAGTACCCATGAAACTTTACTCCATACGAAGTACCCATGACACTTTACTCAATACGAAATACCCATGACACTTTACTCAATACGAAGTACCCATGACACTTTACTCCATACGAAGTACCCATGAAACTTTACTCAATACGAAGTACCCATGAAACTTCACTCAATACGAAGTACCCATGAAACTTTACTCAATACGAAGTACCCATGAAACTTCACTCAATACGAAGTACCCATGACACTTTACTCCATACGAAGTACCCATGAAACTTTACTCCATACGAAGTACCCATGAAACTTCACTCAATACGAAGTACCCATGAAACTTCACTCAATACGAAGTACCCATGAAACTTTACTCAATACGAAGTACCCATGACACTTTACTCAATACGAAGTACCCATGACACTTTACTCAATACGAAGTACCCATGAAACTTCACTCAATACAAAGTACCCATGAAACTTTACTCAATACGAAGTACCCATGACACTTTACTCAATACGAAGTACCCATGAAACTTCACTCAATACGAAGTACCCGTGAAACTTCACTCAATACGAAGTACCCATGACACTTTACTCAATACGAAGTACCCATGACACTTTACTCAATACGAAGTACCCATGAAACTTCACTCAATACGAAGTACCCATGAAACTTCACTCAATACGAAGTACCCATGAAACTTCACTCAATACGAAGTACCCGTGAAACTTCACTCAATACGAAGTACCCATGACACTTTACTCAATACGAAGTACCCATGAAACTTTACTCCATACGAAGTACCCATGACACTTTACTCAATACGAAATACCCATGACACTTTACTCAATACGAAGTACCCATGACACTTTACTCCATACGAAGTACCCATGAAACTTTACTCAATACGAAGTACCCATGAAACTTCACTCAATACAAAGTACCCGTGAAACTTCACTCAATACGAAGTACCCATGACACTTTACTCCATACGAAGTACCCATGAAACTTCACTCAATACGAAGTACCCATGACACTTTACTCAATACGAAGTACCCATGACACTTTACTCAATACGAAGTACCCATGAAACTTCACTCAATACGAAGTACCCATGAAACTTCACTCAATACGAAGTACCCATGAAACTTCACTCAATACGAAGTACCCGTGAAACTTCACTCAATACGAAGTACCCATGACACTTTACTCAATACGAAGTACCCATGAAACTTTACTCCATACGAAGTACCCATGACACTTTACTCAATACGAAATACCCATGACACTTTACTCAATACGAAGTACCCATGACACTTTACTCCATACGAAGTACCCATGAAACTTTACTCAATACGAAGTACCCATGAAACTTCACTCAATACGAAGTACCCATGAAACTTTACTCAATACGAAGTACCCATGAAACTTCACTCAATACGAAGTACCCATGACACTTTACTCCATACGAAGTACCCATGAAACTTTACTCCATACGAAGTACCCATGAAACTTCACTCAATACGAAGTACCCATGAAACTTTACTCAATACGAAGTACCCATGAAACTTTACTCAATACGAAGTACCCATGAAACTTCACTCAATACGAAGTACCCGTGAAACTTCACTCAATACGAAGTACCCATGACACTTTACTCAATACGAAGTACCCATGAAACTTTACTCCATACGAAGTACCCATGACACTTTACTCAATACGAAATACCCATGACACTTTACTCAATACGAAGTACCCATGACACTTTACTCCATACGAAGTACCCATGAAACTTTACTCAATACGAAGTACCCATGAAACTTCACTCAATACGAAGTACCCATGAAACTTTACTCAATACGAAGTACCCATGAAACTTCACTCAATACGAAGTACCCATGACACTTTACTCCATACGAAGTACCCATGAAACTTTACTCCATACGAAGTACCCATGAAACTTCACTCAATACGAAGTACCCATGAAACTTTACTCAATACGAAGTACCCATGAAACTTTACTCAATACGAAGTACCCGTGAAACTTCACTCAATACGAAGTACCCATGACACTTTACTCCATACGAAGTACCCATGAAACTTTACTCCATACGAAGTACCCATGAAACTTCACTCAATACGAAGTACCCATGAAACTTTACTCAATACGAAGTACCCATGAAACTTTACTCAATACGAAGTACCCATGAAACTTCACTCAATACGAAGTACCCATGACACTTTACTCCATACGAAGTACCCATGAAACTTTACTCAATACGAAATACCCATGACACTTTACTCAATACGAAGTACCCATGACACTTTACTCCATACGAAGTACCCATGACACTTTACTCAATACGAAATACCCATGACACTTTACTCAATACGAAGTACCCATGACACTTTACTCCATACGAAGTACCCATGAAACTTTACTCAATACGAAGTACCCATGAAACTTCACTCAATACGAAGTACCCATGAAACTTTACTCAATACGAAGTACCCATGAAACTTCACTCAATACGAAGTACCCATGACACTTTACTCCATACGAAGTACCCATGAAACTTTACTCCATACGAAGTACCCATGAAACTTCACTCAATACGAAGTACCCATGAAACTTTACTCAATACGAAGTACCCATGAAACTTTACTCAATACGAAGTACCCATGAAACTTTACTCAATACGAAGTACCCATGAAACTTCACTCAATACGAAGTACCCATGAAACTTCACTCAATACGAAGTACCCATGAAACTTCACTCAATACGAAGTACCCGTGAAACTTCACTCAATACGAAGTACCCATGACACTTTACTCAATACGAAGTACCCATGAAACTTTACTCCATACGAAGTACCCATGACACTTTACTCAATACGAAGTACCCATGAAACTTCACTCAATACGAAGTACCCATGAAACTTTACTCAATACGAAGTACCCATGAAACTTCACTCAATACGAAGTACCCATGACACTTTACTCCATACGAAGTACCCATGAAACTTTACTCCATACGAAGTACCCATGAAACTTCACTCAATACGAAGTACCCATGAAACTTTACTCAATACGAAGTACCCATGAAACTTTACTCAATACGAAGTACCCATGAAACTTCACTCAATACGAAGTACCCGTGAAACTTCACTCAATACGAAGTACCCATGACACTTTACTCAATACGAAGTACCCATGAAACTTTACTCCATACGAAGTACCCATGACACTTTACTCAATACGAAATACCCATGACACTTTACTCAATACGAAGTACCCATGACACTTTACTCCATACGAAGTACCCATGAAACTTTACTCAATACGAAGTACCCATGAAACTTCACTCAATACGAAGTACCCATGAAACTTTACTCAATACGAAGTACCCATGAAACTTCACTCAATACGAAGTACCCATGACACTTTACTCCATACGAAGTACCCATGAAACTTTACTCCATACGAAGTACCCATGAAACTTCACTCAATACGAAGTACCCATGAAACTTTACTCAATACGAAGTACCCATGAAACTTTACTCAATACGAAGTACCCATGAAACTTCACTCAATACGAAGTACCCATGACACTTTACTCCATACGAAGTACCCATGAAACTTTACTCCATACGAAGTACCCATGAAACTTCACTCAATACGAAGTACCCATGAAACTTTACTCAATACGAAGTACCCATGAAACTTTACTCAATACGAAGTACCCATGAAACTTCACTCAATACGAAGTACCCATGACACTTTACTCCATACGAAGTACCCATGAAACTTTACTCAATACGAAATACCCATGACACTTTACTCAATACGAAGTACCCATGACACTTTACTCCATACGAAGTACCCATGACACTTTACTCAATACGAAATACCCATGACACTTTACTCAATACGAAGTACCCATGACACTTTACTCCATACGAAGTACCCATGAAACTTTACTCAATACGAAGTACCCATGAAACTTCACTCAATACGAAGTACCCATGAAACTTTACTCAATACGAAGTACCCATGAAACTTCACTCAATACGAAGTACCCATGACACTTTACTCCATACGAAGTACCCATGAAACTTTACTCCATACGAAGTACCCATGAAACTTCACTCAATACGAAGTACCCATGAAACTTTACTCAATACGAAGTACCCATGAAACTTTACTCAATACGAAGTACCCATGAAACTTCACTCAATACGAAGTACCCATGACACTTTACTCCATACGAAGTACCCATGAAACTTTACTCCATACGAAGTACCCATGAAACTTCACTCAATACGAAGTACCCATGAAACTTTACTCAATACGAAGTACCCATGAAACTTTACTCAATACGAAGTACCCATGAAACTTCACTCAATACGAAGTACCCATGACACTTTACTCCATACGAAGTACCCATGAAACTTTACTCAATACGAAATACCCATGACACTTTACTCAATACGAAGTACCCATGACACTTTACTCAATACGAAGTACCCATGAAACTTTACTCAATACGAAGTACCCATGACACTTTACTCAATACGAAGTACCCATGAAACTTCACTCAATACGAAGTACCCATGAAACTTTACTCAATACGAAGTACCCATGAAACTTTACTCAATACGAAGTACCCATGACACTTTACTCAATACGAAGTACCCATGAAACTTCACTCAATACGAAGTACCCATGAAACTTCACTCAATACGAAGTACCCATGAAACTTCACTCAATACGAAGTACCCATGACACTTTACTCCATACGAAGTACCCATGAAACTTTACTCAATACGAAGTACCCATGAAACTTCACTCAATACGAAGTACCCATGAAACTTTACTCAATACGAAGTATCCATGAAACTTTACTCAATACGAAGTACCCGTGAAACTTCACTCAATACGAAGTACCCATGAAACTTCACTCAATACGAAGTACCCATGAAACTTCACTCAATACGAAGTACCCATGACACTTTACTCCATACGAAGTACCCATGAAACTTCACTCAATACGAAGTACCCATGAAACTTTACTCAATACGAAGTACCCATGAAACTTTACTCAATACGAAGTACCCATGACACTTTACTCAATACGAAGTACCCATGAAACTTCACTCAATAGGAAGTACCCATGAAACTTCACTCAATACGAAGTACCCATGAAACTTTACTCAATACGAAGTACCCATGAAACTTTACTCAATACGAAGTACCCATGAAACTTCACTCAATACGAAGTACCCATGACACTTTACTCCATACGAAGTACCCATGAAACTTCACTCAATACGAAGTACCCATGAAACTTTACTCAATACGAAGTACCCATGAAACTTTACTCAATACGAAGTACCCATGAAACTTCACTCAATACGAAGTACCCATGACACTTTACTCCATACGAAGTACCCATGAAACTTCACTCAATACGAAGTACCCATGAAACTTCACTCAATACGAAGTACCCATGACACTTTACTCAATACGAAATACCCATGACACTTTACTCAATACGAAGTACCCATGAAACTTTACTCAATACGAAGTACCCATGAAACTTTACTCAATACGAAGTACCCATGACACTTTACTCAATACGAAATACCCATGACACTTTACTCAATACGAAGTACCCATGAAACTTTACTCAATACGAAGTACCCATGACACTTTACTCAATACGAAGTACCCATGACACTTTACTCAATACGAAGTACCCATGAAACTTTACTCAATACGAAGTACCCATGACACTTTACTCAATACGAAATACCCATGACACTTTACTCAATACGAAGTACCCATGAAACTTTACTCAATACGAAGTACCCATGACACTTTACTCAATACGAAATACCCATGACACTTTACTCAATACGAAGTACCCATGAAACTTTACTCAATACGAAGTACCCATGACACTTTACTCAATACGAAGTACCCATGACACTTTACTCAATACGAAGTACCCATGAAACTTTACTCAATACGAAGTACCCATGACACTTTACTCAATACGAAATACCCATGACACTTTACTCAATACGAAGTACCCATGAAACTTTACTCAATACGAAGTACCCATGACACTTTACTCCATACGAAGTACCCATGAAACTTCACTCAATACGAAGTACCCATGAAACTTCACTCAATACGAAGTACCCATGAAACTTCACTCAATACGAAGTACCCATGAAACTTCACTCCATACGAAGTACCCATGAAACTTTACTCCATACGAAGTACCCATGACACTTTACTCCATACGAAGTACCCATGAAACTTCACTCCATACGAAGTACCCATGAAACTTCACTCAATACGAAGTACCCATGAAACTTTACTCAATAAGAAGTACCCATGAAACTTCACTCAATACGAAGTACCCATGAAACTTTACTCAATACAAAGTACCCATGAAACTTCACTCAATACGAAGTACCCATGAAACTTTACTCCATACGAAGTACCCATGAAACTTCACTCCATACGAAGTACCCATGAAACTTCACTCAATACAAAGTACCCATGAAACTTCACTCAATACGAAGTACCCATGAAACTTTACTCAATACGAAGTACCTATGAAACTTCACTCAATACAAAGTACCCATGAAACTTCACTCAATACAAAGTACCCATGAAACTTCACTCAATACGAAGTACCTATGAAACTTTACTCAATACGAAGTACCCATGAAACTTCACTCAATACGAAGTACCCATGAAACTTCACTCCATACGAAGTACCCATGACACTTTACTCCATACGAAGTACCTATGAAACTTTACTCAATACAAAGTACCCATGAAACTTCACTCAATACAAAGTACCCATGAAATTTCACTCAATACGAAGTACCTATGAAACTTTACTCAATACGAAGTACCCATGACACTTTACTCCATACGAAGTACCCATGAAACTTCACTCAATACGAAGTACCCATGAAACTTCACTCCATACGAAGTACCCATGAAACTTCACTCAATACGAAGTACCTATGAAACTTTACTCAATACGAAGTACCCATGACACTTTACTCCATACGAAGTACCCATGAAACTTCACTCAATACGAAGTACCCATGAAACTTCACTCCATACGAAGTACCCATGAAACTTCACTCAATACGAAGTACCCATGACACTTTACTCCATACGAAGTACCCATGAAACTTCACTCCATACGAAGTACCCATGAAACTTCACTCAATACGAAGTACCCATGAAACTTTACTCAATACGAAGTACCCATGAAACTTCACTCAATACAAAGTACCCATGAAACTTCACTCAATACGAAGTACCCATGAAACTTCACTCCATACGAAGTACCCATGAAACTTTACTCAATACGAAGTACCCATGAAACTTCACTCAATACGAAGTACCCATGAAACTTCACTCAATACGAAGTACCCATGAAACTTTACTCAATACGAAGTACCCATGAAACTTTACTCAATACGAAGTACCCATGAAACTTCACTCAATACGAAGTACCCATGAAACTTCACTCAATACGAAGTACCCATGAAACTTTACTCCATACGAAGTACCCATGAAACTTTACTCAATACGAAGTACCCATGAAACTTCACTCAATACGAAGTACCCATGAAACTTCACTCAATACGAAGTACCCATGAAACTTTACTCAATACGAAGTACCCATGAAACTTTACTCAATACGAAGTACCCATGAAACTTCACTCAATACGAAGTACCCATGAAACTTCACTCAATACGAAGTACCCATGAAACTTTACTCCATACGAAGTACCCATGAAACTTTACTCAATACGAAGTACCCATGAAACTTCACTCAATACGAAGTACCCATGAAACTTCACTCAATACGAAGTACCCATGAAACTTCACTCAATACGAAGTACCCATGAAACTTTACTCAATACGAAGTACCCATGAAACTTCACTCCATACGAAGTACCCATGAAACTTCACTCCATACGAAGTACCCATGAAACTTCACTCAATACGAAGTACCCATGAAACTTCACTCCATACGAAGTACCCATGAAACTTCACTCCATACGAAGTACCCATGAAACTTCACTCAATACGAAGTACCCATGAAACTTCACTCAATACGAAGTACCCATGAAACTTTACTCAATACGAAGTACCCATGAAACTTTACTCAATACGAAGTACCCATGAAACTTCACTCAATACGAAGTACCCATGAAACTTCACTCAATACGAAGTACCCATGAAACTTCACTCAATACGAAGTACCCATGAAACTTTACTCAATACGAAGTACCCATGAAACTTCACTCCATACGAAGTACCCATGAAACTTCACTCCATACGAAGTACCCATGAAACTTCACTCCATACGAAGTACCCATGAAACTTTACTCAATACGAAGTACCCGTGAAACTTCACTCAATACGAAGTACCCGTGAAACTTCACTCAATACGAAGTACCCGTGAAACTTCACTCAATACGAAGTACCCATGAAACTTCACTCAATACGAAGTATCCATGAAACTTCACTCAATACGAAGTACCCATGAAACTTTACTCAATACGAAATACCCATGACACTTTACTCAATACGAAGTACCCATGGAACTTTACTCCATACGAAGTACCCATGAAACTTCACTCAATACGAAGTACCCATGAAACTTCACTCAATACGAAGTACCCATGAAACTTTACTCAATATGAAGTACCCATGACACTTCACTCAATATCAAGTAACAAGGATATTGTACTGAATCTGAAGTAACCCTGGAGCTCTAGTCAATATGAAGTAACCATGAAACTGTACTCAATGTGAAGGACCAATGAAACCGGACTCAATGTGAAGTACACATGGAACTGGACTCAATGTAATGTACACAAGAAGTTATACTCAAAGTGAGGTACCCATAAAACTGTACTCAATGTGAAGTACCCTTATCACTTTACTCACGATGAAGTAACTATGAAACTGTACTGAATGTGAAGTAACTCTGGAGCTGCACTTTACATGAAGTAACCATGAAACTGTACTCTATGTGAAGGACCAACAAAATTGTCACCCTTAATGTGAAGTACGCATGGAAATGTATTCAATGTGAAGCACCTAAGAAACTATACCCATTGTGAAGTACACATGGAACTATACTCAATGTGAAGTACCCATCAAACTGTTCTCACTGTGAAATACCCTTGAAACTGTACTCAATGTGAAGTTCTCATGGAACTGTACTCAATGTAAAGTAACCATGAAACTGTACTCAATGTGAAGTTCTCATGGAACTGTACTCAATGTAAAGTACCCCTGGAACTGTACTCAATGTAAAGTAACCATGAAACTGTACTAAATGTGAAGTACACCTGAAACTGTATTCAATGTGAAGTGCACATGGAACTATACTCAATGTGATGCACACATGAAACTGTACTCAATGTGAAGTACCCGTGGAACTGTATTCAATGTGAAGTACACAGTAAAACTATACTCAATGTTAAGTACCCTTATCACTGTGCTCAATATGAATTACCCATTTAACTGTACTCAACGTGAAGTACCCATAAAACTGTACTCAACGTGAAGTACCAATAAAACTGTACTCAACGTGAAGTACCAATAAAACTGTACTCAACGTGAAGTACCAATAAAACTGTACTCAACGTGAAGGACCCATAAAACTGTACTCAACGTGAAGTACCAATAAAACTGTACTCAACGTGAAGTACCCATAAAACTGCTTTCAATATGAGGTAACATGAAACTGTACTCAATCTGAAGTACCCATGGAACTATACTCAATAGGAAGTACCCATGGAACTGTACTCAATAGGAAGAATCCATGGAACTGTACACAATATGAAGTACCCATGAAACTTTACTCAATACGAAGTACCCATGAAACTTCACTCAATACGAAGTACCCATGAAACTTCACTCAATACGAAGTACCCATGAAACTTCACTCAATACGAAGTACCCATGAAACTTTACTCAATACGAAGTACCTATGAAACTTCACTCAATACGAAGTACCCATGAAACTTCACTCAATACAAAGTACCCATGAAACTTCACTCAATACGAAGTACCCATGAAACTTTACTCAATACGAAGTACCTATGAAACTTTACTCAATACAAAGTACCCATGAAACTTCACTCAATACAAAGTACCCATGAAACTTCACTCAATACGAAGTACCCATGAAACTTCACTCAATACGAAGTACCCATGAAACTTCACTCAATACGAAGTACCCATGAAACTTCACTCCATACGAAGTACCCATGACACTTTACTCCATACGAAGTACCTATGAAACTTTACTCAATACAAAGTACCCATGAAACTTCACTCAATACAAAGTACCCATGAAACTTCACTCAATACGAAGTACCTATGAAACTTTACTCAATACGAAGTACCCATGACACTTTACTCCATACGAAGTACCCATGAAACTTCACTCAATACGAAGTACCCATGAAACTTCACTCCATACGAAGTACCCATGAAACTTCACTCAATACGAAGTACCTATGAAACTTTACTCAATACGAAGTACCCATGACACTTTACTCCATACGAAGTACCCATGAAACTTCACTCAATACGAAGTACCCATGAAACTTCACTCCATACGAAGTACCCATGAAACTTCACTCAATACGAAGTACCCATGACACTTTACTCCATACGAAGTACCCATGAAACTTCACTCCATACGAAGTACCCATGAAACTTCACTCAATACGAAGTACCCATGAAACTTTACTCAATACGAAGTACCCATGAAACTTCACTCAATACAAAGTACCCATGAAACTTCACTCAATACAAAGTACCCATGAAACTTCACTCAATACGAAGTACCCATGAAACTTCACTCCATACGAAGTACCCATGAAACTTTACTCAATACGAAGTACCCATGAAACTTCACTCAATACGAAGTACCCATGAAACTTCACTCAATACGAAGTACCCATGAAACTTTACTCAATACGAAGTACCCATGAAACTTTACTCAATACGAAGTACCCATGAAACTTCACTCAATACGAAGTACCCATGAAACTTCACTCAATACGAAGTACCCATGAAACTTTACTCCATACGAAGTACCCATGAAACTTTACTCAATACGAAGTACCCATGAAACTTCACTCAATACGAAGTACCCATGAAACTTCACTCAATACGAAGTACCCATGAAACTTCACTCAATACGAAGTACCCATGAAACTTTACTCAATACGAAGTACCCATGAAACTTCACTCCATACGAAGTACCCATGAAACTTCACTCCATACGAAGTACCCATGAAACTTCACTCAATACGAAGTACCCATGAAACTTTACTCAATACGAAGTACCCATGAAACTTCACTCCATACGAAGTACCCATGAAACTTCACTCCATACGAAGTACCCATGAAACTTCACTCAATACGAAGTACCCATGAAACTTCACTCAATACGAAGTACCCATGAAACTTTACTCAATACGAAGTACCCATGAAACTTCACTCAATACGAAGTACCCATGAAACTTCACTCAATACGAAGTACCCATGAAACTTCACTCAATACGAAGTACCCATGAAACTTTACTCAATACGAAGTACCCATGAAACTTCACTCCTTACGAAGTACCCATGAAACTTCACTCCATACGAAGTACCCATGAAACTTCACTCCATACGAAGTACCCATGAAACTTTACTCAATACGAAGTACCCGTGAAACTTCACTCAATACGAAGTACCCGTGAAACTTCACTCAATACGAAGTACCCGTGAAACTTCACTCAATACGAAGTACCCATGAAACTTCACTCAATACGAAGTATCCATGAAACTTCACTCAATACGAAGTACCCATGAAACTTTACTCAATACGAAATACCCATGACACTTTACTCAATACGAAGTACCCATGGAACTTTACTCCATACGAAGTACCCATGAAACTTCACTCAATACGAAGTACCCATGAAACTTCACTCAATACGAAGTACCCATGAAACTTTACTCAATATGAAGTACCCATGACACTTCACTCAATATCAAGTAACAAGGATATTGTACTGAATCTGAAGTAACCCTGGAGCTCTAGTCAATATGAAGTAACCATGAAACTGTACTCAATGTGAAGGACCAATGAAACCGGACTCAATGTGAAGTACACATGGAACTGGACTCAATGTAATGTACACAAGAAGTTATACTCAAAGTGAGGTACCCATAAAACTGTACTCAATGTGAAGTACCCTTATCACTTTACTCACGATGAAGTAACTATGAAACTGTACTGAATGTGAAGTAACTCTGGAGCTGTACTTTACATGAAGTAACCATGAAACTGTACTCTATGTGAAGGACCAACAAAATTGTCACCCTTAATGTGAAGTACGCATGGAAATGTATTCAATGTGAAGCACCTAAGAAACTATACCCATTGTGAAGTACACATGGAACTATACTCAATGTGAAGTACCCATCAAACTGTTCTCACTGTGAAATACCCTTGAAACTGTACTCAATGTGAAGTTCTCATGGAACTGTACTCAATGTAAAGTAACCATGAAACTGTACTCAATGTGAAGTTCTCATGGAACTGTACTCAATGTAAAGTACCCCTGGAACTGTACTCAATGTAAAGTAACCATGAAACTGTACTAAATGTGAAGTACACCTGAAACTGTATTCAATGTGAAGTGCACATGGAACTATACTCAATGTGATGCACACATGAAACTGTACTCAATGTGAAGTACCCGTGGAACTGTATTCAATGTGAAGTACACAGTAAAACTATACTCAATGTTAAGTACCCTTATCACTGTGCTCAATATGAATTACCCATTTAACTGTACTCAACGTGAAGTACCCATAAAACTGTACTCAACGTGAAGTACCAATAAAACTGTACTCAACGTGAAGTACCAATAAAACTGTACTCAACGTGAAGTACCAATAAAACTGTACTCAACGTGAAGGACCCATAAAACTGTACTCAACGTGAAGTACCAATAAAACTGTACTCAACGTGAAGTACCCATAAAACTGCTTTCAATATGAGGTAACATGAAACTGTACTCAATCTGAAGTACCCATGGAACTATACTCAATAGGAAGTACCCATGGAACTGTACTCAATAGGAAGAATCCATGGAACTGTACACAATATGAAGTACCCATGAAACTTTACTCAATACGAAGTACCCATGAAACTTTACTCAATACGAAGTACCCATGAAACTTCACTCAATACGAAGTACCCATGAAACTTCACTCAATACGAAGTACCCATGAAACTTTACTCCATACGAAGTACCCATGAAACTTCACTCAATACGAAGTACCCATGAAACTTTACTCAATACGAAGTACCCATGAAACTTTACTCAATACGAAGTACCCATGAAACTTCACTCAATACGAAGTACCCATGAAACTTCACTCAATACGAAGTACCCATGAAACTTCACTCAATACGAAGTACCCGTGAAACTTCACTCAATACGAAGTACCCGTGAAACTTCACTCAATACGAAGTACCCATGAAACTTCACTCAATACGAAGTACCCATGAAACTTCACTCCATACGAAGTACCCATGAAACTTTACTCAATACAAAGTACCCATGAAACTTCACTCAATACGAAGTACCCATGAAACTTTACTCAATACGAAGTACCCATGACACTTCACTCAATATCAAGTAACAAGGATATTGTACTGAATCTGAAGTAACCCTGGAGCTCTAGTCAATATGAAGTAACCATGAAACTGTACTCAATGTGAAGGACCAATGAAACCGGACTCAATGTGAAGTACACATGGAACTGGACTCAATGTAATGTACACAAGAAGTTATACTCAAAGTGAGGTACCCATAAAACTGTACTCAATGTGAAGTACCCTTATCACTTTACTCACGATGAAGTAACTATGAAACTGTACTGAATGTGAAGTAACTCTGGAGCTGTACTTTACATGAAGTAACCATGAAACTGTACTCTATGTGAAGGACCAACAAAATTGTCACCCTTAATGTGAAGTACGCATGGAAATGTATTCAATGTGAAGCACCTAAGAAACTATACCCATTGTGAAGTACACATGGAACTATACTCAATGTGAAGTACCCATCAAACTGTTCTCACTGTGAAATACCCTTGAAACTGTACTCAATGTGAAGTTCTCATGGAACTGTACTCAATGTAAAGTAACCATGAAACTGTACTCAATGTGAAGTTCTCATGGAACTGTACTCAATGTAAAGTACCCCTGGAACTGTACTCAATGTAAAGTAACCATGAAACTGTACTAAATGTGAAGTACACCTGAAACTGTATTCAATGTTAAGTGCACATGGAACTATACTCAATGTGATGCACACATGAAACTGTACTCAATGTGAAGTACCCGTGGAACTGTATTCAATGTGAAGTACACAGTAAAACTATACTCAATGTTAAGTACCCTTATCACTGTGCTCAATATGAATTACCCATTTAACTGTACTCAACGTGAAGTACCCATAAAACTGTACTCAACGTGAAGTACCAATAAAACTGTACTCAACGTGAAGTACCAATAAAACTGTACTCAACGTGAAGTACCCATAAAACTGTACTCAACGTGAAGTACCAATAAAACTGTACTCAACGTGAAGGACCCATAAAACTGTACTCAACGTGAAGTACCAATAAAACTGTACTCAACGTGAAGTACCCATAAAACTGCTTTCAATATGAGGTAACATGAAACTGTACTCAATCTGAAGTACCCATGGAACTATACTCAATAGGAAGTACCCATGGAACTGTACTCAATAGGAAGAATCCATGGAACTGTACACAATATGAAGTACCCATAAAACAGTACTCAGAGTGAAATACACAAAGAACTGTACTTGATATTAAGTCCCCGTGGAACTGTACTCAGTGTAAGGTACCCATGAAACTGTACTCAATATTAAGTCCCCCTGGAACTCTACTCAATACGAAGTTCCCATGCAACTGTACTCAGTGTGATGCACCCATGGAACAGTATTCAATATGAAGTAGCCATGGAACTGTAATCAGTCTGCAGTACACGTGAAAGTGTACTCATTGTGAACTACCAATGGAAGTGTACTTAATGTGAAGTTCAAATGTAAGTGTACTTAATATGAAGTACTCATAGAGCTGTACTCAAGATGGCGTACCCATGGAACTGTGTTCAGTGTGAAGTACACATGGAACTGTACTCATTGTGAAGTACACATGGAACTATACTCAGTGTGAAGTACATATGAAAGTGTACTCAATGTGACGTACCCATCAAACTGTACTCAATATGCAGTACCCACGGAACTGTACTCCATGTGAAGTTCCCATGGAACTGTATTCAATGTGAAGTACTCATGGGAATTTACTCAGTATTAAGTGGCCATGGAAATTTACTCAATGTGAAGTTCCCATAGAACTGTACACAATGTGAAGTACTCATGAAACTGTACTCAATATGAAGTGCACATAGAAATGTACTCGGTGTGAGGTACCCATGGAACTCCGTTTAACCCCTTCCTCTCCCCTTGTTACGTTATGTTAGTGTTGAATAAATCTTCAGTGAATGATCCATTGGGTTTATGGTGAACAGACAACTCAGAACTAACTGAAGTGGGTGGTGAATCAATGGCCTCGATTGTAACCCCCCTCACCCAGCGAAAATGGCGCATTGGAGGGGTTAGGATTTGGCTGAGTCGACTAACTAGCCTGAGGTCGCTCGATTCCCGCCCGGCGCCATTTCACCTTCGCCGACTTTCTGGTCAGCTGAAGCTCCCACTCCAGGCAGGTGGGGACCTAGTTTAAATTTAAATGTCGTAGCCCAACGACATCATAGGTGCCGTGATGTGACTTTAACGTCAAGTCAAAGGGAGGCCCACCTGGTGTCAAAGCCGACAGCCGAACCTTGGTGGGAGACGCCAACCAGCCAGAAGAGGCCACGGTAAGTTTTGTAAAATTACTTTTTTGAGAAATCCTTGTGGGTCAGGACGAGCAGGAGTGCTCCTCCTGGGCCCTGCAAGGAGACCTTGGGCCTCCCGAGCCCCGGCCTTGCCTCTCCCTCTGTGTATTCGCATTGGCTGCAAAAGCCCTCGCCCAGCGCAGAGGACCATTCCCTTGGACCCCCCCTCCCCGGTCCTAAGGCTTCGAAGGCGATTTCCTGCTCCCACGCTCCAGCCCTGACATCAGTTCTGCAGGTTTCAGGAGGGAGACTGTCCTACATTATTTAAATGAGGACTGGGAGTTAAAATGGCCTCTGCAGTATACTGAGATCCCCGTGGGGGTTTCTCTCACGCCCGCACCCCCGCCGGCCCTGAACACAATCCCAGTAAAAATCAAGGCCAATATGTGGAATTATTATCTCCATATCCGCTATCCAACTTTACAGCTTGCAATGGTAGGTTTTGAACTCACAAACCTCTGGGGTTGAAGTCCGGCACCATAACTGCTATAGGTCAGCCTTGGCTCTGTAGTCGCACTACTGCTGTGTCAGAAGGCCATGGATTCAAGCCCCACTCCATAGCATTGAATACTTAATTGACTCCAGCTATATGTTCACAATAAGCCATCTTTTAAAGATTTCTTGGTTACCGGCTAGGAATTTCGATTAAATTTTTTCAGTAGAATATAATTTTCTTGTTTTACCTTGACTGTTTATTCCTTTTGAATTCAAATGACTTTACCGGGGACTGATAGCCACTGGGTTAGAACCTTAGAAATTCTTAGAACAAGATCCATTTCTTGAGTTTCACTCCTTTTCAAATGAGCCCAACAGTGTGAGGAAATTGAATTCACTTCATTCAAGAGATCAAATCGGGCCAGGACCTACTCCGTTAATGGTAGGGCGTTGGGGAGAGTTATAGAACAAAGAGATCTAGGAGTACAGGTTCATAGCTCCTTGAAAGTGGAGTCACAGGTGGATAGGGTGGTGAAGAAGGCATTCGGCATGCTTGGTTTCATTGGTCAGAACATTGAATACAGGAGTTGGGATGTCTTATAGAAAGGATATTATTAAACTAGAAAGAGTGCAGAAAAGATTTACTAGGATGCTACCGGGACTTGATGGTTTGACTTATAGGGAGAGGTTGGATAGACTGGGACTTTTTTCCCTGGAGAGTAGGAGGTTTAGGGGTGATCTTATAGAAGTCTATAAAATAATGAGGGGCATAGATAAGGTAGATAGTCAAAATCTTTTCCCAAAAGTAGAGGAGTCTATAACGAGGGGGCATAGATTTAAGGTGAGAGGGGAGAGATACAAAAGGGTCCAGAGGGGCAATTTTTTCACTCAAAGGGTGGTGAGTGTCTGGAACGAGCTGCCAGAGGCAGTAGTAGAGGTGGGTACAATTTTGTCTTTTAAAAAGCATTTGGACAGTTACATGGATAAGATGGGTATAGAGGGATATGGGCCAAGTGCAGGCAATTGGGACTAGCTTAGTGGTATAAACTGGGCGACATGGACATGTTGTAAACTTCTATGATTCTATGATTCTATACGGCCTTTAACTTCAATAATTGCATCATTTCAACTGTGTGTATTAATTCAGCTCCTTCACACCACCCAAACTCAGTACCTGTCCCTCAAAAGTGCCATCGCCAGTCAATACTTAAAGGAAAATTAGTAACTTTAAAGAGAATAAAAATGGACAAATTTTTTTTTTTAAATCGTTGAAATTAATCATATTTCTTTTTAGGAACATTAAAAACAGGAGGAGGCCACTCAGTCCCTCCAGCCTGCTCCACCATTCAATTAGATCAACTCCATTTTTCCATCTTTACTCCATATCCCTGATACCCTTACCCAACAAAAATCTATTTGTCTCAGTCTTGAAAGCTCCCAGCCTGTCCCAGCATCCCCAGCCTTTTGGGGATGGAGTTCCAAATTTCTATTTCTTAAATCAATATGTTTAAATATACTTCCTGTTCAAATCAATTTGCCCTCTGGAGTAAGTGAATGTGACATGCAGAATGGATAACTGATTGTCATCAGTCAGACCCACCTGTTCCAGTTCCATTGAATTTGATGTCAATTGGGGATTCAATCGCAGTGAACTTTTCTGCTGCATCAAAAAATTCATCCTCAGAACTGCTGTCCCCAAAGCCAGGAGGAGGGTCCAGAATAGGGACAATTAGAACCTCACCAGATAGATCCCCATCGGCAGCTGCTTCCTCTGGAAGAGGAAAGGGTGGTAACTCGATTAGTAGGCTGTGACCTATCGAACTCCAAGACCCGTTCCTTTGTGCACTGCTCCCATCGACATCTTCAGGACACTGGCTGCAACTTTCTGTGGTGTAGGAGTTCTCGCTTTGGCTAAAGTCAGGTGAAGGGCAAGTCTCTGGTTCCTTTGCATCACTGATACAATATTCAGACACGGAGGTCAGAGATTCTGCTGAAGGCTGAGGAAAGCTGGCATTAGATTCCGCCGTACAGTGCATCTTTGTAATTGGCTCACTTTCACTCCCCCCAGCGACAGAATCTTTGTCGTCATCTTCAGAAATCTCGCTGTGCGATTGTGGACACGATGTGCTGCTCGTTGAAGTCTCCGTCTGCAGTTCTTCCATTGAGTCGGCAGAACAGCTTCTTTCACAAGTGACTCCTCCCTGACTTGTTGCTTCATCGTTCAGGTCAGACACATCCCCTGTACTGCAACTGGTCTCTTCCAGGACATCATCCCGTATGTAGTCACTATCTGTAGCCTCGCTTTCCGAGTTCTCAATATCTTCGTCTTCTTCAGTCAGAGGCTGTATGAATCCATTTCTCAGTTTGTGGAGCTCTATAGACATGTCCAACGATGAGTCAATGTCTGACGATGACTCAGAGTCGCTTAATCCTCTGGATTCATCACCTGAACAGTGAGAAAGTTACATCTACCATCAGAGGGGGAACCAGCTAAAAATTCTTTAAAGAATTCTGCCATCAGGAATACTTTATATTATTTTAAAAATTGCAAAGGATTGCAATTAACTTTTGCACTCTCTCTTTCTGTCCATTATATATATTTTTGTTGAAAATATTTTGTTTAAATGAGCGCTAATTACTTCAGGAGGAGAAGTGGTACAGTCTGGGAGGAGTTAGTGTGAGAAAAATGAATTCACATCACCCAAAATGTGGCCTTTAACTGGGAGGGTTTCAATAATTATGTCATTTTAACTGAGAGTGTTAATTCAGCTCCTTCATACCACTCAAACTCAGTGCCTGTCCCAGGCAGGTCCCTCAATAGTGTCATCACTCACTACTCATTATTTAAAGGAATATTAGTAACTTTTAAAGTGAATAAAAATAGACCAAAAAAGAGAGGATCTAGCTAATTATAACTCTTGATAAATGTTTGATTTTTGAAAGGTACCCTAAGGGTGAGGTTCCTTCTTTAAACTTTCTGGACTACTCCTATATTCCTTCGGGGCATGCATCGTGAAACGTGTGTCCTTACAGTCTGAAACACCGATAAATCTTACCAGCAATTAGCATTCACTTCACTGGCACTAAGTTCAAGGTGAGCAATGCTGTCGGAAAATATTTGCCATGACAGAACAATGAGCGACTCGTCTCCCTCAGACTTGCTTCAGCTCGCTGTTACTGGTATCGCTCCAAAATGGCAACTTACTCAAACTGACATGAGTTTACTTTCCAACATGACTTCACTGCAAAGTGGTACTTTCTCAAAATGATACCGAGGAGACACAATATCGCAAATATTCTACAGATCTGATCTGACTAATGAAGGGATTGGTATGGGAGTGAAGGGTGTCCATATGGTGTTCTGTTTTGGGTGGTTTAGGTCACTGCAGTACTTTGACTGCAATAGTTAAAGGAATTGAATGTTACATTAACACTGATTTCTGATAATCTGTCCAACATTCTTTAAGAATCTGACAATAATGATGCTCTACGCTCCTTTTATCTTCTACCCTGTGCATCTTACATTAAATATAACAAATATACAAATACGTCACAAGTGTTAATATTTGTCAAGCCCAAAATGCTTGCTGCTTCAATGAATAGCAGGCAACCAAAGCTACTCAGCAACATTAGTCAAACAGCAGGTCTACTGAACATGTGAGTGACTCACAACATCAGGAAATTTACATTTAAACCAAAGAGGTGCAGAGTTTATAAACTGACCCTTTCCTTCCTGGAAATGGATTGAAGCTAAAGCAAATAGAAAGAATGTTGGAAATCTATAATATAAATAGAAAATGCTGGAAATACACAACAGGTCTGTCAGCATCTGAAAAGAGAAAAGACAGGCTATTGACATGTAGATGGGCTATGAAGTTCTGATGAAGCTGACACACCAGCTGTGTATTTTTAGTGTTTTCTGATTCTAAGGTAACAGGTCTTCATTTAGTATTTTGACAACTTGATCTGGTTATTTTCAGTCTTGATGTGTTTAGAACTAAAATAATCCACTCAGTTGCATCAAGAGATTTGGTTCATGTGTCCCATAAACCAAGGTGGAATTAGTATTCAAATAATAAATTGTGACAGGATTGTGCAGGGACACTTTTATCCTGTGATCATGCTGTTAGTTTAAGTGACACTGAAGTGTCAGGCTTGGCTCAGTGGTAGCACTCTCTCCATTGAGTCAGAGGGTCATAGGTTTAAGTCCCACTCCAGGGACTTGAGTCTAGGCTGGCACTTCAGTACAGTACTGAGGGAGTGCTGCATTGTCGGAGGTGCTGTCTTTTGGATGAGATGTTAAACTGAGGCCCCATCTGCCCTCTAAGGTGAACGTAAAGGATCCCCTAGCTCAGTGCTGTCCAATAGAAATTGGCTACGGCTACACTGTTTTAGCCACATACACTAATTTTAATAGAAAATGCCTTACATACACTCAAACAATACAAGTAAATGTACTTCACATGCATGTACTTATTTAACAAACATCTACCACCATTCAGTAACCAAGGAAGTAAAGCACTCACAACCATCAAAAAATAATAGCAAGCTCTGCTTTTCATCTCACCATTTTATCAACAAACACACAAAAAGGTTAAAGTACTCATGCAAGTGCCATGCGAATGAGTATTGAAATTTTTAAAAATTTTTTATTCATTCACGGGATGTGGGCGTCGCTGGTGAGGCCAGCATTTATTGCCCATCCCTAATTGCCCTCGAGAAATCATATGCCTAACAACGGTGTCTATTACTCATCTTTTTATTTACTAATCAGAAATGCAATTAACCACATTTGGATTTCCAATTAGCCATATGCGGTTGGTAGCTAATGTATTGGATAACACTGGTTTAGCACTACCTGAAGAAATGCAGGGAGTACTCCTGGGCATCATTTATCGCTCAACCAACATTGTAAAAAAAAAGAGATTATCTGGTGATTATCTCATTGCTGTTTGTGGGACCTTGCTGTACGCAAATTGGCTGCCGCGTTTCCTACATTACAACAGTGACCACATGTCAAAAATACTTAATTGGCTGTGAAGCAATTTGGAACGTCCTGAGGTTGTGAAAGGCACTATATAAATGCAAGTTCTTTTTATGTACATTAGATGGTGTTCACTGATAGTCCATTATGGGTCCTCTCCTACGCCACCCTCTCTCAAAGGCAGTGACCCAAGCTGGGGGTAACCCATTCAAGAGATCATTCTTTGTGCATGAGGCCAGATAGTGACTATTGGAAGGCTATTCGGACATGAAGGGCATTATAGCAAAGCTTGATTCTATCCTCGGCCAATGTCGATTCGTGCACACATTCCATGGGGGGAGGGGGGAGGGACCGTGACCAATTATTTTCCACTCCCTAACGTGGGATTGCTGAGCCCAATTGCGATGCCCCTACTGCTGCATCAGCTAAGATGAGCAACGTCGCACCCCTCAAGTCTCATTCTCAAGACCTTCCTATGGTATTCTAAGAGATGACCTGTGCATCTCAGAGCCCCTGGCCAGCAAAAAGCAGGATTCTTGGTTTCCTCCAAATTTCATCCCTTCGCTATTGAACAGTGTCAGGTGTCCTCCAGTACCCACCCCCTCCCACTGGCAAGCCCAGACAGTGAGTGCAGCAGGGTATTCCACCGTGGACAGCGTCACAACCAAGCCCAATCTGTTACCCAGTTGATAATCTCACACAGGTGTGATTTCAATAAAGAGCGAAAATCTTGGCTAAAAATGTTTCCCCTTCCCAACTACCAAGAGGCCTGAATCCTTGCTCTGGCTAAGATCAGCCAACTCAGCACAGATCCAGAATGGAATGTGGAGCCCTGTGGTCTATATTGGTTGTGCTATAATGAATGGTGCCTTCACTAGGCCACTAGGAGAGCTGAGGACAGCAGTCCTAATGCAGTTTCCTTTTTATTTTCTTTACCGTCTTGCAAACATTGGGGCAGAAATCGCTCCTGAAATAACGGAGGAGCTGAACAGCACTCTCCGTTTTCTATGGCGAATCGAAGGAGCAAGTTCCCACGTTTGCACATGCACACTAAAACACGGAAATCGTGAACATGCTCCTATTGGTTCGCCAGCGATTTGACAGCTGCGAATTAAACGGCCATCACACACTACAATCAGAGAAATCACTGAAAAATCGCAAACTTGCTCATCCACCCAGCTGGAATATATCTAATTACGCCGCCAAAAGGTACGCTTGAAAATACCAGGTCTAAACTAAGTTTTAAATGCGTGATAACTCTATGACTGCCAAACAGCTAAAAATTAAATTTTTAAAATGTGAAGTCTCAAATATTCCTTATTTTCTTATTTTAATAGTTCTTGGTCATTAAAAAAACATTTTAAATTTAAAAATTGAATTTTATTTTTACTTTTGCCTTCTGTCTCTTTAATTTAATTCAATTATTTCTTTGGCTTTTTATATAAAAAAATGTTTTTTTATTTACAATGATTTCCAGAACACTAACTTTAAATGAATGAAGTCTGCTTGTTTTATTGTGGGCGTGACTTCTCTTCCTGACAGATTTTGTGGGTGTCTCTTTTATTCTCACAGACTGTTCCATACGAATCAACTTACACTAGGCTAGGTTGGGCTAGGTTGATTGTGCACATTTCTTTAAAAGTTCAAAATCACGCAAGTCGACGCCACAGAACCTGCAGTAAGTACATTTGTAAATTTATTTCACAGGAGCTGCAACGATCATTGCCACACTGCTCTGTGCAATTTCTGCCCTGGTATTTTTTGGGGTGTAACATCAATCACAGTCAGCAGTATCACGCCACTAAGAAAGAAAGAACTTGCATTTATATAGCGCCTTTCACGTCCTCAGGACATCCAAAAGTACTTCACATCCAATTAATTCTTTTGAAGTGTAGTCATTGTTGTGATGTAAGAAACGCTGCAACCAAATTGCACACAACAAGCTCCCACAAACAGCAGTGACATAAATGACCAGTTAATCTGTTTTAGTTGAGAAATAATTGTTGGCCAGGACACCTCCCCTGCTCATCTTCAAGTAGTGCCATGGGAACTTTTAAAGCCACCCAAACAGCACCTCAGCTTAATGCCTCATCTGAAAGACAACACCATTCGATAGTGCAGCACTCACTCAGTACTACACTGGAGTATCAGCCTAGATTTTTTGCTGAAGTGGGACTTGAACCCACAACTTTTTAACTCAAAGGTGAAAGAGCTACCACTGAGCCAAGTCTGACACTAACCAAGATTGTTCAGGGAAAGGATCAGCCCCTGTATACATTGAGAACACCCCTTTGCAATGCTAACAAATATCGTAAAAAACAATTCTGGCTGTGGCCAGTGACAATGGAATCAAAATTCACAGTTGTAAGCTTACTTTCTTGGGCTAAAAGAATTACAAGAATAAAACTGGAATTCCTGTTTAAAAATAAACAATAACTAAAGTATTACCTTCCTCGTTTGTTAGCGGCTGACTTTGATAATTGCCAGGCCAGGTGAATACAGATTCTGTGGAGTTCACATACAGCCTGTGATACCCAGCAATCAAACACACAAGGTCTTTGGCATGGTGAGATTCCAGTAACAATGTCAGGGACTGTAAATAGAAGCACACAGTCAGTAATTTAACCCTTCCACCAACACAGCGCTAGACTTCTATTGGTACCAACTGTTTCACTGACCAGTATTTGCACAGCATTATTTAATTCACATTGAATAGATGCAATGATAATCAAAAATACAGTGCAGGTGAGAGACACACATGACCATAAATGATCAATTAGAGCATTCACATTAATCTCCTTACCAGGTACAATGTTCCCCAGTCTTTAAAGGAAGATTTGCCCTTCATTTATCAGGAAGAAAAATAATTCAGGATAATGAATCTGTTAATCCTTCACTTTGAGATTTTATTTTTCCCTTGCCCTACACTGGAAGAGACATTGTATGCTGAAGTTAACGATGGTTTTTGTGCAATTGTGAAGCAATTCTGGTGGGGGGAGGTCAGAATTTGTGGCAGGATCTGAATCAATTTGGTTTCTGCCCCTTTAAGACCATCTAGCAATTATCCTCCAAGGAAGGGTGGGCACTTCCACCTGTTTGCCTACCTGTATGTCATTGCAACACTTTGGGGACATTCCCAGGTTTCCCAGAAGTCCAGCAGAAGTGTCATGCTAAGCCCAATGGGGCCTATGTCCACTGACAAAGGCCATAGGGACCCTTGTTGGCTGACACTAGAGCCCACAGTCAAAAAGGCAAAGGGCAACTAGTCCCAAAAGGACCGATAGCCATCGCAACGGAGGCCAGGAGTCAAGGGACTTGACAAAAAAAATATGCGGTACCTTCCCTTCAGTCCGAGCAGCGACTTGCTCCCCCTCAGAGTAGCAGGGAGCTGCTCCAAGTTTCCACAACCTCCATACCGTGGGCGCCTGCCCCAGCTCTTTAAATGACCCTGCCCCTGGGATTTGGAGTGGTGCGACGGTGGGAGTTTAGCAGCAATTGGAAGTTCCACCCCCCCCCCCCCCCCCACCAGGTGGAAAATGTATCAGCCCCTAGCGGAAGCATGTCGACCATAGGCAAACTGCCAGCTCCAATCTGCTGCATTCCAAATACTAATGGCTTTTGAATAAACTGGCAGTGTAGCACTCACCTATCGTACTCTTTCAGAAGCTGATCACCCTGCCGTGTTTCCCCTGAATCATTTGTTCATAGTTTAGTTTTATCCCCTTGTTGTAATTTTGGGCCCAGTGTAAAGTATTTTCCGCACGGTGTAGATTGTTTTTTGTAAACTGGGAAGGAAATCTCACTGTTTTCATTAAAAGGGCTGTGCATTGGATTCTGAATCACCCAAATGGGAATTCCTCCCTGAATGTAAAAGGCTGAGATGTAAATACAAAAAAAAAGCTTGTTAAGGGCTTGTTGACTGATTGTCAGTGATTTTTGTTGGCAGTCTATACTGTAGATGTCAGCCTTGGTTCAGTGGTAGCATTCTCGCCTCTGAGTCATAAATGTTGTGGGTTCAAGTCCCACTCCATTGCGGTTTGAGGGATCTTGCTATGTGCAGATTGGCTGCTGCAATTCCCCACATTACAACAGCGACTACACTTCAAAAGTACTTAATTCACTGTGAAGTGCTTTGGGATGTTGTGAAAAGTGCTTTATAAATGCAAGTTCTTTCTTTCAGAAACAATTAATGCTTTCCTCACTGAAGAAACAATTAGAAAATATTCTCACCTATTCACCCTGCTGTTAATTTATGATTAGAGGGAAAGCTGCAAATCTCAGTGAAAGACTGTTAATTTCAATCAGTTACATAGATCACACTGCAGTGGCAGCCCTCAAAGTAACCTCCAACGTCAATCCATGCGTCCTCATATCAGCCCACACTGCCTGAAGGCAGGACTAGACAGACTAGATGCAGGGAGGATGTTCCCGATGGATGGGGAGTCCAGAACCAGGGGTCACAGTCTCAGGATATGGGGTATGCCATTTAAAACCGAGATGAGGAGAAATTTCTTCTCTCAGAGGGTGGTGAACCTGTGGAATTCTCTACCACAGGAGGCAGTGGAGGCCAAGTCATTAGATGTATTCAAGAAGGAGATAGATATATTTCTTAATGCTAAAGGGGTCAAGGGATATGGGGAAAAAGCGGGAACAGGGTACTAAGTTAGACGATCAGCCATGATCATTTTGAATGGCGGAGCAGGCCCGAAGGGCCGAATGGCCTACTCTTGCTCCTATTTTCTATGTTTCTATGTTTCTATGTACACTGCCCAATGTCAGCCAAAAAGCCCAACCCGCCCCATATCACTCCACACTGCCCCATATCAGCCCACACTGCCCCATATCAGACCATATCAGCCCACACTGCCCCATATCAGCCCACACTGCCCCATATCAGCCCACACTGCCCCATATCAGCCCACACTGCCCCATATCAGCCCACACTGCCCCATATCAGCCCACACTGCCCCATATCAGACTATATCAGCACCCACAGCCCCATATCAGCCCACACTGCCCCATATCAGCCCACACTACCCCATATCATCCCAAACAACCCCATATCAACCCACATTGCCCATATCATTCCACAAAGCTCGAAATCAAGCCACGCAGCCCGATATCGACCCACATTGCCCATATTATCCCACAATGTCCCAAATCAGCCCACACTGCATCATACCTGCCTTCAAAGCCCCATGTCACCTTACACTTTCCATACCAGCCCGCACTGCCCCATACCAGCCCACACTGCCCCATACCAGCCCACACTGCCCCATACCAGCCCACACTGCCCCATACCAGCCCACACTGCCCCATACCAGCCCACACTGCCCCATACCAGCTCACACTGCCCCATACCAGCCCACACGAGCCCCATACCAGCCCACACGAGCCCCATACCAGCCCACACGAGCCCCATACCAGCCCACACGAGCCCCATACCAGCCCACACGAGCCCCATACCAGCCCACACGAGCCCCATACCAGCCCACACGAGCCCCATACCAGCCCACACGAGCCCCAAATCAGCCAATACTGGACCATATCAGACCACCCGGCCCACAGCAGCTCACAAAGCCCCAAATCAGCCCACACAACTACATATTATTCCCAAATCAGTCCACACTGTCCAATATCAGCCTATACAGCCCCATATCAATCCATACTGCCCAATATCAGCCGACACAGCTCCATGTCAGACTGCACAGCACCATATCAGCCCACAAAGCCCCAAATCAGCCCACAAAGCCTCAAATCAGCCCACAAAGCCCCAAATCAGCCCACAAAGCCCCAAATCAGCCCACAAAGCCCCAAATCAGCCCACAAAGCCCCAAATCAGCCCACAAAGCCCCAAATCAGCCCACAAAGCCCCAAACCAACCTACACAGCCCCAAACCAACCTACACAGCCCCATGTCAGCCCAAAGGTTCCATATCATCACACAAATCCCCAAATCAACTCACACAGCCCCATATCACCCTAGATTGCCCATATCATCCCAAAAAGCCCCAAACAGCCCACAAGCCCCATTTCAGCCCACATTGCCCTATATCAGCCCATACAGCCACATATGATAGATTGGGAAAAGGGGAGGTGCAACGAGACCTGGGTGTCCTTGTACACCAGTCGCTGAAAGCGAGCATTCAGATGCAGCAAGCAGTTAGGGAGGCGAATGGTATGTTGGCCTTCATTGCAAGAGAATTTGAGTACAGGAACAGGGATGTCTTACTGCAGTTATACGGGGCCTTGGTGAAACCACATCTGAAGTATTGTGTGCAGTTTTGGTCTCCTTATCTGAGGAAGGATGTCCTTGCCATGGAGGGAGTGCAATAAAGGTTTACCAGACTGATTCCTGGGATGGCAGGACTGACGTATGAGAAGAGATTGGGTCGATTAGGCCTATATTCACTAGAGTTTAGAAGAATGAGAGGTGATCTCCTAGAAACATATAAAATTCTAACAGGACTAGACAGACTAGATGCAGGGAGGATGTTCCCGATGGCTGGGGCGTCCAGAACCAGGGGTCACAGTCTCAGGATACGGGGTATGCCATTTAAAACCGAGATGAGGAGAAATTTCTTCACTCAGAGGGTGGTGAACCTGTGGAATTCTCTACGACAGAAGGCAGTGGAGGCCAAGTCATTAGATGTATTCAAGAAGGAGATAGATATATTTCTTAATGCTAAAGGGATCAAGGGATATGGGGAAAAAGCGGGAACAGGGTACTGAGTTCGACGATCAGCCATGATCATTTTGAATGACGGAGCAGGCCCGAAGGGCCGAATGGCCTACTCTTGCTCCTATTTTCTATGTTTCTATATCAGCCCACACAGCTCCATATCAGCCAACACATGAAAAATGTCTACACCTAAGATTAACTTTTTAGTTCTTATTCACATTTCTGTTCAATTACTGAAGTTAAAAATTTGACCTTAAGGTCCTATGCCAAGATTGTAGTAATCTCTCCTTGCATATCAGCCTCCAAAGCCCCATATCACCCCGTATTGCCCATATCAACGCACACAGCCACATATTATCCCACAATATCCCAAATCAGCCAACACAGCCCCAAAATAAATCGAGAAAATGAGGCATGGCAGGGCAGTTTAGTCCCATGGAATGCACATCGTGTGCCATGTGGGAACTCCAGGATGCTTCCCGTGTCCCGGACAACCACAGGTGCAGGAAGTGTCATCAGTTGGAGGAGCTTGAGCTCCAGATTTCGGAGCTTGAGCTCCAGATTTCGGAGCT
This sequence comes from Heptranchias perlo, assembly GCF_035084215.1. Lineage (NCBI taxonomy): Eukaryota > Metazoa > Chordata > Chondrichthyes > Hexanchiformes > Hexanchidae > Heptranchias > Heptranchias perlo. The sequence goes on along the minus strand of NC_090328.1, from coordinate 97,223,012 downwards.
TGAGCAGCAGCTGGCATCACTACAATGTATCCGCGAGGCTGAGAGCTACGTGGTAGCACATTTCAGGAAGTGGTCACCCCACAGCTTAAGAGGGTGCAGGTAGAGAGGGATTGGGTGATTGCCAGACAGACAAGGAGGACCAGGCAGGCACTGCAGGAGTCCCCTGAGGGCATCTCACTCTCCAACCAGTATTAAGTTTTGGTTGGGTGGCTCAGCTATACAGGGGGGGAGGAGAAAGGTCAGGAGAGCACTAGTTATAGGGGAATCCATAATTCGAGGACAGGCATTTCTACAGCCGCAGACGTGATTCCAGGATGGTATGATGCCTCCCTGGTGCCAGGGTCATGGATATCACCGAGCGGCTGCAGAACATTCTGCGGTGGGGAGGGTGAACAGCCAGAGGTCGTGGTCCATATCTGTACCAATGACATAGGTAGAAAGAGGGATGAGGTCTTGCAGGCAGAGTTTAAGGAGTTAGGAAAAGATTAACAAACAGGGCCTCAAGGGTAGTAATCTCCAGATTACTCCTAGTGCCATGCGCTAGTGAGTATAGAAATAGGAGGATAGAGCAGATGAATGCGTGGCTGGAGAGATGGTGCAGGAGGGAGGGCTTTAGATTCCTGGGGCATTGGGACCAGTTCTGGGGGTGGTGGGACTTGTACAAGCCGGACGGGTTGCACCTCAATAGGGCCGGGACCAATATCCTTCCGGGGATGTTTGCTAGTGCTGTTGGGGAGGGTTTAAACTAACTTGGCAAGGGGATGGGAACCTGAGAGGAGATTCAGAAGGGAGAGTAACAAAGCTGGAAGTGGAAGGCAGAAAAGTGGTAAGTGAAATTGGAAGGCAGCAGAAACAAAGGCCAGCAGCAAATAAGGTCAAAATAGGAAAAAATGTCAAAAAGGCAAAATTAAAGGCACTTTATCTGAATGCACGCAGCATTCGCAACAGGGTGGATGAATTGACGGCACTCATATCAGCCCACATAGCCCCATTTCAGCCCACAATGCACCATATCAACCCACACAGCGCCATATCAGCCTATAAAGATGCAAATCAGCCCATAAAGCAAAAATTAGCCCACAAAGCCACAAATCAGCCCACATAGCCCCATATCAGACCACACTGCTCCACATCAGGCCACACACCTCCATGTCAGTGGGTGGCAGGATCGTGTTCCGTGGGCCTCTCGTGTTCGGGAAGAGGGGTGAGGAGTCCGGGGCGGGGGAGTCCTGAGCTTTCTGTGTGGGGCCTGGAGGAGCATCTCTGCTGCTCCTGTCCCCACAAAGGATAAAAAGCACTTAAGTCTTCCTTTCTCTTCTGAGGCCTTTCCGCTTCTGTCCTGTTATTGGCCTGGCGGAAAATATGCAGCAGCTTCCCCACTCAGGCCCAAGTTAAAATTGCAGTCGGATCCCGATGACATCAAGATCCTGGCAGCTCCAGGTAAGTAACTTGGGACCATTTTAACTGCTACCCACCCGGTTTCCACCAGGCGGGTGAGGGTAAGAATTGCCCTGAGCAGTTTAAATTCAACATGTTGGAGGACTGAGGACAGGAATGCTGGGCGAGCATGAATTAGTGCAGCACAGGGCACAACAGTTGAGCTTTGACAGAGTTAAAGTACATATGAGATAAAGCACAGCGCCAATGTTTGGGCTAGGAGTTAGCACACACATCCTTTACCTTCACATCCAGGAGGTAGATGTTTACCATGCTGACCTTGTCACATTCGAACGTTAGCTCCAGCTTCCTGATGTTGTTGAAGTTTGTTAGCTGGTTCATAATATTGAGCTTGCTGTTAATAATCTGGCTGATACCATACTTGGCTCCTACCAACAATGTAATAAAAGATTCTCTGTCCTGCAGCTAAAGAAACCACATTTCATTAGATATTTATTTAAGAAAACAAAAACTGGGTTTAAAAGGAACCTGCTTTCCCTTTTCCATACGTACCATTAGGGTTGCATTAAAGGTTTTCCCTCCATATGTTCGAAGGTTACCCAATATGTTTAGGTAATTCAGCCGGGCCTGTGCTGTCGATATCAGTTGCTTTAAACAGAGTAAAGAACATCTTTTAATAAATTTTAATACAATTATATTAAGAGGTAAATTTTAATGAAAGTGTGCTCCCAGCACAGTGCCACACGTGTGGAAGCACCTATTAAAAATCGGCCAGACGGCTCCAAATGGAAAATCGTGGGAAGCACACGCGCGATCTGCCGAATGTGGTCCCAACACGGAGCCATGCCTGCAGAGAACGTCTATTGGGAAATCGAGAGAAGCAGGTCTACGATCTGCCGATATGTGGTCCCAGCACAGAGCCAGGGGGGAACGTCTATTGGGAGATTGTGATATACATTCCCAGCAGGTATGGCTCTGTGATTGCACGCTCATCAAATTCACTCTTAAATGTTAATTAATATCACACAACAACAACTCTCTTCTTCAATGCATAAAACACGATTTCCAGTATCTCCTCCCCAGACATAATTGCAGTTCTACATTTGCAGATATCTAGTTAATTTGCAGTCTTCACGTATTTAGTTCCATAATTTTATTATTCGGCAATTTAATCCAGCTGACCTATTAGCATAAGAGGGTGAGGCAAGCTTCCTCTGATTTGGAAAAACTAAATGGAAAGTCTACTCAATGAATACGCATTACTTTTGATCTTTATTGTATGAATTTAAATAACTGCTTTACAAATTGCTAATGAGCAAGTTTTACTATAACATAACTGATATATATTCATGTTCAGTTTCTCAAAGATACTCAATGGGCCGGATTTTGCTCTGAGCGGCGAACGAACAGCACCAGCCATCCATTAAACTTGTACTTGCCCATAGGCTTTTGCACAGCAAGTTGCTGTCAGCGGGACAGCCAAACAGCGGAGTTCCCTCTACAGGGCATCTGGGTCCCGTGTGAACAGGGCAAGCAACTGTGTATCTCCTTAACCAATCAGATTGAAGAATTGTTACTGAGCAGCACAGAGTCTGAACCAGGAAGTGTAAGTTAGAATATTAAATTCAATGTGAAATCAGGTACAGAAAGTGAAATAAAGAGAGGGAAAGAAAGGTTGGATTAAGAGACAGAGATAAAAGAGACAGAAAGAAATTTTTTTTTTAAGTTATTTAAATTTTTTTTAAATGTCCAACAATAATTAAAAGCTGAATGAATGAGACGCCACACTTATAAAAATTAATTTTCAGTGCCAGAGAGGTTGTTGGGCAGTAATTAAGATTTACCATGCCGTTAAAAGGGTACTTAGACTAGAATGGACAAGCCCTATCTTTTTTTGGCGAGTTTAGTCTGTATCTATGGGGTAAGTACAGGAACTTCATGCCGTTCAATACATTTGAATGGTGAGTCAGGCGCAAGATGCCATTTTCGCGCAGCTTTTGGAGGAGCATCGCATCTCGGACAGCACGGTGTGGTCGACCGCGTCAAAGGCTGCGAAGGAGGAAGAGGATGATGTGGTCGACCGTGCCAATGGCTGCGGAGGAGGAGGAAAAGGATGGAGTGGTCGACCGTGTCAATGGCTGTGGAGAGGTGAAGGAAGAGGATGGTGTGGTTGACCATGTCAATGGCTGTGGAGGAGGAGGGATAATGCACCACGGTCGCGTTCACAGCGTGGAAGACTGACTGTCGGTGCCAGTATTCAAGGACTAGGTGGCACACTGAAAACACTGCCTCTCTGGGAAGCCATTCACTGGCCCCCTACCACACTTTGGTATTAACTCTATCATGGTAGACCAGTTGCCCAGGATACTACCCACTGTGAACTGTGCACTTTCCATATCCTCAGTACATCCAGCTGCCCTCTCCTTCTCCTTCTGCTCCACTGCAATATATCCACACATGCTCTCTGGCAAAAATGTACAGTCCTGTGTACAGTTCACTTCTACCAATGCTGTGCCAACAATTCAAAATCTGCTCCTATGCTTCACCAATGGCTCAGTGGGTTTATCCAACGAGTAGCTGAGCCTTGCAAACTCAAGTTCAAATCAAGCATGCCTTGGTGTCCTCTAAGCTGAGCTTCAAGTCTCACATCTGGTCTATCACCAAGGCTTCATGGTGATCGAGTTCAATGTTGTGTTTGAAAGGGAGAAACCCGTATCAGCTACTGAGATTCTAAATTTAGGTAAGGCCAACTTCAATGGGATGAGACAGAGACTGTTCATAGTAAACTGGGTAAATCTGTTAATGGGTAAAATGACAGAAGATCAGTCGGAGGTGTTCAAAAAAGAATTTAACGTGATACAAAACTAATTTATACCGCTAAGGGGCAAGAGCTCTTCTTGCCAAAAAAAAGCCATGGACAACATAAAACTAAAAGAAAAAGCATACAAAAGTGCAAAAAATGGCACTGATCCTGGTGACTGGGAGAGATGCAAAGAACAACAAAGTGTGACAGAACAGATAGTAAGAGCTACAAAAAGGGAGTATGAAAAGAAACTTGCAAAGGATATCAAAATCAACACAAAAAATTTTACAATTACATTAGGAAAAAGAGGGTGGTGAAGAGCATTGTGGGCCCCTTAAAAACTGATAATAGTGATATTGTAAATGAAAATAAGGAAATGGCGGACATGTTAAATAATTACTTTGCATCAATATTTACAATAGAGGAAGAGGATAGCATGCCGGACACCCCAAGGAAACTAATTTTGAATCAGGTTCAGGGACTCACCATAATTAACGTAAGCAAATTAACAGTAATGAAGAAAATAATGGCACTAAAGAGTGACAAATCCCCAGGACCAGATGGTTTCCATCCCAGGATTTTAAAGGAAGTCAGTGAGAACATTGCAGAGATCCTAACTATAATCTTCCAAAGTTTTCTCGATTTAGGAACCGTTCCTATAGATTGGAAAATTGCACATGTCACTCTGCTATTTAAGAAAGGTGAAAGAAGGAAATCAGGGAATTATAGACCAGTTAATCTAACATCTGTTGTCAGGAAATTACCAGAGTCTATAATTAAGGATAGAGTTACTAACACCTTGAAAATTTTCAGTTGATCAGAGAGAGCTGGCATGGATTTGTAAAGGGTAGGTCTTGCCTGACGAACCTGATTGAATTTTTTGAAGAGGCGACTAAAGTAATGGACAGGGGAATGTCTATGGATGTTTTTATATGGACTTCCAGAAGGCGTTCGATAAAGTCCCTCATAAGAGACTGTTAGTTAAAGTTGAAGCTCATGGAATTGAGGGCAAATTATTGACCTGGTTAGGAAATTGGCTGAGCAGCAGGAGACAGAGAGTAGGGATAATGGGCAGGTACTCAAATTGGCAGGATGTGACTAGTGGTGTCCCACAGGGATCTGTGTTGGAGCCTCAACTATTCACCGTATTTATTAATGACTTAGATGATGAGATAGAGAGCCATATATCTAAGTTTGCCAATGACACAAATATAGGCAGCATTGTAAGCAGTGTAGATGGAAGCATAAAATTATAGAGAGATATTAATAGATTAAGTGAATGAGCAAAACTGTGGCAAATGGATTTCAATGTAGGCAGGTGTGAGGTCATCCACTTTGGACCTAAAAAGGATAGATCGGAGTACTTTCTAAATGGTGACAATGGAGGTCCAAAGAGACTTAGGGGTCCATGTACATAGATCATTAAAATGAAATGGACAGCTACAGAAAATGATCAGAAAGGTTAATGGAATGCCGGCCTTTATATCTAGAGGACTAGAATACAAGGGGGCAGAAGTTATGTTACAGCTACACAAAGCCCTGGTTAGCCCACACCTGGAGTACTGCGTATAGCTCTGGGCACTGCACCTTAGGATGGATATATTGGCCTAGGAGAGAGTGCAGTGTAGATTTACTAGAATGATACCTGGACTCCAAGGGTTAAATTACGAGGAGAGATTACACAAACTAGGGTCGTAGTCCCTGGAATTTAGAAGATTAAGGGGTGATTTGATTGAAGTTTTCAAGATATTAAGGGGAACTGATAGGGTAGATAGAGAGAAACTATTTCCACTGGTTGGGAAGTCTAGGACTAGGGGACATAGCCTAAAAATTAGGATTGAAGTTAGGAAACACTTCTACACACAAAGGGTGGTAGAAGTTT